>NC_136959.1:22100565-22125565 GCF_032717465.1 Coenobita brevimanus | reverse complement strand
ACCTGTCCTATCACTCTGGTACGGCCTGTGGACCCTCCAGGGAAATGTCGTCTGTGGCATTTTGGAGCTGCGAACTGGGAGGCCCTCAGGCAGTACTTCTTTGATTTTCCCTGGAATGATTATTGCTTCCATGGCCGTGAGCCATCTCAGTGTGCCTTGCGCATTACGGGCGTTACGGGCATGGAAGCATACATTCCTTTCTCATATCCTTTGACTAACGCAAGAAAGCCTTGGTTTAATCACGCTTGTTCTAATGCTGTCCGCAACAAGGAGAAGGCCTACAAAAGGTACCGGAGCCAACCCACCCCTGAATCACATCATCTTTACGTTTCTGCCCGGAATCGTGCTAAGTCTGTTCTTCGTTCTACTAAAAATAATTTCATCCATACTAAATGCTCTCAACTCTCCAACTCGAATTCTTCCCGCTCCTTCTGGCACATTGCCAAAAATCTTTCTAACAAGTTTACCTCATCATCCTTCCCTCCTCTTTTCTACTCTGATGGTTCTGTAGCTATTTCTTCTACTGATAAAGCAGATCTCTTTGCACAGACTTTCTCCTCCAATTCCACCTTAGACGATTCCGGTGCTGTTCCTCCATCACTTTCCCCCTCTGACTTCCTCATGGCTGACATTAAAATTTCTTCAGTTGATGTATTTTCTGCCATCACTGGCCTCACTACTAACAAGGCATATGGGCCTGATGGGGTCCCTCCTGTTGTTCTCAAGAACTGTGCTTCTGTGCTTACACCCTGCCTAGGCAAACTCGTTCGCCTTTGTCTGTCAACTTGTACCTTTCCTTCTTGCTGGAAGTTTTCTCATTCAGCCAGTCCCAAAGAAGGGTGACCACTCCCAACCCTCCAACTATCGTCCAATTGCTTTAACGTCCTGTATTTCAAAAGTTTTCGAGTCAATTCTTAATAGAAAAATTTTAAGGCATCTTTCCTATCACAACCTTCTTTCCGATCATCAGTATGGGTTCCGTCAGGGACGCTCCACTGGCGATCTTCTCACCTACCTTTCATACTCCTGGTCATCCTCCTTTCGGGACTTTGGCGAAAGCTTTGCCATTGCACTTGACATCTCAAAGGCTTTCGATCGAGTCTGGCATAAATCCTTAATTTCCAAACTGCCCTCCTACGGTTTCTATCCTTCTATCTGTGCCTTCATCGCTAGCTTCCTTTCTGGTCGTTCTATAGCCACTGTTGTAGACGGCCATCGTTCTTCTCCTAGATCTATCAACAATGGTGTTCCTCAGGGCTCTGTCCTATCACCAACTCTCTTCCTTTTATTCATCAATGATCTTCTAAGCTGTACATCTAACCCTATCCACTCATACGCTGATGACTCCACCCTTCACCTTTCCATTCGGTTCCCGCAACGCCCATTGTCACGGTTTTTTCTTATAATATCACGGTGTTTTTAAAATAAATGCTTATATATTATTTAATTGATAATATTATTCAATAATATTAAAGAGCAGGGACAATGATTGTCTTGCTAAATCGAGCAACGATTCTCTAAGAACGAGAATTTATAAACTTTCTCAACAGTACACAGCAGAGACTAATTACTTAGAAATGCTGAATTAGTACTGTTAGCCTCTGGAGAAAGTTACTTCACCCCTGACAATAAATAACTAATACTAACATCAGGTTCTTGCCGATGCTTAACTCCTGGCACAACGGATTTTAAGTTAATACAACAAGACTGGTCTAAGTACCAGTTATGAATAGTAAAGCGTGTATGCAAGCTAGGAGCTATGTGGGAAATAAGCTTAATTTGGAGAAATGAAACAAGATTTTACTTTACATTAAGCTCAAGAAAAAGAACTATTAAATTTATTGATTACAAAAAATATATTTAACGTTACATTTCAAATCAAATCAATGAGACCGCACTCACTCACTCACACAAAAGCTAAATACTTACGCCTAGGAAATAACACCTTAACTAAACTCTTAAGACTAGGATTATACAAAAAGGAAATACCGGTCGATGAATGCATTGTATCACCCGAAGCTGAACTAAGGATGGGAGTACTGGATAACTGTACTCAGTGGAGTCTGGGTGCTAGCGACCTCTTCTCTCGCACTTCTGGAGCACAGGACCTCTCTCCGTCAGAGCAAACAGTGGACTGAGTAAGTCGTGGGAACAAAAGGGGGAGCAGTAGGCAGCATTTATCTAACGGTCAAGTGAGCAAAACGCGCCCAAAACAAATCGCTCGGCGGAAGCACTAATGTCTCACGCAAAGACGATAACGTATGACACTGAAAAATTGATTTGACAAAGCTTCCGTCCGAATGAGCGGTTAACTGAATGATAAACAGTGAGTTTTCCACTAATAGTTCGTGGCTTCTCACAAAAGGGTAATGTCGCGAATTTGATTCGTGACACCCATCTCAACAGTTACTTCAAGAAACAAGGGATGAGGCTATGGCACACCTAATGTCTGACTTGGCTCGTATCTCTGACTGGGGTAAAAATAATATAGTTGTCTTTAATGCATCTAAGACTCAGTTCTTACACCTATCAACCCGACAAAATCTTCCACAGGTATTCCCACTAATGTTTAATAATATTCAGCTTAATCCTGCATCATCCTTGAACATGCTTGGGGTTTCATTTACTCGGGACTTGTCTTGGAAAGATCATATTACATCTCTTGTAAAATCTGCTTCCAAGAGATTGGGTGTGCTAAGCCGACTCCGCTCTTTCTTTACCCTTGCACAATTGTTGACTCTATACAGGGGTTTTATCCGCCCCTGTGTGGAGTACAACTCTCATGTGTGGGGAGGCTCCCCACATACAGCTCTTCTCAATAGGGTGGAGTCAAAGGCTTTTCGTCTCATTAACTCTCCTCCTCTTACTGACTCCCTTCAACCTCTGTCTCTTCGCCGCACTGTTGCATCTTTATCTCTTTTCTATCGCTACTTAAATGGTCACTGCTCCTCTGAACTGTCTGCTTGCATTCCTCCACTTCTACGACGGGCGCGTAGCACCCTTTTGGCAGCAAACTCTCATCCCTTTTCTGTCCAACTCTCTAATGCAAGAGTTAACCGTTACTCCCAGTCTTTCATTTATGCAACAGGTCAGCTCTGGAACTGTCTCCCTCTGTCTGTATTTCCTGCTGCCTATGATCTCCAGTCTTTCAAACGCATTGTGTCCAGGCATCTCAAAATGATCGGATTTTGAATTTGGCTCTCTATTGTATTTTGTTTTTCTCTTGGAGGGAACTGTTACTGCGGGCTCATGGCCTTTGGTTCCTTCTTCCTCGCATAAAATATATATATATATTTATATATATATATATATATATTTATATATATATATATATATATATATGTATGTATGTATGTGTGTATATATATATAGATATATAGATAGATAGATAGACAGATAGATTGGTAGGTAGGTAGATAGATAGATAGATAGAAACCAGGCTGGATCCAACCAGTGCCTTGTTGGCAGATAGGGGAACGCCTCATAGTTACTCGTACATGAGGCTTCGTCTTAGATGGTGCGGACCATGGGACCCCCTGTAAACATTTAGGGCTCCACCAAGTATGCTGAATAAGGTGACAAAAAAATTAAATCTCAACAGAAACTGTGTGGCAGGGAGGTGAGATTGCCTCAATCCCTCCAGTGAAACATACGTTCTCTTGGTAACGAATTTTCATGTGCTCCTGTTGGATCATCGTCTACTAAAGGTTCAACCGCACTGCCTCCTGTGCATACGGGCAGTGTGCCACCAAGAGTGAGTAGGCACTCTCTCTACAAATTAGAGACCAGGACATTAAACAAACTGAAACCCATAAAAAATATCGCAATGTACTAAGCCTCGCAGAATATTACAAACTCGATACTTTAATGGCAGAATTAGAAAACAGTACTTTAAATATTATAGGTCTGTGCGAAATCCACAGAAACGAAGAAAAAATATTTCAGCTCCAAGACAGCAAACACCTGTTTTACTACACAGAAGGGTAGAATGAAAGAGTTAGTGGTGCAGAGTTTCTTAATAATTGATAGTTATGGTTTTATGTGTCCGACTGTGGGCATAGACATCATAACCGGTACCCTGAGGTCCAGCAGTCCTCCTATGTACCATACACCTCCACATGCCACCACTTCGACCCAAATACTCACCGTCCATTTTGAATATAATCTAGGGCTGTCTCATACTGGACTGGTGTATTGGTATTTGTGGGGATAGTTTTACGACACGGCGAGTCTTATGGTAGGTCAGTAAAGTCTGCCATTAACGAAATTCAGATCCTTAAACCGTTCCCTGCCCAAGCCTGGAGGCGAACGTAGGCCCTTTGGGATTGCAGGCCACCTCTTTACCCATTTGACCACGGCCTCAGCCTTGCAGAGAACATTGTTAAATTCAGCATTTGTGTCTGGCAGACTAGCATGGATTGTAATCAGACTATGCAAAAGACACACCCTGAAAGTAAGGCAAATAAATACACCTATTTCCCAAAGCATAGATGAAGAAATAGAATCATTCTCTGATGATCTTTGACGACCTTTCCCAGAATATGGAAGAAGAAAAGACCAGATATACTATACTCATGGGAGACACAATGCAAGCGTTGGCAAACAGAAATGGACAGGTATGAGTGGGAATTTTCGGTGAAGGAGAGGGAATGACGAAGGTGAAATCGTGGTAAATTTTGCTGAAATGCATAATGGTAGGTGGTGGCGACCATCATCCACCCACTTGATGTAGTGCTGCATACTTCTTCCTTAGCCTTTATCATTCTTCTTCTGTGCCTGCCCTCCTCTCTTCCCGTTTCTCCCATCTTTCCTGTCACTTCTTATTGCCTTTCTTTCCTTTACAGGTGGCTTTACATTGAGTAACAAGCCTAATAGTTTCCTGTAAGCCAAGAAACCATTTACAACGCTGGGTGGTAACCATATAACAAAACCTTACGTGCTCCATACGAGTCAACAAGTGGGTTGGTGAAGGGTTAGTGCCCCTCCCCGTAAAACAAATAACTCAGAGTCAAAAGGCTACCCCTTACGGGATTATGGCGTCTGGCAACAGACAGCTAGATAGATAGCATAACATAAGAATAATGAACAAATTTTTCCACAAAAGACTAGGAAGAAAATGGATCTGGAGAAACAGAAATGGAAATACAGTTACAAAATTTGAAACTGACTTTATCATAACAGATAAAAACAACACGATCGCTAATGTCACAATTATCAATAAAGTAAACGTAAGAAGTGGCCAGAGAGTGGTGGGTTGCACAACCAGATTTAATTTCAGAAGCGAAAGAAAGAAGCTGATATAAACTAAAAAGGTATGCCCAATTACAGCAAGTGGAAATAAAGCTGTTTTTCAGGTAGAAATAAACAACAGATTACTCAGGCTTTAAGTTATACCAAGTGTGACGCTGATAAAGTGAACTGTACACAAACAAAAGTGTTTAGGGAATCAGTAGAGGCAGTAGGGAATGCTAATACAACCAAAACCAAGAAGTCCGAGTATTCAAAAACCTCCCTCGAGCTCAAAAAGAAGAAAGGAGATGAAAGTAATAACAGAAAAAGATGAAATAGAAAGAGCAGAATTAAACAGTTTGATCATCAAGAGAAATGCAGAAGAAAAACGAGAGAAACATGGTGAAGATCAAAGAAACTATCAAAATAGGAAAAAGTCTGAAACAGGCCCGAAATACAAAGGCACTAGAATAACAACAAATTACTTCACTGAAAGACAAAAACAGTGAAGCCATCAAGTGCAGAGAAGATGGTGAAGTGAGCTGAAGAATTTTACAAAGAATTGTATCCATCAACGACAATAGGAACCTACCAGCAACCAAGTCTTCATTTGACACAAGTGAAGTACATGAGGTAACACAAGAAGTAAACTTTGCTCTTAAAACTATGAAAAGTGGAAACGCCCCGAGAGAAGATGGAATAGCATGTGATTTACTGTCTGATGCAGAAGTATAAGTTCAAAAACAGTTCTTCCACATATTTACATAATGTATAAGGAAGAAAATTACCAAATCATGGTGTAATGTAATAGCACATTTGCTGTAAAACAAAGGCAGCTCAAAGGATCTTAGTAACTATTGACCTGTTAGCTTATTATCAGTTATTTGCAATCTTCACTAAAGTCCTTACGAATAGAATAACAATAAATCTGGAAGAAAACTAACCTCGTGAGCAGGCAGGATTCCGAAGCAGATGTTCCACAACTGATCATCTACAGTATAGACAGTGAATCAGCCAATTAAAACAGACACACACACACACACACACACACACACACACACACACACACGCAGAATATAACAAATCGCTGCACGTAAGTTTTGTCAGATTTGAAAAGGCTTTTGACTCAGTGAAGCACATACGATAGCGATTATTAATTAATTTCGGGAACAGGAGTAAACGAGAACATTGTAAATCTGCTCGAAAACATATATAAAGAGGGAACTGCTACAGTTAAGTTACATAAAGACTCACAAAACTTAATACTGAGAAAGGCGTGCATCAGGGTGATACAGTTTCACCAAATAATTTACAGCATGAACTGAAATCCTTTTAAGAAAGCAAGATTGGGAGAACAAAAGAGTAAACGTAGATGGCGAAAACTTAAACTATTTGTGATTTGCAGATGAAATTGTCCTAATTTCAGAAACAACAAAGAAATTGCAAGAAATGATAAATGAACTAAATAGGGAAAGTTAAGATGCACGATTACTTGGGGCAAGTACTAAGACTAACGAAAGACAATGAAAGCGACAGCAAAAGACACATTACGATTGGATGAAAGGTTTTGGTAAACATAGAGACACCATGAAAAGTTGCTTGTCAATATATATATATATATATATATATATATATATATATATATATATATATATATATATATATATATATAAATTCATTTATTTATTTATATTGACATTTTGTGCTGGTCTAAAAAAAAGTCACTTCATAAATTCTCTCTCTCTCTCTCTCTCTCTCTCTCTCTCTCTCTCTCTCTCAACCTGGTCATGTGCGCCACACTTACCTGCTCGTTTCTTCCACTTTCTTTTCTCATTCCCCCGTGGTGTGCGTGAGAGGCCATTGTGCCTCGGGTAACAACTCGAGATGGTCGTGGAGGCGGCGAATGAGCAATACCTGGACAGAGAGAGAGAGAGAGAGAGAGAGAGATCAGTCTTCACTCTGCTTCACAAGTACTTGGTTGAATTCCCTTATTTCATCCCAGCCTTCTGTCTGCTATGTCTCCTATTTTTCATTTCTTATAATTTCTTCACTTCATTTTTTCTCACTTTATGTTTTGTTTTTACTTACAGTCTGAGTGTCCCTCACCACAGTAATGTTCCAGTACACACGGAAGCACCTGGCACCCAGTGTTTGGTCCACATTTCATACAACCCTCTTCCAGCTTAGTAAAAATAGAATATGGTTTGCTCTAGACACACTGATGTTAAAAAGTGAACCAGGTTCCGCTAAGATACGCAAAACACTGTTCGATAAAATATTCACTAGCTCAATTCCAGGCCTCGTTCCATTTCAGTACACTCTTCTCCACGGTAATTAAAATGCATTAGTTAACACTACCATGAAAATCAAAACCAACTGTATGTTTTTTTCCTGAATCAGTTACCGCAGTTTATTCATCCCAGTCCTTTACTACACTTAGTACTGACATTTAATTCAAGCAGTATTCAGAATCTTGAATCATCAACAGATTTATATTTCATCCATATTCACGCTTTGATACCAAAGAGAAAGGAAGCAGTTGTATTTTTTTTTCAGTTTCTGTCAATTGAAGAAGCAATATAGTTCTGTTAATGAAAGCTTTCCAACACATTTTGTTCTGGAATTGTTTCATATTTTCGAACCTGCCCGAGTAGTGATGATGACAGACGTGGCCAGGCTTTGACAAATGTGCGGCTACTGTCAAATGTACTACTGTCCAATGTGCTACTGTCAAATGTACTACTGGCAAATGTGCTACTGGCAAATGTGCTACTGCCAAATGTGCCAAATGTGCTACTGCCAAATGTGCTATTGCCAAATGTGCTATTGCCAAATGTGCCAAATGTGCTACTGGCAAATGTGCTTATGTCAAATGTGCTACTGCCAAATGTGCTTATGTCAAATGTGCTACTGCCAAATGTTCATGGATGGATTTGACTGTCTCTCGTCTCCGTCACTGTTAGTGTTATGAGTCATCATGCACGCGTCTCACCCTCTCACATCCCCTCACTTCCCTCCTCCCTTGGCAGCCAACGTATAAATGTCTCCGCCTCACCCCATCCCCTGTGGATACACCACCATGGCCTCAACCGTGTAAATAAAGGCAAGACTTCCTGAGTTCATCCCACCCTGGTTACACATTGCCTCCAAATCGGCTTTTTGATATCACTAAGGAGGGGCACACGCAACACCTCCCTCGCTATCCCTCCCTACCTTGATTACCACAACACAGGGAGAAAATTGTGGAATGAGAGTTTGGAAATTACTGTACCTCTTCCTGTCCTGGCGTAGGAGTGAATGGACATTATTGGTCATCAGCCTATCATAGGTACCCTCTGTGTTCGTCTCAGCACAGCAGAAAGGAAATGGGAATCTCTCTCTCTCTCTCTCTCTCTCTCTCTCTCTCTCTCTCTCTCTCTCTCTCTCTCATTTTCTGTGTGTGTGTGTGTGTGTGTGTGTGTGTGTGTGTGTGTGTGCTCAGTCGGCAGATATTTGTGACACATACCTGCGGTAGGTGTGTATGGCAGGTGTCTGGGGTGGGTATGTGGGGGAAGTGTGTGGGTCAGCCGAGATAAGCAAGTGTTGGTGCTGGTGATGGGTAGTTATTAAAGAGGACGAAACTACCTCCACTACGTTGCTTGCCCTGTACTGCGCCTGACGTGTAGATGATGATAATATTATACACCATATTTATTTAATACCTCTGACCTTCGGGATGATTATTTGGCCCTAGTCATGCAGACAATGACTATGGATACACTATAAAGGTTGAGATCTTACGTAGTCTTTGCAGTAGAGCAGCCTTTGTAGCGTCAGTAAAAAGTATAATACTTTACCCAGTACCTATTTAAGTTCGTCTATCCAGCCAATATGGGAAGACGTTTGCAATGTTTTATTTCAACAAACAAGGCGAGTATTATGGATGTATGGAGAGATGTCGGACTAAAGTTGCAGTCCTTCCTCCTATACACAAACCACCTTTAAGAATATCCCTCCTCAACTTTTCCTCCGTCATGCAGAGTTGTAAACACCTCTATCACTTTTCCTCGTGTTTAAGATAAAAATGACAAAGACAGGTTCCAGGACTGTTACCATAATATCGTGGAAATCGTGTTCCAGGGCAAAAGAACTAAACAGATCACAAGCACCCTCACACACCCTTCCTATCGTGAATCCTGCGTGCCGGAAGTATTACACACGCATTCCACTTCAGTCATCAAACCAGCCGACCACTTATCCCCGACACAGCGTATCATATCTGGACCCATTTAATTAAGTGCGTGTGGTGTCATAGTTAACAGTTACTAGCGTCCCAGATGCAGATTTTGTAAGGGCTGAGAGGAATTATCAGTTTCGTTTATTGTAGTGCTGGAGGGTATTTAGGTGATTACTGTTGGTGATTGTGCGTTTAGGTGTGGCTGCTGAATGGAAGATTGTGAAACACTGAGTGTAGGTATTGAGTCTGTAGTGTGACAGACCAGGTGGTATGGTGATAGTGTGGTAGAGAGAGTAGAGAGGGCACGTGGTGTGGTGGTAGTGTGGTGGATAGAGCAGATGTGTGGTGGAAATGTGTTGAGAGAGTAAGTGGTGTGGTGGTAGTGTGGTAGAGATGGTAGTGTGGTAGGGAGAGCAGATGGTGTGACGATAGTAGGGAAAGAGAGAGCAGGTGGTGTGGTGGTAGTGTGGTGGAGAAAGTAAGTGGTGTGGTGGTAGTGTGGGAGAGAGAGCAGGTGGTGTGGTGGCAATGTGGTAGTGAGAGCAGGTGGTATGTTGGTATTGTGGTAGAGACAGCAAGTGGTGTGGTGGCAGTGTGGTAGAGAGAGCAAATGATGTGGTGGTAGTGGGTGTAGAGAACAGGTGGTGTGGTGGTGAATGTGGTGGTACTGTATCACTTCCTGAAAGAGAAAAACCGATTTCAGGGTGTTAATATGCGTCAGTCAAGGGAACAAGAAAGGGACATAACAAGAGAACGAGAGAATATTAGTCTAATAATGGAAGAGGCGAGAGAAATAATAATATATATGAAAACATGATGACTCTACATATGAGACAATTAATAAGGTAACTAAGAATGCACATACGTTCATTTAGAATACCAGATTTTCCATATTCTTGGTTCAGATAATATTTGTGAATCTCATTGTCCTTTTTCCCGAATTTCCTGGGCGTAAACACTGGTAATTTTGGTCGCCCTTACTGTCTCTTATTTTTGTGGATTATTTGATTTAGTAGACTCAGTGAAAACGTGCTTATTATCGAAGTATGACAGAATAATGACTCATAGTTTTAGTATTTTATAACTGGATTTGAATACCAGGGCTTATGTTGCTCCTTCTTGTAGTTATAATTGCAGGCTGACCCATTTTTAACAGCAAACTTTTATCAGAGCCTCGTCAACTCGTTACCAGCAACAAAACAGCGTCGGGGGAGCGGCAGGCACACCAGCACTCATTATTTTCGCTTCCCTTCACCACAAAGCAAGATTTTGTGGCTCTCGACGAAATTAGACGTAAGGAACTGCGTGAATAGAATGGTGTGTGTGTGTGTGTGTGTGTGTGTGTGTGTGTGTGTGAGTACTTTAAGCTTATTTATTTTTTTTTTTTACAAATATACCATCTATTCTTGAAGTGTACAAAAATTCTGATTTTCAAGAGCATTGTTCCATGGACATCGCAGTAATTAGGTTTCTTCTGTACAATACACATTAAATAACCACTGTTTTTCCTCATAAGTAAGTCCAAAAACTGTGATGCACATTATCTTACAGGTGCTTGGGGAAGAGGGGGGAAGGATATTAATATAAGAGAAAGATGAATTTGGAGAAAAGAAGAGGGAGAGCTTGGAACGAGGGTGTAAGAATATAATGATTTACTGGAATGATATAGAAGAAAAAATTTAGTCATACAGAGAGAGAGAGAGAGAGAGAGAGAGAGAGAGAGACAGACAGACAGACAGACAGAGACAGATATGGCTGATACGCTTGCTGCGTGAAATGTAACCTCCAAATTGAGAGGTTAGGATATTATTTACACAGTATGTTATGAAGAAGGGCACAGCGTAAAATTGTTCCTTATTATTATTCCCAGGCTAATTAGCTTTTCTTAGTAATAATTTCCCAGAATTTTGGTTACGAGTTTGAATTTCTCTCGATTCCTTACATATTTTCTCTTTTGTTGGTGATACCTGGGCCCGCGAGGTAAGAGCAAGTATTGTTTTCCTACGTGGGCATGTTTGTACTCGCTCCTTTCCGCGTACCTTTTTCCATCATGGCCTTTATTACTTTTGCCTTTTTCCCACCCAGTTCTTTAACAAAAACTGATAAACACAGAGTATCACCCTAGAATTGTTGTCATAAAACCCGAAAAGAAAATATTTAACACAATATATAGCTCGGGAGTGTAAGGAGGTGAGGGAGGGGCGAGAGTATGGTTTCCCTTGAGGTTATGTTGCCATCTTTGGTCCTATCTCACGTTCATGATACGGGGCGTCTTAGGAGGCTTAGGGTGAGGCTTAGGTAAGGGTAAGAGTGATGAGATGGTGGTGGGTAGGGGTGGAGGTTGGGAGGGTGCGTTTTTGAGGAAGTAATGTTATTGTGGTTGTGAGAGAGAGTAAAGTGATGCGAGGCCTTTACTATGCTTAGATGTTTTTTTTTTTTTTTTTTTATGTGACCGACTCTGGGCATAGGCTTCACAACCTGCTTTCAAGGCCCAGTAGTCCTCCTATTTACCGCACACCTCCACATGTCACCACTTCGGCGCTAACGCCCACCGTCCATACTGAATACATGCTAGGGCTGTCTCATACGGGACTGGTGTATTGGTATTAGCGGGGGTAATTTTACGACATGTCGGCGGGTCTTCTGGTAGATCAGTAAAGTCTGCTTTTATGAAATTCAAATCCGTAAACTGTTCCCTGCTCCAGCGGGATTTGAACCCGGGTCCGTTAGGACTACAAGCCAACTCTCTACCGATTGAGCCACCTGCTGGTATTGCTTAGAGTGTGGTGGAGGGCGGATGATGTAGTGGTAGAATGCTACTGTGGTGAGAGTTTGAGGTTGTGTGGTGAGACTGTGGCAGATATGTGGTTGGGTGTTGGGGAGATGGTCCATGTGGATCTATGTGTTAAGGGTTTGGTTCATGTGCATTGATGGTGTGGCACTGCGTGATAAAGATGTGGTTGAAGTGTAGTGAGGGTATGATAGGTGGGTGGTTTTGTGGTGAAGCTGTAATGGTTTTGTGGTTGTATAGTGAGAGTGTAGTAAATGTATGGTTTTGTGGTAAGGGTCTTATAGATGTGTGGTTGTGTGGTGAGGATGTGGTAAGTGTGTGGCAAAGTGGCGATGTTGCGGTAGATGTGTAATTGGTGATTGCGGTATATGTGAAGGTCCTTTGTGGTGTGTGTGTGTGTGTGTGTGTGTGTGTGTGTGTGTGTTGATTCTGGAATAAAAAGGTGTTGGGACTGGTTACGGGAAAGCTATTATGCTGGTAATTTATGGTCCTGTGAACGTAATGACAATAATAACGATATTGCACGATACGAGAAGGAATGAGGGTGAGGGTGTAGGTTGCAAATGATAAGAAGCAAGGATTACGTGGCGATTTTGGCTTGAAGATGAACAATTAGTGTTGGTCGTGTGCTAGGGAGATGACGTTAGGCTGTGAGAAGGGTAACTGATGCTTATGTGATAGTTCTCAGGAAGACAGCTGAGAATATGCTATGCTAATGTTATGGTGATGGTTTTGTTCTTCTTGCGTAATGAAGATTTTATGGTGCAGTGATACATAGATAGGAGGGTAGATAGGCAGATGGAGAGATATATAAATAGATACATAGAGGCAGAATAGGTAGACCCATATACAGTATAGAGACAGATATATATATTCGAGATGTTTAACTAATTCAAATAATGTCATCACGTGATATATTCTCTCTCTCTCTCTCTCTCTCTCTCTCTCTCTCTCTCTCTCTCTCTCTCTCGAGCTAGTGCCTTTCACCTCTCCCACGGCCTCCTCTGGCTGTTACTGAACCTCTCCTCTCCACACAATGGTCTGAAACGCCCACCACTGGGGAAACGAGAAAAGAAAGTAGAAAAACAAGATATATGTCGCGGCGTGGCCAAGTTGAGAGAGAGAGAGAGAGAGAGAGAGATAAACTCATTTCTTCTCCACATTCCTCCCAACAAATTTTACTCGACTCCACACACTCGAATGCATTCCTTCCTTCCATGCTACTCTCTCATCTTCCATTTCATCCGCGTTTATCTGTTTCATCATTATTTTTTCACTATAATAATGCTGTTTTTGCATCACATCTTTACAGAGTTACAATATCAATCCTTACAGTAACACGGTAACACACGAGAAGCACTTGGTACCCAACCTTCAACCTAGTAGTAAAGTAAAGTATGGATTGAATTTAGTCATAATGTGTCTAGTGCACCACGTTCCACAAAGACAAGCAATAAAACTTGTCAAAGACAAGCAATAAAACTTGTCAATAATATACTTCCTGTCTCCAATGCCAGGCCGTATCCCATACCAGTGCACTTTTAGCCACAACAATTACAAACCACTAAATTACTCTACTGTATACACAAAATAATACCAGCAAGACCTAGATCATCAGCCTAGTATTTCCTGTATCAATTACAACAGCTTAATAATGCCAGTCCATTGCGAGAGTTAGTACTAATATATTAATTAAGGTATTCAGAATAATTACTCAAAATCTGATTATTATATTACCCATAAACTCTATTACCTATGCGAGAGCTAGCAGAGTTTTTATTTTTTTCCTGTTTCAGCGAGTGACAGCAGCAGCACATTTCTCTCCATGGTAGCTTTCCAAACAGTTTGTCCTGCATTTGTTTCGTATTTTCTGGTCCGTCCGAGCACTGGCGATGACAAAGACAGACAGGCTTTGAATCATGTGCGGCCAGTGTCCATGTATGTCAGGCACATGCACACTTTTTGCGTCATATGCTGTGTTGCCTTATCAATTATTTATGTGGTTTTATTCCCTTAACTGTCAATGTTTATATTCTTCCATGATCACCCTGGCTGTCGGTAATAATGTCTTGTTACCCATTACAGTAACATCCATAATGCATTCTTCACCCACCGATGCATTTGTGTGATATAGTGTTTTATATGACTGTCATGGTCATGCAGTTCATTCTCTCTCATGTGGGAGACACCGAACACATCCTATGTATTCTCTCATCTGGGAGACATTAGACACATCCCACGTATTCTCCCATCCGGGGGACATTGGACACATCCCACGTATTCTCTCATCTGGAAGACGCTGAACACATATCACGTATTTTCTGGGGGACGTTGAACACATCCCACATATTCTCTCATCTGGGGGGACATTGAACACATCCTACGTATTCTCTCATTCGGGGGACATTGAACACATCCCACATATTCTCTCATCTGGGGGGACATTGAACACATCCCACGTATTCTCTCATCTGGGGGGACATTGAACACATCCCACGTATTCTCTCATCTGAGAGACATTGAACACATCCCACGTAGTCTGTCATCTGGGACACTGAAGAAACCCCACGTATTTTCTGAGGGACATTGGACACATCCCACGTAGTCTATTATCTGGGACGCTGAACACATCCTACTTATTTTCTGGGGGACATTGGACACATCCCACGTATTCTCTCCTTACCCACATTTCCATGACGTGGGCAGGAAATTATAGATTAAGAGTTTGTTAAATGTCTCTTTGAATTAGTGTAAGACAATGGTCTTCAAACTGTGGGCCACTGACATATACTAGGTAGGTAAATTTAAAAAGAAAATATGAAAAATAAAGGAACAACAAATATTAATATATACATTTTTTTTAATTATTTATCTCTGTCCTATTAAATGTCCATGTCCCACCTTTATATATATATATATATATATATATATATATATATATATATATATATATATATATATATGCTCTCAACTCTCCAACTCGAATTCTTCCCGCTCCTTCTGGCACCTTGCCAAAAACTTTTCTAACAACTTTACCTCATCATCCTTCCCTCCTCTTTTCTACTCTGATTGTTCTGAAGCTATTTCTTCTACTGATAAAGCAGATCTCTTCACACAGACTTTCTCATCCAATTCCACTTTAGACGATTTCGGTGCTGTTCCTCCATCACTTCCCGCCTCTGACTTCCTCATGGCTGACATTAAAATTTCTTCAGCTGATGTATTTTCTGCCATCACTGGCCTCAGTACCAACAAGGCATATGGGCCTGATGGAGTCTCTCCTGTTGTTCTCAAGAACTGTGCTTCTGCGCTTACACCCTGCCTAGGCAAACTCTGTCGCCTTTATCTGTCAACTTGTACCTTTCCTTCTTGCTGGAAGTTTGCTCTCATTCAGCCAGTCCCAAAGAAGGGTGACCACTCCCGACCCTCCAACTATCGTCCAATTGCTTTAACGTCCTGTATTTCAAAAGTTTTCGAGTCAGTTCTCAATAAAATATTTTAAGGCAACTTTCCTATCACAACCTTTTCTCTGATCGTCAGTACGGGTTCCGTCAGGGACGCTCCACTGGCGATCTTCTCACCTACCTTTCAGACTCCTGGTCATCCTCCTTTCGGGACTTTGGCGAAAGCTTTGCCATTGCACTTGACATCTCAAAGGTTTTCGATCGAGTCTGGCATAAATCTTTAATTTCCAAACTGTCCTCTTACGATTTGTATCCTTCTATCTGTGCCTTCATCGCTAGCTTCCTTTCTGGTCGTTCTATAGCCGCTGTTGTAGACGGCCATCGTTCTTCTCCTAGATCTATCAACAATGGTGTTCCTCAGGACTCTGTCATATCACCAACTCTTTTCCTTTTATTCATCAATGACCTTCTAAGTTGTATATCTAACCCTATCCACTCATACGCTGATGACTCCACCCCTCACCTTTCCATTTGGTTTCCGCAACGTCCATCTCAGCAGTTACTTCAACAAACAAGAGATGAGGCTATGGCAAACCTAATGTCTGACTTGGCTCGTATCTCTGACTGGGGTAAAAATAACCTTGTTGTTTTTAACCCGCGCCGTCCCGAGGACGTACTTCCACGTCCTCACGTTTTGTCACAGATAATCCCGAGGACGTACTTCAACGTCCTGCAATTGCAAGGTTCATAATTTCCACAATTTTCAATTTTCGCGAGTCATTTTTGGTACGTATACACGGGACACCTTCCTCAACAAGATGCCAGGCAGAGACAATGCCTTACCCAGCATGACCTCCTCCCCCCCCTGCATGCCCTTTTCTCAGCAATTCACCTGTTATCAGTGACCTGGCCAGTATAGCCATGTCATGCCACGGTACGAAATTCAGGGCCAGAGTGATTCCCCAATCAATGACAATGTGGAGGACAAACTTTACATAGCATTAGAGGAAGAAACAGTTAGAAATGATGATCAGGTAATGTGGCAAAAAAGGTCAGGTATTAGTGAGTGAAACAATGCTTATAATGCCTATATTACTGCTTGAAAACCAATATACTCTTGTACTACATATAAATTCGTAACAGTAAATAAATAAATACCGTTTATGAGTGGTATGAAATAGTTATCCTCCCATAGAACTCGTTTTCTTTGGTGCCAGCCTGATAGAAAACCCAGTAAGGTAAGGAGGCTCTCCTACCTGTAATGAGTATTTTAAACCTCAGGTGAGCGATTTCTCTATGAATTTTCGATGTTTCTCACCAAAAGCGAAAGTTTTAGCAAAAAAAAAAAAAGGGTCGAAAAATGGTCGGGATTGGGGGGTACCAGTGGTCAAAAAGTGGTCGGGACGGGGCGGGTTAATGCATATAAGACTCAGCTCTTACACCTATCAACCCGTCAAAATCTTCCACAGGTATACCCACTAATGTTTAATAATATTCAGCTTAATCCTGTATCATCCTTGAACATGCTTGAGGTTTCATTTACTCGGGACTTATCTTGGAAAGATCATATTACATCTCTTGTAAAATCTACTTCCAAGAGATTGGGTGTGCTAAGCCGACTCCGTTCTTTCTTTACCCCTGCACAATTGTTGACTCTATACAGGGGTTTTATTCGCCCCTGTGTGGAGTACAACTCTCATGTGTGGGGAGGCTCCCCACATACAGCTCTTCTCAATAGGGTGGAGTCAAAGGCTTTTCGTCTCATTAACTTTCCTCCTCTTACTGACTCCCTTCAATCTCTGTCTCTTTGCCGCACTGTTGCATCTTTATCTCTTTTCTATCACTACTTTAATGGTCACTGCTCCTCTGAACTGTCTGCATGCATTCCTCCACCTCTACGACGGGCGCGTAGCACCCGTTTAGCAGTAAACTCTCATCCCTTTTCTGTCCAACTCTCTAATGCAAGAGTTAACCGTTACTCCCAGTCCTTCATTTATGCAACAGGTCAGCTCTGGAACTGTCTCCCTCTGTCTGTATTTCCTGCTGCCTATGATCTCCAGTCTTTCAAGCGCAGTGTGTCCAGGCATCTCGAAATGAATGGATCTTGAATTTGGCTCTCTCTTGTGTTTTGTTTTTCTCTTGGAGGGAACTCTTATTGCGGGCTCATGGTCTTTGGTTCCTTCTTCCTCGCATATACATATATATATATATATATATATATATATATATATATATATATATATATTACTGTATAACCTATTCTAAATCTGAAGGGCAGTGGACCATGAGTAATTGGGAATGCCAGAAGTGGCCCGTGGTCTCAAAAAGGTTGAAGACCACTGGTGTAGGAATTAGTGGACCTTACTGGCTACCAGCCTTGGGAAACCAGCACATTAAATTAATGTTCCTATTAACAGATGAGGAGGGAAATGGAAAACAGGATTTTTTTTTCTTTTGCTCTCTCTCTCTCTCTCTCTCTCTCTCTTTCGTTTTAAATTAGCAGCAGGGTCATGACCAACGATTTCTTTTTAGTCTGGATTGCACTGAAAGATGTGGCCATTGACGGGCAGCCAATTTCCTATTTCAGTCAGCAGTTATCTGGGACAAATGCCTGGGTTAGGTGTGTGTTGTAGGCATCTGGGGTGGACATGTGGGGCGAATGTTTGGGGCAGATGTCTGCGGCAGGCAAGAGACGGAAGTCGGTGTGTTCATGCTGGGAAATTATTAATGACGTGGAAATTCCCTCTCGTATGCTGTTGGCTGGTGCTTATTTAACACCCCTCTGTGGGCAACTGTTTGGCGTCAGTAATGCAGACACTGAGGATGCTCGGCAGGTATGAGATCTTACAGGCAGGATGTAAAATCTTTGCATTAAACTTGTCCTCGTAACTTTGCTGGAATTTTTTTTTTTTTTCCAATTAATTTTACATTCCTCCTGTTCTGTCGTCAGTGCTGGGTCCTGAGTATACATATAAGGAGGGAATAATGGATGTTTCTAGAGCTCTCAGATTAAAGTTGCACTCCTTCCTTCTTTACGTATCACAATTTCCTGGGACAAATAAAATTCTACAGTACACGCTCGTGCATTTTTTTTTTCTCAGCCTCAAAAAGATGAAGTGATGTTGCAGCGTTGTGACCTTAATACCATGGAAATAATAGTCCATTGTGAGTCGGAACTATGAAAAAGTTCCATGCATCAATACTGTAAGTATACTTTCGTGAAGAGGAATCGCCTACATTTCGCCACCCCAGTGAACAAACCAACCAGCCACTTGCCCCAGACACGGATTATTACAGCAGAACCTATTGACGAACGTGTGCGTGGTGGCACAATAAATTACTACGGGCAATAAATTTCTTACCTTACCTTACCGTAGTGCCAGTCAGGTGATGCTGGCGACCATGGAGTGCCACTCTTCCCTCCCATGCGCCACTCTCACGATATCCGCCACACTTCATCTTCCGTCATTATCATCCAGGAAGCTGTCCATGTACATAAGTCTTTGTCAGCCTCTTGCCCTCGTACCCTCCACTCTTCCCAGCAGACAGTCACTCCGAAAGCCTTTGTCCCATATGATATGGCCTAAGAACTTCAACAGTCTTCTGATACACTTCAGTAAACTTCTCTCAGTGCTCTTCTTAATACATCCTCGTTTGTAACCTGATCTGCCCAGGGAATTCTTAACATTCTCCTTATAAACTACATTTCCATGGCTTCTAGACTCTTTTTCATCTTTTGGGTTATCGTCCATGTTTCGCATCCATAAAGCAATGGTGACCGCACGAAACATTTTAACATCTTCATTCTTATCTCCAAACTCATACTCATGCTGGTTAAAAGCCTGTTTAATTTCCTGAAGGCAGCTTTTACACTTGCTATTCTCCTTCTTATCTCTTTTTCGCATTTCAAATCCTCTGAGATCAGAGTTCCTAGATATTTAAAAGTGTCTGTCTGCTTTACTTGTCTTCCCTGCACATTTATGCCCACTCTCAACAGCTCCCTTCTCTTGGTTACTCCCATTGTCTCCGTCTTCTTTTGATTAACCTTCAGGCCTCTCCTCAGACATGCTTCATGCAATGCATCTACCAACCTCTGCAACTTTTCTTCCGAATCAGCCACCAGAACTGTGTCATCTGCATATCTAATATTATTCATAATCCGACCCCCAATACTAATTCCAGCGAGTTCTTCCAAATCTGCCATACACTTTTGTCCATACAGGGAAAATAAATCTGGAGACAGAACACATCCCTGCCTCACTACTCTCCGTATGTCAACCCAATCCGTCTTCTGGTCTTCTATTCTTATTGCTGGCTTTTGATCCCAATAAAGATTAGTTATTAATCTGATGTCTTTTCCATCCACACCAATTTCTTGTAACATATTTATCATTTCCTCATGCCACACTGTATCAAAAGCTTTTTCAAAATTGATGAAACACATATAATCATCCTTTTGCATTTCTATCTCTCTTTCTAATATCACTCTCAATGAAAAAATGGCATTTATTGTTCCTTTTCATTTTCTAAACCCACATTGTTCTTCAGACACATAATTGTCGACCTTTCCATGTACCGGTATTCTATTTCTTATCACTCTTAATATAATGTTACCTATCTGGCTCATTATACTTATTGTCCTATGTTGTTCACACTATTGTTCCTTCTTCCTTAAGTATAGCTATAAACACTGATTCCCTCATCATTTCTGGAATGTAACGCTTATCATAGATGAGGTTGGCCATATCAGATATATTTTTCTTGATGTAATCCCCACCTGCCTCCACCATTTCAACTGAAACTTGATCTTCTCCAACAGGTTTTCCTTGTCTCATACCTTTGATTGCTTCTTTTATTTCCTCTTGTAAGATGGATGGTCCTTCCAATTCTCCCACGATCTCAGGTCTCTCACCTCTTCCATCGTCATGCAGTTCCTTTACATGTTGTTCCCATCTTTCAAAAACCTCTGATATTTTCATCAATACATTTCCTTGTTTATCTCTTATTGTTGAGCTTCTTGTTGAGTTCCTCTTACCAGTGATCTCTTTCAATTTCCCATACATCCTTAGTTGCAGGTGCATCCGGTCAAGTTGTTCCATTTCTTGGCACTGTTGATTCCACCATTCCTCCTTTCTCTCACGACATTTCCTCTTCAGTTCTCTATCCAATTCATATCTCCGTGGATCCCTTTACAGCACCTTCTCTCTTCCACCAGAGTCAGAATTTCCTCCGTCATCCATCTCTGATTTGCTTTCCTCCTATCCTCTGGCACCACTTTCTCCACTGTTCCCAGCAATACTGTCAGTATATTATTCCAGTCTCTCTCAACTTCTTCACCTCCCTCAATATCATCTTCCAACATTTCATACTTATTTCTTACTTCTACTTTGAAGGCTGCCTTAACCTCCTCCCGTTGTAGCACACTCCAATCTCTTCTTGGCTGTTGTTGTTTCTTCTTTACCATTTTTAATCTGACTCTTAATTCGGCTACCAGTGGAACATGGTCGCCTATTTGTCCACAGTCCTTACCGGAGCTTAAAGGGGGACGGAAAAAAATTCGAAAACGGTTGAATGAGATGAAATATATTTGTGTTGGAGATTACTGACGCTAAGGTGTGGTTGCTGACTGGAATATAGTGAAACACAGTGAATTGGTATGCATGATGATAATGTGACGGAGAACAAGGGGTGTGGTAGTAGTTTGGTAGTGTATGTGTAGTAGTGTGACAAAGTATGAGGTGTGGTGGCAATGCAATAGAAACTATAAGGTGTGGTGTTAGTATGACTGAGTTAGGGGGCGATTCTAGTTTGGTGGATAGAATAGGTGGTGTGGTGGTAGTGTGACAGAGTAGTAGATTGTGTGGTGATATGTGTGGCGATATAATGGACGTAATAACCTCAGGCATCCCGTCAACGTACGGGTACGTCGCAACGTTTTGTCACAGCTAGACCAGTCAACATACCGGTACGTCGCGTAATTGCAAGGTTCATAATTTGCACAATTTTAAATTTTCGCGCATGATTTTTGGTACGTTTACACGAAACACCTTCCTCTATTCCTCTACAAGATGCCAGGCAGGGACAATGCCTTACCCAGTATAACCTACCCCCCCCTGCATGCCATTGTCTCGACAATTCACCTGTTACCAGTTACCTGGCCAATAAAGACATTCAGGGCCAGAGTGATTCCCCAATCGATGACAATGTGGAGGACAAAGTTTACGTAGCATTAGAGGAAGAAAGTCAGAAATGATGATCGGGTAATGTCGCCAAAAAAGGTCAGGTATGTTGTGTTAGTGAGTGAAACAATGCTTATATTGCCTATATTACTGTTTGAAAACCAATATACTCTCGTGCTACATATAAATTCGTACCAAATAAATAAATAAATACCATTTATGAGTGGTGTGGAATAGTTACCCTTCCATAGAACTCATTTTCTTTGGAGCCAGCCTGATAGAAAACCCAGTAAGGTAAGGAGTACTACTATCTGTACTGAGTATTTTAAACCTTAGGTGAGCGATTTCTCTATGAATTTTCGATGATTCTCACCAAAAGCAGAGGTTTGGGCCAAAATTTTTTTTTTCCAAAATTGGTCGGGATTGGGGGGAGCCAGTGGTGGAAAATCGGTTGGGACAGGGCGGGTTAACAGATAAGCTCTTTCAGAATATTAGTACAATATACAAATCAGTCAGGGAAACAATAGAGGGACATAATAAAAAAACAATATTTTTATGGTGCTAAAGATGAATGTATTAATGACAAGAAAAACGGCTGTACATATGGTATATTTAATAAGGTGATTGAGAAACAGTCATGCTGATTACATTTACATACATGTTTTCTCAAAGGCTCTCAATAGCAGTAGGGCGACTTTGTCAAAAAAACAATAATGAGATTTATCTAAATCCACCGTGTACTTCTCCATCATTGTGTGTTTATAGACTTGGAGAAGGCTTATGGTAGGGTACCGAGAGAGTTGTGGTACTGTATGAGAAAGTCAGGAGTGATGGAGTAGTACATGAGGGTGGTGAAGGACATGTATGACGATAGTGTAACAGCAGTGAGATGTGCAGTAGGAATGACTGAGGGTTTCAAGGTGGAGGTGGGATTGCATCAAGGATCTACTCTGAGCCTCTTCTTGTTTGCAATGATGATGGACAGATTGACAGATGAGATTAGACAGGAGCCTCCGTGGACAATGATGTTTGCGGACGACATTGTGATATGCAGTGAGCGCCGAGAGGAAGTTGAGGCAGAGCTTGAGAGATGGAGATATGCACTGCAGAGAAGGGGAATGAAAGTAAGCAGAAGTAAGACTCAGTACATGTGTGTAAATGAGAGAGATGACAGGGGAACCGTGACGCTGCAAGGTGTAGAGGTGGCAAAAGTAGATGAATTCAAATACTTGGGGTCAACTGCACAAAGTAACGGAGAGTGTGGTAGAGGGGTAAAAAGAGAGTGCAGGCTGGATGGAGTGGGTGGAGAAAGGTGACAGGAGTGATCTGTGACAGAAGGGTCTCTGCAGAAATGAAAGGGAAAGTTTATAAGCCTGTAGTGAGGCCAGCCATGTTGTACGGAAGGGAGACAGTAACATTGACAAAAAGACAGAAGGCACAGTTGGAGGTAGCAGAATTGAAGATGTTGCGTTTTTTCACTAGGAGTGACGAGGTTGGACAAAATTAGAAGTGAACATATTAGAAGGACAGTGCACGTAAGTCAGTTTGGGGACAAAGCTAGAGAGGCGATACTGAGATGGTTTGGACATGTGCGGAGGAGGGATGAGGAATATGTCGGGATGAGGATGCTGGAAATGGAGTTACCAGGCAGGAGAAAGAGAGGAAGGCCAAAGAGAAGGTTTATGGATGTAGTGAAGGAGGACATGCGGGTGGTAGGTGTAAGAGAAGAAGATGCAGAAGACAGAGTAAGATGGAGACGGGTGATCTGTTGTGGCGACCCCCAAGGGGAGAGCCGAAAGGAGAAGATCTAAATCCATCGTGTTCAGGACTATCCTCTCAACGTGGTGTGAAAAGCCAAGAGAAATAGGCCCTTATTCTCCTCCACATGAACACTCAAAGTCAGGTGTTTTTTACTGCAGAAACAGCGTATTAACTCCGGGACTGTGGCATTGGCGAACCAATAGCGCGGCGGCATTCATCCTTCTGTTTACAGGGGCTGGCTCGACCAATCATGAGGCCCATAGCACCAGCGTTGGGCAGTCAGTCCGCGTGCACAGGTTAGGGAAGGGACAACAGTTGAGACCTTCCATATTTATGTTACTTTTACGTGGATTAACGCACAGTGATGTCGTCTAATGGTACAGAAAGTGAGGGTGAATGTTGGAAGGTCAGAAGAAAGTGACAACATCGTTTTGAGTGGAAACAAGTGGCTGCTAAGTGTAAACGAGACGGTGACGTGAGCCTGTGTTGGTATGAACATTAATGACATTTTTATCAGTTCTGGACAGTAAAGGACTATTTTGCCCAGACTGGCGCCCAACTCTGCATTAGTATAAGGTACGTGTCAAATTGAAAACATTGTCCTGTTATTCATTATTATTACAAGTGTGTAATAGCATAAACATTATAGTGTTTCTGTGCATAAGTTGAGCTTTGATGACATTACAGTGATTTTAGTCAGTTACATAAGATATATATATATATATATATATATATATATATATATATATATATATATATATATATATATATATATATATATATATATATATATATATATATTTTTTGTAAACTTCCCCAAAATCGGAAATATGATTTACATCCATGTTCATGGTATCGGTATGTTCATTATGTATTTCCTGAATTTTAATTTATTTGAAAAAAATATTGCCATGTAGCGTATTTTTGTTCGGTGTTGTAATTTCCCATATTAAAAATTTGCCAGAATTCATGGAATTGACATGAGATTTTCTCCTTTTTTTTTTTTTGCATCAGTGTGTTGCTTACATTAGTATCTTTCATTTGCATTCAATAACATAACGATACTGCAATATTTTTTGCCCACTGAAAATCTGAGGGGTTGCTAGGCGACGAATTTGGAAAAAAAAAATGCGTGAACATCTTTTTTTTTAATTTGATTTAGGATATTATTCTCCTTGATCATACAATGTATTGATTCAAAATATGCATATATAGGTATTTCGTACATACAGGATGTTACAGACGCAGTTACTTTAAGGTCAGATTATCTAAAAGTTGCCCTTCTAAAATATAATCTGTAACCTTTACCTCGATTTTGGTGCCCCTTAATACTGTAGGCCTACTTGTAGTTTAATTTGGCCTTACTCTTATTGCAATTGCTTTTTTTTTTCGTTATCGATTATACTCGTAAAACATATAT
>NC_136959.1:22003065-22095565 GCF_032717465.1 Coenobita brevimanus | reverse complement strand
TGTGTGTGTGTGTGTGTCATTTTGAGTTAGGGAGCCAGACAGAACGCTTGAGAAATGGAAAGAGAAGTACACACACACACACACACACACACACACACACGTTAGTCATTTTGAGTTAGGGAGCAAGACAGACAGATTGGGAAATAGAAAGAGAAGTACACACACACACACACACACACACACACACACACACACACGAGGAAACAACTTCTTTTCAGTGGAGAGTCGGGTAAGGTAAGCAAGGTGACAAAATTAAATGGACGCAACTAGATTCTGACTCCAAACGAAGGCAAACTTATCACGAGAGAGAGAGAGAGAGAGAGAGAGAGAGAGAGAGAGAGAGAGAGAGAGAGAATGTTTTGTAATTGTGTATTTGCTTGCCTTTACATAATATCTTGTCCTGTAAGCATACCACCATATTTTAAAGTAATTTTATGAATCCTGATGCAGTGCTTATGACATCAAGAAATGCTCATGAAGGTCAAAATATTCGATTTTTTTTTTTTTTTTTTTTTTGTCTGGTGGCCATCTGTATCATCTGCCATATTTTTTTATGACTGCTTGGGAAATTGGAACATCATTACACTCGGATTTTAGTATTAAGATATGTACATCTTTTGGATTTATAGAACATATCAACAAATGAGGTTCAAGGATCTAAACACGAGGCGCTATATTCCCTAGGCAGAGCTAAGCAGCTTCAGTGTCTACCCAAGAGTCAAACCTCCTTACATTTCACTGTACCTCTCCGTGGGAAAGGACCTCTGCGTCACCATGGCGAGGGGCTGTCTATCACACTGGGAGGTTTGTGTCCTGCACAGTATACATACTTTACTCTGACTGTAGGACGGCCTCATAGCAGCATATACTTAGCCTACCTGTTTTTGATGGGTCAGTACCATCAAACAGACCAGGGTTAGGCAACAGCAGGAACATATTTCCATAATAATACAACTCTTATGTGAAGCACACTGCTAGGAATTCTTCCACTCTGTTCATGAAATGTAGCAACAAGAACAAAGCGTCTCTGAGCCACACCACGTACCCCAGCAGGTGCAGTATAATAGACAAGGGTTGTACTACACGCTACAGGGCAACACTGGGTATTCCAGCTGGTACGCTGTAAATGGGAAGCCTATTACTGCACTACAGGACGGGGACGGTGTGTTACAATCTACTATAGTTGTTCCCAGCCTTAGCTCAGTGATTCCTATTTCAGTGTAAGTCACCATTGCAACTTCATAAAAAAAATTTCATTCGTCTACAAGTAAATTCCTTCTTTTTTGTGTGTGTGTCATATCTGTCTTACCTTTCCTTGTGTATGAACTTACATATAATTTACCTTGTCACATGAACAAATAAATAAAACATACTGTGACAAGAATTAATTTTTTATAGTGTTTTAAGTGTTTTTATTTATAAAAAAAAAAAGATCATCCTGAAAATACAGACAGGAAATTAGAAGTGACAAAACAAAATTAATATTAATACTATATATATATATATATATATATATATATATATATATATATATATATATATATATATATATATATATATATATATATATATATATATATATATTCAACTTGCATAAACAAAATTCTGAGGTTTAGGTTTTTAGAAGCAATGCTTTGTTAGTGTGTATTTTTCCCATTGGACATAAACGACAAGCAGAAGACTTTTACACTAACATGTATATTTCTTTATCAAAAGTAACTTGGAAGTTCCTGCGTTGCTGTGACAGGCTTTTCAAACTGAGGTTCAGTTTCCTTCTAAAAAACAACCCGCATTACCGATTCCATATACAAAGATTTCTAGCTCCACTGTCAATACAAAGGAACTGGAACTTACTAACCACTTTTATGATAGTCTTTTTTTTTTTTTTTTGAACAGACGGGGAAATATATATCTGACTAAATTAAGTATTCACTCTTCACGTTTATTCATCCTTCATTCTCCCTTTTAGTTTCAGTTACCACTAAAATAATTTCATTCACCAGTTTAACATGCACTGCCATAGCTCAAGGAAACCCTGTGTCCGCGGAACCTGATTATGGAACTCATAAGCATTGGGTAGAACATCTGAGTGGGTCTGGATTCTCTGTTGCACTGAAAAAAACAAAAATATATGACTGGAAGGTTAAAACATTATATGGCTGTCATTTTGTTCATACACTGACGACCTTGACCTTTGACTGACTGTTCTTATAATTGATTGACTTTACTCTTGCCTTACCCTCACCTCTTTCATCAAATATTGTCTCAGTCGGATAAGAGCGGTTAAATCTTACGGATGTAGATTGAACTTTGACCCAACTCTATAATTAAAACCTTTGACATAGTGTTCTAATAAAAGTTATTAACCCCTCCCATCCGGGTGACATGTATACATGTCTTTCCAGGGCCGTCCGAGGGTCGTGTATACATGATCTAGTGTTCTGTAGTATTATTGTTACTGTATTATTATTATTATGATTATAGCATTATATTATGATGTATTTTACTATAATATTATATTATAGTTTTAGCTGAGAAATTATGGTTTAAATAAAGGTGATTTTTAAGAAAAACACCTTCTGGTGGTTAATTCCTTCAAAATCCTTAATCATTTCACTAGGTTTAGTTAGAACTGGATCACACACACACACACACACACACACACACACACACACACCTAATATCTGCTACGTCTTCATGAGCATGGGTATAAAATAAAACCAGGCGATCATTATCCCCACTCAACTGAGGTCATTATGCTTTCCTGGTCGCACTCCCTTCACACACTCATTATCACTGCAACGTTCAGTTCCTCTCTTCATGTCCATTTCCCAGCAAACGACCCTGTCATAACTTCTATCAGCAGAAACCTTGCAGTCAGACTTGACAGTGCCACACTTCTCTCTCTCTCTCTCTCTCTCTCTCTCTCTCTCTCTTTTTCTCTCTCTCTCTCTCTCTCTCTCTCTCTCTCTCTCACAAAGACACACACACACACACACATACACACATACACAGTAAAACCATACACTTCCCTTCTCCACCAACACATCCATTTCTTATCATGCAGAGTTTAATAACACACAGATTATAAATACATGTCTCTTACTACCCCCCATGTCTCCTCCATAGCCTTCAGAACCACACGTTCCCCATCATCACATACCCTGGTTACTGATACACATCCATCCATCCATCCATTGCCAGACGCCTCAATCCCGTTTGGGGTGGCCACAAACAAATCGCCTCCAAGTCGCCCTGTCCCCTGCCATTTCACTGCCCTGCTCCCAACTCACACCCCCCTCTCTCATATACCTCTCCACCCCATCCCTCCATCTCATCCTCGGCCTCTCCCTCCCTCTTCCCCCCTCCACCTCACTCACATACACTCTCTTCGTCAGTCTTTCACCCTCCATCCTCTCCACATGGCCAAACCACCTCAGTGTGTTCCTCATAACACACCGTCACATATACACTCACTCACACAATCACACACACAATCACCAGTTTACTAAGACACACTAAACACATACACAGCCCACACCACGACACTCCCTGTCTTCACGTCCCCCTATCCCCCGACCTGTCCTCGCTAGCACTTGGCCTCAGACATTAAGCTGCTCAGCATGCGAGAATTATGGCCCATCCCTGGAGTATTATTGCTCACAAATTCTCACACCATGTACGGGAGCGCTGTTTCATGTTAGTAATATTTCCTTGTATAACTATCCTCATTATCCACCGATATTACATACAAAAACATACCTCGGGAATATTTCCAGTGGAATACTATCATCCTGTATTACCCTCGGAATTTGTGATAGGTGTAAAACGTTGGGATTTACGCTCGTTTTTATCCAGTCAGGACAGTTGACCCGTGGTAATAATATATTCAGCCTGGCGAGTGGAACCTTTCATGTTCTCTCACAATTTTGTGTGAACGTTCATTTGGTGACGTACATTGATCATTCCTTTCATAAACTCAACCACACCGACGGAAAAAAAAAAAAAAAAAAAGCCCACGCGCACCCATCACGCTATACTCCAAATGTTTCCACACCAGTACACATGAGTGAAGTGTTAGGTGCGTTGGGTCAATTTTTCATTAAGAGAAAGTGGTGTTCCACGTGTCTACGAATCAGTCGCCTTTCAAGACCCTTGAAGTGTAATTCGACTGTGTGTAATAGAGCTGCTTGTCCATGTCGGGAGAGTTTAGGACAGCCATGTCAAAGCGTACGTACTGTATACACACCTAGCATTTCAAGAATTTCACGAGTTGTGCGGTCTAATCTATGCAAACCACATACAACACTTGATGATCCCATATTTATTGCTGTTACTCTTGATTATACAGGGGCAAAGCAAGGTTCTGTACCTGTACATTACTGTGGAAACTAATACGACGAGTTACAGTCCTTCAGCAGGCTGTATACTTAGCCACCCATTCATTACCAAGGCCTTCTTTACATCAGCTGCTAAAGTACTTGGACTATGAACACTCCAATTCCTTTTACATGTTTACCTCTCTTTTCTATACGGACCAAGGTGATTAACTTTATAACCGGAGAACGCTTAGTTAATATTGTCGTGGCTAACATCCCATGATTTCATTTAACTTACCTTAGACACCCCCAGCCTGTGAGTCAGCATCACCATCACGACTCACAGACATTACAAAAGAAAAAAAAAGAACGAATCTAAAGGCATCACAGTTACCATCAGCAGGCCAGAAAGAATTATTTTTATACATAAAATTTTAAATATTACTCCCTTCCCAACAGCTTCACTCCCATCTCTATATCCTGCTCTCACCATTATAGTATCCTCATGCTTATACATACAAGAACAGCCAAAGAGATATTACAGACCTTTGCCTCACTCCAGCACTGACTCACACGTTTATCTACTCTTAAACGTGCAGCAAAAAGTTCTGTATAGCATTCAGAAATATATCTTCCGCACCATACGTACTTAACACCGTCCATAAATCCCTCCCTTCTAGATGCCATATGTATTTTGTAATTCATTTAAATCCAAAAGTGTTATAAATACCTTGTCGTCAATCTCGCACGCTTTTCTTTGTGTCCTACTATAAATATTTGAGTCATGCTTCCCTTAATACTATCAAAACCACCATACTCATCTTTCGCCAGACATTCTAATATATTCCTTCTCTGTCCTTCTTCTTTCTTATATATATATATATATATATATATATATATATATATATATATATATATATATATATATATATATATATATATATATATATATATATATATGAGAGAGTTTGCCTGTGTGTGTGTGTCTGTCTATCTTTTATGGAAATCGAGGAGGTGCATAAAGAACCCCCCAAACAGCTCTACCTGGTGTAAGTTTTACATCGAATTTATAGCCAAGTGTACATTACGGTTGGTAACGTGGCGCCCCTGATGGCAAGTATTAGAATTGCTAGAAATAAAGTCAACCTGGTGGAAGCATAGTAGCCAACTACCGTAGAGTATTTTTATTTTAATAACGTTTTCATTATTAACTACAACGGGTCAGATGGGTGGGTGGATTGGTGGGGTGGGCAGGGCGGGTGGAGTAGGGGTAGGTGGCTATGGTTGGCGGGTGGGTAGGTAGTGGAAAAACAGGACCATGGCAGGAATAGTTGCATGGCGAATATATCCCTGAGGAAGTGGACTCAAGGAGAAACATGCTTCACTTGGTAAAATGGAACCCCGGGGGCCTTCCTCCACAGGGGAGTGGTCATTTAGGGTCCCAAATAGTGGCGTTATGTATGATCATAGGGTTTTACCCAGGCAACTCCGGGTCCCCTGTTATGCCTTGATAATTTAATGCATTCTTTCCAACATAATTTCTACATTGTATACCTTTTCCTAGATTAGTTTTCTTTTTTTCAGTGTAATGTAATTTTACTGTTATTATGTGAATGACACTTGGGTTATAAAAACAAATGTGTAGCTCCGGCGATTTACTTTCACGGCTAAATCATTTTACACTGAATCTGACCTCGCTTGGTGCCGATGTTAGTGGATGTAAAGTTCAGAGAGAAAATGAGGTTCATGAACAACCGGTAATTACTGCGGACGTGTCAGGTGCAGCAACCTTGCAAAGTACTCTTATTAACAACCAAGGGAGAGATGACTGCGAGAAAAGGAAGGCAATAAGCCAACAGCAAGATGGAAAGATGAGGTGGTTGAGCATTTGAGGCAGGTCGTGGAAGACGTGGTTGCTGAGTAAAGACGATTTTTTTTAAGGTTCATTGTAACGCTTAGTCTTCGCAGGATACAATGTCGATTAACAGTGATGGATTAAATCTTTCATCTCCACCTTCGACATTCTTTTTCCTACCCCCTTCCATCTGTATCCAAAATCGTCTTTATTTGTTTCCTCTTCTCCTTTTCCTTCTTCTCCTTTCTGACTGATATCCTGTTATGTCCCTTGACATTTTTCCTTCCTTTTCCATATCATCATTACTTCTACTTTGTTTTTTCCCTCTCCCGTCTACTTTCTGTCTTACTCTCCAACTCTGTTTGCTCTCTTACTTCTCCACCCTCATCCATTTTTTTTCTTCTTCCTTCTCCTCTGCCTTCTCTCTCCCTGACCACAAACCCTACCTTGCCCTCCTGAAGTCTATCCATCCATCCTGTTTGATAAGTGCTGTTTGTCTGGAGCGGGTGCATGAGGTGGGAGGTGAAAGGAGGTGAAGAGGAGGAATGAGAAGCGAGGAAGAAAGAAACTAAAGTGTAAAGTTGAACCAATGGGTAGGAGATGAAGGACAGAGGACTAAAGAAAAACACTGAGCACAGAGAAACTGGGGAAAGAGGAAGATGAAAGAAAGTGGGGGAAGACCAGAAAAAAGCGAAATCATAAAATTAATAACGGTAAGAGAAAATCACAAAACGACATAAAAAAGGTATTGTAATATCGAAGCAAGAAAAAAGAGGATGGTATAAAAAAAAAAAAAAAATGTAGGAAAATCAGATACAAGAGAAGGAAAAAGAAACATTGAAAGGCTGCAAAGTGGAGAGAAGGAATGATGGTGGTTAAAAGTATATATTATCGTGTAGAAGCAGGAGGTTGAATGATAATGATAAGTAAAAAGAGAAATGTAATATCTCTGATGGATGAGAAATATCAAGAAATATGTGGAAAAGAACACACACACACACACACACACAAACACACACACACACACACACACACCATTCTTTTCACTCCTTTTCCCACTCATAATTTCGTCAGAACCACAAAATTGCGCTTGGTGGCGGAGAGGGGAAGCGGAACTAATTAATGAGTGTTAGCGTGACTGCCACCTCCCCGGCGCTGTTATGCTGCTGGTAATGAGTTGGCGAGGCGCTGATGAAAGTTCCGCTGAAAGAAATGAGGGAATTCGTAAACATGACACACAGAAGGAATATCAGTATTATCGTTTTCATTCAGGTTATGATAAAAATGGTGACTTATTTCTCTCACAACCGGATTTTCCTTGGGACAATATAATTACTTCATAAAGATAATTAATAACGATAATAATCCTGTGTACTTAACTACCATTGTCAGTGACTAGCTAAATCGAGAGACAGGTCACTGACAAATTAAAAAAAAAGAAAAACTGAGATACATAAATGACAATACAAGTAAATCAGTCTAAATCAATCTGTGTAGTTTCTCAGTCACCTTATTAAATGTGCCATATATAAAATCATTATGTTCATTGCTTTATTTTTTTCTCTTCTTTCATTGTTGTTGTATAGTTATCTCGTTATCCTGCTCCATCCCTCGTTTGTTCCTCTGACTGATACGTATATTATCACTTTGCAACTGCTTTCCTGTTAATAATACACCACCACACCAACCACTGTCTTTACCACACTATCACCACACCACCTACTCTCCCTACCATACTGCCATTACACTACCATCTCTCCCTACCACACAACCGCCACACCACCGACTCTCTCTACCACAGTCACCACACCACCTACTCTCTTCTACACTACCATTACACCACCTACTCCCTCTACCACACTGTCACCACACCACCTGCTCTCACTGCCACACAACCACCACACAACCAACTCTCTACCACATTACTATCACGCCACTTACGAGTACTCTCTATACCACATTACCGCCACACTACCTATTCTCTCTCAAAATAGCAATGTAAATAGCTGCTTTCAGAACCCCTCAGCATTCTCGTCAGCAGCCACACCTAAATACACACTCACCGTCTGTAATCCGCTAAACATTTTCCCTTCAGCACTTTCTTAAACTATTCACATAAAATTTCACAGTTTCCTGGAAGATGCATTAAGGAACCTGTTAGTATAGTTACCGATAAAAAATTAAACAAATAAATCGCTGCGTCAATCGGGCAACCACCTCCACTCAGTTTGCACCCAAAAACACTTTTTTTTTTTTTTTTTTTAAGAAGGAAAATTAAAGAGAAATTGCAGTTTGGCTTAACACATGCGACCCTCAGTCCTTGGTCATTCCACCCTTGCCTTACCGTACCTCTGTTTCTGTATTTAGCATTCTGTCAGACAGTTTTGTAAGATATGCAAACTATGCTTTGTCGGCATTCCTCTCCCGTCTAGCGACCGTCGTGATTCCCTAGTTTTTCTTGGGAATTTTAGGACACTTAAGCCCTTCTTGAACCACAGGCATCGCAACTCTTTCACACACACACACACACACACACACACACACACACACACACGATGGTTTTTCATTTATTACGTGTGTGTGGCCGGGAGTCCACAGGGAAACACTTAGCTTTGGCTGCCCTTCTAGAAGTGCCCAGAGAGAGAGAGAGAGAGAGACAGACAGACAGACAGAGCAAAAATCCCCCTTTTTAAAACACGCACCCGGCACTACTTTAATTCTTCTGATTAAGTGTAGAATTTTCAGGCTGGATTCAATTAGCGGAGGCAGGATTTTTATGTCTTTTGGGAGACCGAGAATGATCTGGTTTTTGATATTTTATTTTGGAATTAAGATTTTGACTTCTCATCGTTTGCAGTTTTTTTTTTTTTTTTTTTTAGAGTGTTGCTGTTTGTTGGGCAATTACTGTGTTTTTAGGAGCTGTGTATACATTCTTGCTTTTTCTTGGTTGTTTTTATTATTACTGTAGACTACTGTTTGAGAGATATTGTAAGATCGTGTTATTTTGTCTTTTTCTTTCTGGGTTCTTCAGTTATTTCTACTGTTCTGGTTATTATGTGTCACTTTGAAGAGCTTTATAAATTGATGTTTTGCCTCATTTTTTATAAACTAAAGTGGATGTAATTTATTTCTAAATTTGCAGTTTCACATCAGTTTTCTGACCTGGAACACAGTGAAGATGTATGCTGTGAGAATAACATCAACTTTTTTCTGATCCCAACTCATTCTCAGATACTGGAAGCAATTAGCATCACAATTCAGCACACTTCAAACGTTTGATGTCGTGTCTGACGTGAAGCGATACAAGGAAGACTATCTGAAGGTCTGCCGTTGGTTGCTATTGCACAATGCACTAGTCAGCTGTGTCTTCTTGTTTTTAATGCCAGTCCTTTACAACATAGTTATTTCTGTCATCACGGAAGCTCCATTGGCTCCAGAAGTACATGTGTTTTGCATACCCCAGCTGCAATTCTAAGAGGAAAGAAATCACCTATAGAGAAGGAAAGTTGACGACTGGGAGAGCTGCAGCTTCCGTTTCATTAGCCTTCGGGACTAGCTTCTGACCATCCCTCATTAAGTGAGGAGAATCTCAAGGAGTCATTTGATTATAATATAAACATAAAAAAGAGCAATTGGGAACAAGATTGTGCCATTGTTTCATGCAAACAGGATTTTGTGAAACTCTTAATGAGACAGCAGACATTCTTATTCCAGTTTCTTATACTGTAAATGTCAACTAGAGAAGTGGCAGGAGATATCCCTGAGTCAGACATTGTTCATGAGAATGTGACTTTAGAGAAAGTGTGGTGTACCAAAGCAGAGGTGTGCGAAAGATTAGACAAATTAAAAGCCGATGAGTTCCCCAGTACTGATGAGTTTCTTCCAAGCGTCATGGAGGAAATAAATGGTTAGGGGGCCCCTCACCAGGGTACTGTTTAATCTCTGGCCACTGGATTAGTTCCATCAAACTGGAAGGAAGCAAATGTAACCCCATTTTTTAAGACAGGGAGCTCACCTTTGTCCAGCAAATTACCGTCCAATTACCTTTCCATCTGTGGTAGGGAGGGCACTGGATGGTACAACTGTAGATAGAACTGTAGATCATTCGGACATCCAGAAGGCATTTGATAAAGTACCTCACAGAAGGTTGATGGCAAACACTCATGCGCTGGGAATTTCGGGAGAACTAAGAAGTAACTGCATGGATTGAAAACTGGCTTTATGACCGGCGCAAGAGAGTGGTAGCTAATCGGGCAACCTTTTACTAGATATCAGCAACAAATGGAGTTTCCCAGGGTTAAGTTCTGGAACCGAGAATATTTATCATTTACGCTAATGTTATATATGTATGCATCGTCAGCTGGAATGCAAAATTTGCAGCCGACACAAAGCTAGGAGGTAATGCCCTATCATGAGGGAGGATAGAAGACTTACATAAGGACTTAGTAAAATAGCTGGAATGCAAAATTTGCAGACACAAAGCTAGGAGGTAATGCCTTATCATGAGGGAGGATAGAAGAGCTACATAAGTACTTAGTAAAATAGGAAAGTAGTCTGAACAGTGACAAATGCCGTTCTAGCAGGACAAGTGCAAGGTGATCCACATCAGCCATACAAATCCAAAAACCAAATATTCCTTGTTAGGAAGTAAGATCGGCAGCACTGACTTGGACACAGACCTAGGTGTGCTAATCAGAAGTGACCTTAAGTTCTCCAAACTTTACAATGAAGTAAAGGAAAAAGGACAAAGGATTCTAGGTTATATAAAGAGGCAGCTTATGTACAGAAACAAGGAAATTGTACACTCTCTGTACAACACATTTGTATGGTCGCATCTGGAATAGGCATAGCAGTTCTCGACACCGACCCTGAAGAATGATATTGCAAGGCTTAAGAGAGTCCAGGATCAGACTACTAAACTGGTCCCATCCATCAGGTGCACTTGCTCCAAAAAGTATGGGTGCACTCTTCGTGCGAGGCAATCTTACACCACAGACGATGGCTCTTGCAAAATGTCCAATGATTCCACGCCACGTTGGTAAATTTGTTTCCTGACTTTGCATTATACCGCACTCTTGTGACTTTTCTTAGCCAGTATTGTTGTCATATAAATATTCAAATGGCAATTGATTAATATTCTTGGAACATCGCGAGCTTTAGTGATCATTAAGGATATCATCGTCTCCCTTCTGCGCGATACTTTGTGGAGGTAGTGTACATGGCCTGTTAAGGCGTTGGCACGGACAGTAAGTGAGGTTTTCAAATCCTTCGTAGATAAAAAAAAAAAAATAATAATAATAACAGTACGTTGACTACCAGTACAACTTTAGTTCAAGCACCAGCTTGATGAAAAACCATGATTGAAAGCTTGGCCTGAAGCACTGCCACCATGATACGTTAGACAATTTCAAAACACATGATATCTGTATTATATCTTCGGAATCGGCTACCAGCACAAGTTGTGGACACTTCCTTACTAAAGCAGTTCAAGGCTAGGTGAGACAAGGTTTTGTTCGACCCTACTTTTTTTTTTTGAAACTTTAAATCCTTTATATCTTTCTTTACTTTTGGAGATAGGTTTACAGGCTGTGAAGAGGTGGAATAAAGTAGCTCTGGGACTTGTTCGTTATGCATTCATCTCAGGTTCTGAATCACTCTTACAACGTTATGCTTTCACTGTGAGGTATTAAGGCGCAAGTAACTACTATACCACATCATACAAAAAATAAACTTCACTCCTTGTTGTTTTTCTCAGCCTACCTACCTTCCAGTCTACACTCCTTGTTGCGTTTCCCTGCCTACCTACCTTCTAGCCTACACTCCTACCTTCCAGTCCACACTCCTTGTTGCTATTCCCTTCTTACCTACCTTCCAGTCTGCACTCCTTGTTGCTTTTCCCCTCCTACCTACCTTTCAGTCTACACTCCTTGGTGCTTTTCCCTACCCAAGTATCTTCCAATCTACCTATGTCCCTGCGTACTCACATTCCAACCTACATAATTATCTCCATGCCAACTTCCTGTCTGTCTACCTCACTTCCTTCCTACCTACCCCCCGTCCACCCCGCCTGCCTACTTACATACCTTCCTGCCTACTTGCCTACCAACCTTCCTACTTTCCTACCTGCTCACCTACCTAATTACTTTCCACCTTGCTTACCTACTCCCATACCTATGTCCCTGGCATCGTACCTACCTACCTGTTTACTTATCTACCTACATTCCCATCACACTTCCTACCTATGTACCCACCTACTTCCCTTCCTACCTTCTGACTACCTATCTCCTTACTACATACTTCATACCGCCTTCCTTGCCTACTACCCTACCTACCTACTTGCTTACCTCCCTGCTACTTACCTACCTACCTACCTACCTACCCAATTCTGTGCTACTTACCTACTTGCTATATGCCTTCGTACCCACCCATTCATTTCTCACCTGTACTATGAGATGCCACCGATATTGATTTGAAATTCATTGAAGACGGGCATGTGACAATTACAGCATTACCTTATGTTCACGCCATTCAGTTCTCACCTGGTACTGTGGGATGGCATCGATACTGTTTAGAATTACAGTGAAGAAAACAAGAATGTGACAACTTCCTGGTGTTTCAAAAGTGGAGACAGGATTACTTTAGAACATAAAGTCCATAACGCATCAAAGTTGCAAAAGCGACAAATATGGGCGCTCTCAGCTGCTATACATCATATTGTCAAGGTGGTGACTCATTGCAACTTATGTGTTTATTTCATGTTTCAGGTAATTTTTGCAATTGTTACCTAATCATTTGCCGACGAATACATTTACATAATTCGGTTTCCATTTCTCACTTTATACTCAGCAGTACTGGCACGGTATACAGCACTGATCCAGACAATGTGTTATCACTGTGACCACACCTAAAGACAGTCGCGAAAGGACAGTTTTTCTAAACCTCGAATTTCATAGTGTTTTCGAAGACCATTGTGACTTTCACTTCACGAATGAATAAAGTATACACAGTCCTACGAACAGAACCTACTCTCTTCACCTCCCGAGTGCTGTGATCGGTACCAAACTGTATAAGGCAAGTTTTTGCTGTGTATATCCTCTCCCAGCCCGCACCCTCCGCACCCCCTTTGCACACACGCACTCTCAAGTTACCAGTGTATATACATCAACAGCCTGGCGGAGTGTACCATCAGTTGTCTATCATTTTGTAAAAAAAGACCTACCTATACCCTTGATCTTTCCCAGTCATAAGCTGGGACTGTGACCACGGTAAGGAAACGTTGTCATCAAGATGTTGGGAACAATGTACGACCAATCAGAGCTAATGCAATGGTAGTTTTGGTGTGTGTATTTTGACCGGCAGAGGAGTGGTTGTGAGTGGACTTTGGCCAGCTGTATCATCCATTAGAACTTCTAGTATGAACTCTCTCTTCATTTCAAAGTCACAATTTAGGTGACCGATGCAAAAAAATTGCTAAAAATATTCCTTTTCCCTTAATGTTTCTTGTGGTCTTCTCTCTCTCTCTCTCTCTCTCTCTCTCTTTAATGAAATGGAGAAGGAAACAAAGGCTAAAAGCCAGCAAAATTGTTCCTTCCAATAAAAGAATAATAACAGAGAGCTAAATTCAAGATCCATTCATTTCGAGATGCCTGGACACAGTGCGTTTAAAAGACTGGAGATCATAGGCAGTAGGAAATACAGACAGAGTAAGTTAGTTTCCGAATTGCCTTGTTGTGAGCATGTAGGATTGAGAGTAATGGTTCACTTTTGCATTTGACAGTTGGAGAGAAAAGGGATAAGAGTTTGCTGTTAGACGGGTACTATGTGACCGCCGCACTTGTACAGGGATACAAGCACACAGTTCAGAGGAGCAGTGGCCACTGAATTAGTAATAGAAAAGAGAGAAAGATGCAACAGTGCGGCAAAGAGACACGAGTTGAAGGGAACCAGGAAGAGGAGGAGAGTTAGTCGAAAATCCTTTGACTCCACCTTGTTAAGAAGAGCTGTGCACAGGAGCGAATAAAACCCATGCATAAAGTCAACAACTGTGTAGGAGTAAAGAAGACATGGAGTCTGCTTAACACACCTAATCTCTTGGAAGCAGATTTTACAAGAGAGTTAGTGTGGACTTTCTAAGACTAATCCCTAGAGAATGAAACCCCAAGTATATTCAGTGGTGATGCAGGATTGAGCTGGATATTGTTAACAATTAGAGGATACTCCTACAGAAGATTTTTATGCGTCAAAAGCTGTATATACTGGGTTTTTGATGCATTAAAAACAACAAGAATACTTTTACCTCAATCTGAGATTTGAGCCAAGTCAGACATTAGGATTGCCATAGCCTCATCCCTTGTTTGTTGATGTAACTCCTGAGGTGAACACTGCGAAAAGCGAAAGGAAAGGCAAAGGGTGGAATCAACAGTGTATGAGTGGACAGAACATCAGGGTAATTATACCCACTCCCCCCGAAAGCGATGAGGAGTATTGTTTTACCCGACATTGTACTGTATGTGTCATTCTGTCTGCTAGTGTCTTAGTAAAATAACTCAAACGTTTTTTCTGATTCAAACCAAAGTTGGTGGAAGGGTTGAGGGTCTTCCAAGGGGTTTAAGATAGTAGGTCCAAAAAACAAGGTCACACAGCAAGGTCGACTTAAACAGTTTTGATCGGATTTTGACCAAACATGGTGGGATGTCATGTCTCCATGGTTGTTCAATCTGCACATGGATAGGGTTATAAATGAGATACAAGGTAGGGCAGTGGATGCTGGAGTGGCCCTAGTTAGAGAAAGGAGTATTCGGAAACTTTCTGTACTGTTGTTTGCAGATGATACTGCTGTTAAGCGAAGACGAAGGGAAGCTGCAAGCTTGGTGGATGAGTTTGGGAGAGTGTGTAAGAATCGGAAACTAAAGGTGAATGTAGGGAAGAGTAAAGTTATGGTCTTCGAGAGAAGTGAAATCAGTGAATGTACAATGAAGTTGGATGCAGGGGCATACCTAGAGATTTGGGGGCCCGGGGGGCTAGGTTCTTTGCGGGGTCCCCGTCCTGGAGGGGGGCCCCGCAAAGAACCTAGCCCCTCTAATTCTCAAAACTTATCTAATATCTCAGCCGGGATTGTCGGGATGATAAATATATAGATTTTTTAATATTAATAAAAAAGCTTATAAATTTTTAAGGCTTTGGGCCCCCCCCCTCAATTGGGGGCCCGGGGGGCAGTTTCAAACAGCCCCCCCCGCCCCCCCCTCAGGTACGCCACTGGTTGGATGATGAGGAAATGGAAAGTGTGAGTACGTTTAAGTACTTGGATAGTGTGATGAGTAAGGATGGAAGATTGGAGGGTGACGTACTTGATAGGGTACAACAAGGAAGAAAGGTTGCTGGTTCCTTTAAAGCAGTGATAAGAAACAGGGAAGTGAGCATGGAAGCGAAAAAGTTACTACATGACAGTATTGTGATACCAACTCTAACGTATGGAAGTGAAGCTTGGACGTTGTTGGAGGGACACAAGTCAAGAGTGACAGCAGTGGAAATGAGTTGTTTGAGAGGAGCCTGTGGAGTCACATGGAGAGACAGGCTGATAAATAAGGATGTAAAGGATCGTTGTGGTGTGGATGTTAATGTGATAGGAAGTGTTAGGAGAAACACACTGAGGTGGGTTGGCCATGTGGAGAGGATGGAGAGTGAGAGACTGACGAGGAGAGTGTATGTGAGTGAGGTGGAGGGGGAGAGAGGGAGGGGAAGGCCAAGGATGAGATGGAGGGATGGAGTGGAGAGGTACATGAGAGAGGGGTGTGTGAGTTGGGAGCAGGGCAGTGAAATGGCGGGGGACAGGGCGACGTGGAGGTGATTTGTTTGTGGCCACCCCATATGGGATTAAGGCGTCTGGCAATAGACAGATAGATAGGTGGTGGGAGGGTTGAAGGTACTTCAAGAACTAATTGATTCCATTTTGAAAGCATTCAAATGGCAATGCCGTAGGTCAGTGTCAAACGTTCGATCTTTTAACTAAAACAGATTTTATTCGATCTGAACCAAACTTGATGGAAGTGTTATGGGTCAGACAAGAATTATCAGATAAGATATCAGAACAATAGGTCAAAGGTCAAACTCACATGGTAAAGTCAACTCAAACAGTTTTCATTAGATCTGGATCAAACTTGGTGGGAGAGCTGAGGATCAGACAGTGATATAATAATTCTGTTTTTAGAACAACCTGTCCAACGTAAACGTCACGGGGAAAAGTCGAATGTTCGATCCTTTGAGCAATGGTTGGGTCTGTGTGTTATAATGAGCAGCATTTCTTACGTTCTTTGTCAGAAAATAAATTGCATCGTAATTGTGACTTGATGGGTTGCCTTTGTACTCATGTGTCAATCGTTCTTTGCCTTTGTACTTTCAGCTGTGGCCCTCTCACAGTGCACTAAACTCCCACGTCCTTAGTGCTGCTCTTGCCAGCTGTTCTGTGTACCCGTTATGCGTTTGTTCCTCTGAGTCATTCTACAGTCACATAATCATACCAACCAAGTCATGGCCCCTAGGAATGATGGAATCCTAGATGTAGTACTGAAATGCATGAAGGGGGAAAAAAAAATGCGATCACTTACCCACCTGCACAGACTCCTGATAAAATGTAGGAGGGAAGTAACTGTGCTACAGAACATGGGAAGTAACTGTGCTACAGAACATGCACGATGCAAACATCATAACTCTGTACACAGGTAAATGTGATCGACAGGTGTGTTATAAACACATGAGAATATAAGTCTCAAGAGTTTCTGGGAAAGGGTTTGCATGAGTGTTGATCGAGAGGATCCAGAAATTCGAAGACAAGGTTGATCCTGTATCTCAATGTAAATTTTGTGGCAACAGATCAAAACTGGACATGCTTTTCCTTCGAAGGCAAGCTCAAAAGAAATGGACCTTGTGCTCACTGACCAAACAAAAGCATTAGACAATCAACCGGACAGACTTCTGCAAATCTCTTTTTAAAATGTCATGCATACAAGGAATCCTACTTACTCTTACCTTGCTAAAAAATATCACACTCAGCGGATCAGCATTCAAATCATTTGGTAATCCAGATGGAGTGAAACAAGTACGTATGCTTTCAGCAATCCAACAGTGTCCACAAGCTATGATATGCGTGGCCTCATATGAGCCTTTTACGCCAACCAGCCCTGAAATGTAAAATCTTACATACCGCAGCTAGTTTTAAGGACTTATTACCTTAATACACTAGACCACAAGGCATCCAATTGACTATATGGATATCGCACAGTGTAGTAAGGCTGTCCGTTTATATATCTACCTATCTAACAACCGGATGTGTTCGTCCCGAAAGTGGTAACCACAACGAATCACATCCAAATCAATCTCTTCTCTGCCATCAGACTCCCCTCTCTGCAGCTCACATCCTTCTCACTCACAAAGCTCCCCACCCCATCCTTCATTTTCTTCCTCAGTCTTCCTTTTTTCCTCCCGCACACCACTTCACTCACATGCACTCTCCTTGTCAAACTCTCATCTTACATTCTCTCCACATTCTCTCAGAAAAAGTGTGGCACCGCTCCCTGCCATCCAAACTACCTTGCTACAGCCTATCATCTGTTCCACTGATTTCCTCATATCTCAGCAACAGAAAGATAAAAGTTGATGATATACAGTATATTCCAATTTCCACTTGATTAATGCCTGCGTGGCACAAGGATCAGTCCTGGCTCCGACCCTATTCCTAATTATTATTAATGATCTCTTGTCTATTACCTATAACCCAATTCACTCATATGCAGATGACTCAACGCTTCACAGTTCCTTGACAGTTAAACACCCATTCACAAATATTTCTAACTCCCAACTCCGTACAGCAATCTCCATAAATCAAGAATATCTAAGATAACTGAATGGTGACAAAATAATATTGCCTCATTCAATGCTAGGAAAACCAGATTATATGCACTTTGCTAATAGACAGATATTACGTAATCCCTGTATTACCTTAAGTGCATCCAATACTCCTGTTTCTAATATTCCTGAAATTCTCGGTGTTTCACTTAACAATACCCTCAGTTGAACCTCTCATATAATCTGCTTCAGGGAAACTTGGATTATCGTGTAAAATCCGTAACTTCTTCACTGACGAGCATTTGGCCATAATCTGCAAGAATCATGTGCGCTCTCAGCTGGAATATTGCTCACCCTTGTGGAATGGATGTGGAGAGGTTGCATTAAAACAACAGGACAAAATTCAGAACAAAGCTGCAAGAATTTTTAATAATCCAGCAATTACAAATGAACTACCTCCCCTACAAGAAAGACGGAGTATTGCCTCCCTTGCATAATTTTATTGATACTTTTATGGCAAATGATCGTCAAATAGGCTATCAGTTTTAATATATTACATTATATTTATGTTTCATTTCTATTGCCTGGAACAAATTAACACTGAAATATCTTATATGTATATTACTCTCACTCAGTATTTCCATGCTTTGAAAGATGGTATTTTAGTGAATATAATTTGTACACCCTTGGCTGATCGTCAACACTGCCACCAAGTTTGATCCAGTCTTCTAGTCAGATGTTTTAGTTATTCCTTTCACACACACACACACACACACACACACACACACACACACACACACACACACACACACACACACACTCGGGTTCAACTTGGACCTAACCCGGTGACCCTGACCTTTGACCGAGTGCTCTAAAAGTGTACGAGTAATTATATTGCTCTTGCCTTACCCTCAACCCATACACTAAGTTTGGTCTAGATCAATTGATAACTTGTTCAAAAAAATTACCAATCCCTTGACTGATGCTAAAACTTTCCATCAAGTCTGGGTATTCCATTTCTGTGTCTAATTTCCTAAACAGAGGACAGAACTAATAATTTTCAAAGGTTAATAATAGAATGAGCCCCAAAGTACGAACCTGTAGACATTGCGACTATGAGCCAATAGGAGGAGGGTGGTACACTTATTATCTTCACATAGGAGCCCTGTGCATTATTGGGTTAAATTGGCTCAAACCATTGGGTTATGTAGCTAAAGTACACACACACACACACACACACACACACACACACACACACACACACACAGTAAAAATTAAATTACCCTGTCCTTGGTACTGCAACGGGTTGGTATAAGAACAAAGGGCCGATCCCTTTAGGACTCCCGTGGGTCTCGTCCATTTCCATTTCCATTACATCTGCTTAGCACTGTGAAGGACACAGATGCCTAGTGAACACTGTAAAATAGATGGTGGAAAGTAAGCTCAGGGATAGAAGAACATTGACATTTTTTCAATATGGAATCTGAACGTCATGCCAGTTGTTGCTTAGTGTTTTGTGGTAAGATGCCAAAAATGTGCAAATAAATTTGGAAGAAAGACAATAGCATCATTCCATGCTTCATTGCCTGTCATCTGTCTGTCCCATACCATACGCGGATGAGACAAGAGATGACTGTGGGATATTTTAATGACGTCCTATGAGCTGTTGAACTCTCATAGTTATTGTCTCAAAAGTAATGATAGGCCAACCAGTGCATTGAAGAGCCCATGTGTGTTGTTAGTTAAAGAAAGTGGTGTGGGGAGCAGAGACCCAACACATCCACTAAACATCCTCTTGTTAGGGTACGGTGGGAAATAGAGAACATTTGGGCTAAATTAATATGGAGATGACGTAAAATGGGTATAAATTTTCATACGTTATAGTGCAATATTGTGTGACTCCGTTACGTTGTTTTAAAAAGTGCTTCTTGGCAGTACAAAAGGAAGGGGAATGTGGTGGTGGTCTTTGATGTGCAGTAGAAAAGGAATACACACACACACACACACACACACACACACACGCACACACACACAAAGCGAAACCCTGAAACAGATAACTGTGGTAAAGATATTCTTTTATGGTATGTAAGTATGGTATGTACCGTAAGTTTTTCTCTTTCATGCAATATATATTCATTCACTAAATGATAGGATATTGAGTTGTTTCTCTCCTCGCAATTTATAGTACTGTGATACCAAGTCATGCAAAAGACAAAAAGCTTCAATAACTGTCCATCTCTAAAAACAATAAAACAATGGATGTAGTTCAGAATGGCAGTTGCATCTGTTCGGTCAAATATATCCAATGCAATATACTATCTTCTCTTTTTTTTTTTTTTCCTCGTCCTCCCTCCCTACTTCTTCTTGCAATATACTGTAATACGATATGATTTCTTTTTCATCCTCATCCCCTCTTCCCCCCTTGTCTTGCCATACAGGTTTTTATACAGATGTCTAGATGAACCCTAATACAGAGAGGGAAAGTACAAGAAAAAACAACTTGCCTTCATGAAGTAAAATTTTATCACCCGTGTCAATCTCAGTAATTTTCTATATACTGGTACCTCGTCTTCCGCAGGTTATTGAGGATTTAGTCGTCCAGTTTCGTTCATAATCTTCTGAACTGTGGTTCTGCAATTGAGTGATAAAAACAAATACAGTACATTTCAACAATCTGTGGCTGAAATCCCACCAAGCATAAAACGATGATCATGGTTTTTTCGATACTATACCAGCTTTTTTTTTTCCGTTTGCCATAGTTCAGTAACTGTTGGGTTTATAATTTGTGTTTGTTGCTTTGTCTTCCTCATGAGTTTTTCTTTTTACATATTTCACTCAATCTATCCTGTTTGCAAGAAAACAGTGGTACACAATTAAGGGCAGTTTATTTCTGACACACCCAAATATAGTGTAATGTCATTCGCAGTAATCCTTTTAAAACCTCATTTTCACCAGTTGTTTTAAGATAAAATAATCTAGTTTGGTTCCTAATCTATGTAAAGAGTAGTAATTTAGTGATTAAGGCAAATAGTTTTTAATTCTCTATGCATGAAATTCACAAAGAACAGAATAGTGTATGCATAGTCTTTAATAATATGCCGACGATTTTTGTACCTAGAGCTTCATTACTATAGCACTTGCTTCAGCTCTATCCGTTGCATCATTTTTCTAATTGTTTCCTTTTTCCAATAGTACCACTTTAATGTCAATATATCAAAATACTGTGGTGCACCGTGAAGGAGGACACAGGGACTTGCACATCGCTGGCACATCAAAATATAGTGTCTTCAATTTGCAGCAACCATTTTCAAAACTCATTTTCTCCAGTTCTGTCCATGGCTTAATCAAACAGATTCAATAAAGGTTGATACAGACAAAATTTTTAATCCGTCAGATGCTTTGACATTGTATATCATCTTCATTGGATATAAAACAGATGGAAAAGGCCTGGAAGATTATAACGCCCGAAAGGAAGCATCAAGTAATGAACGCAAACACATTTCAACCATCCGAAGGTAAAATCAAACAGAGAGGTGTATGCTGTACAAATGTTTCACATAAAGTGCACCAATATTTCTTTTAATCAAACTCTGATAGCTCCGTAACTAATGGGTTGCTTTAAGTTTTAGTTTGTTGCATAGTTTTCGTCATAATTTCCTTTTTCCATCAAGTTCACATAGGTAAAAGCGCCGTGACATGGAGAGAAAGGGAAAACAAAAGCCTTCCACATTTTTACATGCACTTGTCGAAAGAAAATCATCATATTTTATTTTTTATTCATTCTTGTGAAACCTTGGCCATTTTAATGTTTGGTGGCATAGCAAAATAGTCACATAGATGGGACCGAAACTGAGAGGGGAAAAATACCCCTGTTTTATCCTCTCAGGTTGGGCGAGAGATGCGACCACCAGATTGTTTACATAAAGAGAAGCAGCATTAATAAGGCGTCAGGGAAGATGTCAGTTGGATTCTTGATATAAAAGATCACTTCATTCCGTTTTAGGTAAATCCTTTATACAATAATAATGTTTCTATTTCCACCTGACCGTAAACTTAGCCTGTGCACGACCCTCCAAGACTAAAGAGGATGAAATGCAATATCTCCTTCGATTTCTCCAGCCATCTTATCTCCCTGTCCACCATTCCTTGTTCTATCTCACACACAGTACACGCTCCTTATCATAACCACTCCTGTCTCTTCCATGTTCCTTCATCCCTCCACGCTCTCCCACAATTGCCTTTCCTCTAACAACACTAGTCTCTCTCTCTCTCTCTCTCTCTCTCTCACACACACACACACACACACACACACACACACACACACACACACACAAACACACACACACCACGCCCCTCTGACAACAATAGACCTATCAGAGAAGAGGAGCCGCAGGGGAAGGAGGGGGAATGGTGAACTAAACCCATTTCCTTGCACTGGCCCTCATGAACATTTGTCTTTGGGGCTTGGGTGAAGGTAGTGGGTGTAGCGAGGCGGGGTGGAGGGTGATAAGGGAGCTTGGCAGAGAAAAGAATAGGGATGTGGGAGAAGTGACAAAGGTTTAGGAGAAAGAAGGCAGGGGCGATTCGGGGGAGGGGGGGGGGAAGGGTGTAATAGAGCTAAAACGGATGTGTGAGAGTGTTGCAATAAGGAGAAGGCGTAGACTGGCGGAGGGTTGCAATATGAAGGCGTAGGCTGGAGCACTGTACGTAGGTCTGATAGAAGACGTATATGGATTGCAGCCACAGGTAAATGCAGATAAATAGTTAGCCTAAACACATAGGGAAACAGATATATGGTCACCCATATATATAAATACTTAACGTTCTCCTAAGTCAGCTCTTTCTTCAGTAATGATTTGGAGCACTAAGTATTTTGCTCAACAATTTCGTCTCTACTTAAAGATGTTCACAGCAGATGGAAAGGGCGACACAAAAGATATTACATTCTTCAAGACTATATTCAGTATCGATATTATGAAAAGTGAAATTAAGTTAAACAGATTTAACACAAATACAGGATTTCTCATAGGAACAGGGATAAATTTTTGATGACTCGATCCGTATGCAACACACACACACACACACACACACACACACACACACACACACACACACACACACACATACAATCTATCTATCTATCGGTCTATCTGTCTACGGTATCTATCTATATATCATCTGGTGTTTGTCACAATATAATCCTTAAGTGGACCGGTATTAGAGGCAGGGTTACTGAACTTAACTGCAATATTATAACCCAACCCCCCAATCCTCCTCCTGTCTCACTTTCTCCATTTTGTTTCACCACTCCCCGCCTGCCTCAAACTCCCTACTCTACTTTGCCACCTCCCAGCCTGCCCCCCCTGTACCCACCCTGCCCTTTCACTCCCAGCCTGCCTCCTCACGTATCAGCATGCCTCCTTACCTCCCAGCTTGTCTCCCTACCTTCCAGCTTGCCTTACCACCATCAGTCTATCTCCCCACCCCAAGCTTGTCTCCTCGTCTCCATGCCTGCCTCTCCAGCTCCCTCCCTGCCTTGCCACCCTAAGCATGCCTCCCCATCCGTAGCCAGCATCCCCACCTGTATTATCGTGCTTTGCCACGTCCCAGACTGCCTGCCTACCCCCCAGACTACCTTACCATCTGCTAACCTGCCGTCTTACACCCATCCTGCCTCGCCAACCTCTTGTCTGTTTCCTCACCCTCCTCACCCCCTTCCCTGCCTGCCCACCCCTAGCCTGTCTCCCCAACTCCTTCTCTGTTTCCTCACCCCCTTCCTTGCTTTCTCATCCCCTTCCCTACCTTCCCACTCCTTAGTCTGCCTCCCCACAACTAGCCTTCCTCTCCATTTATTAGCATGTTCCTACCTTCCAGTCTGCCTGCCTATTGCAAAGTCTACTTCTTTCATCCTCGCCTGTTTTCCTTCCTCCCGGTCAGGCTCTGTACCCTCGCACCAAAAAGTACTGGTGCATTGTGGGTCCGATGCCATCCGGAATGATTTGATCATGTTTTTTTTTTTTTTAATGTGCTCGACTCTTGGCATAGGCTTCTCAGCCTGCTCCCAAGGCCCAGTAGTCCTCCTACATATCGTACACCTCTACATGTTACCACTTCGGCGCTAACAACCCACCGTCCATATTGAATACATGCTAGGGCTGTCTCCTACAGGACTGGTGTATTGGTATTAGCGGGGGTATTTTTAGGACATGTCGGTGGGTCTTCTGGTAGATCAGGAAAGTCTGTCGTAATGAAGTTCAAATCCTTAAACTGTTCCCTGCACCAGCGGGGATTTGAACCTGGGTCCGGTAGGACCGCAAGCCACCTCTCTACCGATTGAGCCACTTATGAAGGACACAAGAGGTATTTGCAATAGCATTCATTTGTTGTCTGGGATGCCTGCGTGTGGGGGGACAGAACCGCAATTTCCAGTTCCCTTTGTTCCGTGTGTCATAATATTTAGCATATTCTTCACCGATACTTTCTGGTACGAGTGTACCTCTCGCTCTTTCCGCCTTGCAGTCATTCTCTGTACCTCCTAATCTTCTATACCAACATTTCCCTGGTAGGCCCTGTACCGTCCAGACCGCCTGCCTGCCCCTTCCCTCACAGCTGTTTATCTTCCCAAATGCTTGCTGCTCCCGCCCAGTAATAATACCAACACTAATGTTATTATGAAGCTGCCCGTTACATGGCAAGGTTATGGTGGCACGACATTGCTAGGAAACTTGATACCAGAGGGATAGGTGGAGGATTAATCTCTTTAGTACTTTGATGTAGTGTCTTTTGTTTTTTAAGCAAGGAAGAAGAAAACAAAGGCTAGAAGTCCGCAAGGTCGTTCTTCCCAGAAAAAATAAATAAATAAAAACAAAGTAACAGAAAGCCAAATTTAAGATTCATTCATGTCGAGACGCCTGGACATGCGTTTAATAAGTCCGGAATCCTCCAGCACAACCGCTTTGTTTTTGTGGCACGTGTGTGTGTGTGTGTGTGTGTGTGTGTGTGTGTGTGTGTGTGTGTGGATCACTTTCAGCAACAGCCAGTCTTTATCCCTGTTAAGTAGACTCTCTCTCCCCCCCCCCCTCTCTCTCTCTCTCTCTCTCTCTCACACACACACACACACACACACACACACAGATATGCAAAAGATAGCGCCATGGAGTTGAGAGTTATTCCAGCCTAAGCATCACTTCCAATGCAAATCTACTTTAGGCTGGTATGAGTCCAGGAATTTTGTGTGTGTGTGTGTGTGTGTGTGTGTGTGTGTGTGTGTGTGTGTGTGTGTGTGTGTGTGTGTGTGTGTGTGTGTGTGTGTCATTTTGAGTTAGGGAGCCAGACAGAACGCTTGAGAAATGGAAAGAGAAGTACACACACACACACACACACACACACACACACACACACACACACACACACACACACACACACACACGTTAGTCATTTTGAGTTAGGGAGCAAGACAGACAGATTGGGAAATAGAAAGAGAAGTACACACACACACACACACACACACACACACACACACACACACACGAGGAAACAACTTCTTTTCAGTGGAGAGTCGGGTAAGGTAAGCAAGGTGACAAAATTAAATGGACGCAACTAGATTCTGACTCCAAACGAAGGCAAACTTATCACGAGAGAGAGAGAGAGAGAGAGAGAGAGAGAGAGAGAGAGAGAGAGAGAGAGAGAGAATGTTTTGTAATTGTATGTCTTTGCTTGCCTTTACATAATATCTTGTCCTGTAAGCATACCACCATATTTTAAAGTAATTTTCTGAATCCTGATGCAGTGCTTATGACATCAAGAAATACTCATGAAGGTCAAAATATTCGATTTTTTTTTTTTTTTGTCTGGTGGCCATCTGTATCATCTGCCATATTTTTTTTATGACTGCTTGGGAAATTGGAACATCATTACACTCGGATTTTAGTATTAAGATATGTACATCTTTTGGATTTATAGAACATATCAACAAATGAGGTTCAAGGACCTAAACGCGAGGCGCTATATTCCCTAGGCAGAGCTAAGCAGCTTCAGTGTCTACCCAAGAGTCAAACCTCCTTACATTTCACTGTACCTCTCCGTGGGAAAGGACCTCTGCGTCACCATGGCGAGGGGCTGTCTATCACACTGGGAGGTTTGTGTCCTGCACAGTATACATACTTTACTCTGACTGTAGGACGGCCTCATAGCAGCATATACTTAGCCTACCTGTTTTTGATGGGTCAGTACCATCAAACAGACCAGGGTTAGGCAACAGCAGGAACATATTTCCATAATAATACAACTCTTATGTGAAGCACACTGCTAGGAATTCTTCCACTCTGTTCATGAAATGTAGCAATAAGAACAAAGCGTCTCTGAGCCACACCACGTACCCCAGCTGGTGCAGTATAATAGACAAGGGTTGTACTACACGCTACAGGGCAACACTGGATATTCCAGCTGGTACGCTGTAAATGGGAAGCCTATTACTGCACTACAGGACGGGGACGGTGTGTTACAATCTACTATAGTTGTTCCCAGCCTTAGCTCAGTGATTCCTATTTCAGTGTAAGTCACCATTGCGACTTCATAAAAAAAATTTCATTCGTCTACAAGTAAATTCCTTCTTTTTTGTGTGTGTCATATCTGTCTTACCTTTCCTTGTGTATGAACTTACATATAATTTACCTTGTCACATGAACAAATAAATAAAACATACTGTGACAAGAATTAATTTTTTATAGTGTTTTAAGTGTTTTTATTTATAAAAAAAAAAAAAAAGATCATCCTGAAAATACAGACAGGAAATTAGAAGTGACAAAACAAAATTAATATTAATACTATATATATATATATATATATATATATATATATATATATATATATATATATATATATATATATATTCAACTTGCATAAACAAAATTCTGAGGTTTAGGTTTTTAGAAGCAATGCTCTGTTAGTGTGTATTTTTCCCATTGGACGTAAACGACAAGCAGAAGACTTTTACACTAACATGTATATTTCTTTATCAAAAGTAACTTGGAAGTTCCTGCATTGCTGTGACAGGCTTTTCAAACTGAGGTTCAGTTTCCTTCTAAAAAACAACCCGCATTACCAATTCCATATACAAAGGTTTGTAGCTCCACTGTCAATACAAAGGAACTGGAACTTACTAACCACTTTTATGATAGTCTTTTTTTTTTTTTTTTTTGAACAGACGGGGAAATATATGTCTGACTAAATTAAGTATTCACTCTTCACGTTTATTCATCCTTCATTCTCCCTTTTAGTTTCAGTTACCACTAAAATAATTTCATTCACCAGTTTAACATGCACTGCCATAGCTCAAGGAAACCCTGTGTCCACGGAACCTGATTATGGAACTCATAAGCATTGGGTAGAACATCTGAGTGGGTCTGGATTCTCTGTTGCACTGAAAAAAACAAAAATATATGACTGGAAGGTTAAAACATTATATGGCTGTCATTTTGTTCATACACTGACGACCTTGACCTTTGACTGACTGTTCTTATAATTGATTGACTTTACTCTTGCCTTACCCTCACCTCTTTCATCAAATATTGTCTCAGTCGGATAAGAGCGGTTAAATCTTACGGATGTAGATTGAACTTTGACCCAACTCTATAATTAAAACCTTTGACATAGTGTTCTAATAAAAGTTATTAACCCCTCCCATCCGGGTGACATGTATACATGTCTTTCCAGGGCCGTCCGAGGGTCGTGTATACATGATCTAGTGTTCTGTAGTATTATTGTTACTGTATTATTATTATTATGATTATAGCATTATATTATGATGTATTTTACTATAATATTATATTATAGTTTTAGCTGAGAAATTATGGTTTAAATAAAGGTGATTTTTAAGAAAAACACCTTCTGGTGGTTAATTCCTTCAAAATCCTTAATCATTTCACTAGGTTTAGTTAGAACTGGATCACACACACACACACACACACACACACACCTAATATCTGCTACGTCTTCATGAGCATGGATATAAAATAAAACCAGGCGATCATTATCCCCACTCAACTGAGGTCATTATGCTCTCCTGGTCGCACTCCCTTCACACACTCATTATCACTGCAACGTTCAGTTCCTCTCTTCATGTCCATTTCCCAGCAAACGACCCTGTCATAACTTCTATCAGCAGAAACCTTGCAGTCAGACTTGACAGTGCCACACTTCTCTCTCTCTCTCTCTCTCTCTCTCTCTCTCTCTCTCTCTCACAAACACACACACACACACACACACACACACACACACACACACATACACAGTAAAACCATACACTTCCCTTCTCCACCAACACATCCATTTCTTATCATGCAGAGTTTAATAACACACAGATTTTTTTTTTTTTTTTTTTTTTTTTTTATGTGTCCGACTCTGGGCAAAGGCTCAGGGGATATTTCTTGGGGGCAGTTGCCTATCCCAAGGCCCAGTAGTCCTCCTACACCTCCACATGTCACCACTTCGGCGCTAACACCCACCGTCCATATTGAATACATGCTAGGGCTGTCTCATACAGGACTGGTGTATTGGTATTAGCGGGGTTATAAATACATGTCTCTTACTACCCCCCATGTCTCCTCCATAGCCTTCAGAACCACACACTCCCCATCATCACATACCCTGGTTACTGATACACATCCATCCATCCATCCATTGCCAGACGCCTCAATCCCGTTTGGGGTGGCCACAAACAAATCGCCTCCAAGTCGCCCTGTCCCCTGCCATTTCACTGCCCTGCTCCCAACTCACACCCCCCTCTCTCAAATACCTCTCCACCCCATCCCTCCATCTCATCCTCGGCCTCTCCCTCCCTCTTCCCCCCTCCACCTCACTCACATACACTCTCTTCGTCAGTCTTTCACCCTCCATCCTCTCCACATGGCCAAACCACCTCAGTGTGTTCCTCATAACACACCGTCACATATACACTCACTCACACAATCACACACACAATCACCAGTTTACTAAGACACACTAAACACATACACAGCCCACACCACGACACTCCCTGTCTTCACGTCCCCCTATCCCCCGACCTGTCCTCGCTAGCACTTGGCCTCAGACATTAAGCTGCTCAGCATGCGAGAATTATGGCCCATCCCTGGAGTATTATTGCTCACAAATTCCCACACCATGTACGAGAGCGCTGTTTCATGTTAGTAATATTTCCTTGTATAACTATCCTCATTATCCACCGATATTACATACAAAAACATACCTCGGGAATATTTCCAGTGGAATACTGTCATCCTGTATTACCCTCGGAATTTGTGATAGGTGTAAAACGTTGGGATTTACGCTCGTTTTTATCCAGTCAGGACAGTTGACCCGTGGTAATAATATATTCAGCCTGGCGAGTGGAGCCTTTCATGTTCTCTCAAAATTTTGTGTGAACGTTCATTTGGTGACGTACATTGATCATTCCTTTCATAAACTCAACCACACCGACGGAAAAAAAAAAAAAAAAAAAAAAAAAGCCCACGCGCACCCATCACGCTAAACTCCAAATGTTTCCACACCAGTACACATGAGTGAAGTGTTAGGTGCGTTGGGTCAATTTTTCATTAAGAGAAAGTGGTGTTCCACGTGTCTACGAATCAGTCGCCTTTCAAGACCCTTGAAGTGTAATTCGACTGTGTGTAATAGAGCTGCTTGTCCATGTCGGGAGAGTTTAGGACAGCCATGTCAAAGCGTACGTACTGTATACACACCTAGCATTTCAAGAATTTCACGAGTTGTGCGGTCTAACCTATGCAAACCACGTACAACACATCCCATATTTATTGCTGTTACTCTTGATTATACAGGGGCCAAGCAAGGTTCTGTACCTGTACATTACTGTGGAAACTAATACGACGAGTTACAGTCCTTCAGCAGGCTGTATACTTAGCCACCCATTCATTACCAAGGCCTTCTTTACATCAGCTGCTAAAGTACTTGGACTATGAACACTCCAATTCCTTTTACATGTTTACGTCTCTTTTCTATACGGACCAAGGTGATTAACTTTATAACCGGAGAACGCTTAGTTAATATTGTCGTGGCTAACATCCCATGATTTCATTTAACTTACCTTAGACACCCCCAGCCTGTGAGTCAGCATCACCATCACGACTCACAGACATTACAAAAGAAAAAAAAAGAACGAATCTAAAGGCATCACAGTTACCATCAGCAGGCCAGAAAGAATTATTTTTATACATAAAATTTTAAATATTACTCCCTTCCCAACAGCTTCACTCCCATCTCTATATCCTGCTCTCACCATTATAGTATCCTCATGCTTATACATACAAGAACAGCCAAAGAGATATTACAGACCTTTGCCTCACTCCAGCACTGACTCACACGTTTATCTACTCTTAAACGTGCAGCAAAAAGTTCTGTATAGCATTCAGAAATATATCTTCCGCACCATACGTACTTAACACCGTCCATAAATCCTTCCCTTCTAGATGCCATATGTATTTTGTAATTCATTTAAATCCAAAAGTGTAATAAATACCTTGTCGTCAATCTCGCACGCTTTTCTTTGTGTCCTACTATAAATATTTGAGTCATGCTTCCCTTAATACTATCAAAACCACCATACTCATCTTTCGCCAGACATTCTAATATATTCCTTCTCTGTCCTTGTTCTTTCTTATATATATATATATATATATATATATATATATATATATATATATATATATATATATATATATATATATGAGAGAGTTTGCCTGTGTGTGTGTGTGTGTGTGTGTGTCTATCTTTTATGGAAATCGAGGAGGTGCATAAAGAACCCCCCAAACAGCTCTACCTGGTGTAAGTTTTATATCGAATTTATAGCCAAGTGTACATTACGGTTGGTAACGTGGCGCCCCTGATGGCAAGTATTAGAATTGCTAGAAATAAAGTCAACCTGGTGGAAGCACAGTAGCCAACTACCGTAGAGTATTATTATTTTAATAACGTTTTCATTATTAACTACAACGGGTCAGATGGGTGGGTGGATTGGTGGGGTGGGCAGGGCGGGTGGAGTAGGGGTAGGTGGCTATGGTTGGCGGGTGGGTAGGTAGTGGAAAAACAGGACCATGGCAGGAATAGTTGCATGGCGAATATATCCCTGAGGAAGTGGACTCAAGGAGAAACATGCTTCACTTGGTAAAATGGAACCCCGGGGGCCTTCCCCCACAGGGGAGTGGTCATTTAGGGTCCCAAATAGTGGCGTTATGTATGATCATAGGGTTTTACCCAGGCAACTCCGGGTCCCCTGTTATGCCTTGATAATTTAATGCATTCTTTCCAACATAATTTCTACATTGTATACCTTTTCCTAGATTAGTTTTCTTTTTTCAGTGTAATGTAATTTTACTGTTATTATGTGAATGACACTTGGGTTATAAAAACAAATGTGTAGCTCCGGCGATTTACTTTCACGGCTAAATCATTTTACACTGAATCTGACCTCGTTTGGTGCCGATGTTAGTGGATGTAAAGTTCAGAGAGAAAATGAGTTTCATGAACAACCGGTAATTACTGCGGACGTGTCAGGTGCAGCAACCTTGCAAAGTACTCTTATTAACAACCAAGGGAGAGATGACTGCGAGAAAAGGAAGGCAATAAGCCAACAGCAAGATGGAAAGATGAGGGGGTTGAGCATTTGAGGCAGGTCGTGGAAGACGTGGTTGCTGAGTAAAGACGATTTTTTTTTAAGGTTCATTGTAACGCTTAGTCTTCGCAGGATACATTGTCGATTAACAGTGATGGATTAAATCTTTCATCTCCACCTTCGACATTCTTTTTCCTACCCCCTTCCATCTGTATCCAAAATCGTCTTTATTTGTTTCCTCTTCTCCTTTTCCTTCTTCTCCTTTCTGACTGATATCCTGTTATGTCCCTTGACATTTTTCCTTCCTTTTCCATATCATCATTACTTCTAATTTGTTTTTTCCCTCTCCCTTCTACTTTCTGTCTTACTCTCCAACTCTGTTTGCTCTCTTACTTCTCCACCCTCATCCATTTTTTTCTTCTTCCTTCTCCTCTGCCTTCTCTCTCCCTGTCCACAAACCCTACCTTGCCCTCCTCAAGTCTATCCATCCATCCTGTTTGATAAGTGCTGTTTGTCTGGAGCGGGTGCATGAGGTGGGAGGTGAAAGGAGGTGAAGAGGAGGAATGAGAAGCGAGGAAGAAAGAAACTAAAGTGTAAAGTTGAACCAATGGGTAGGAGATGAAGGACAGAGGACTAAAGAAAAACACTGAGCACAGAGAAACTGGGGAAAGAGGAAGATGAAAGAAAGTGGGGGAAGACCAGAAAAAAGCGAAATCATAAAATTAATAACGGTAAGAGAAAATCACAAAACGACATAAAAAAGGTATTGTAATATCGAAGCAAGAAAAAAGAGGATGGTATAAAAAAAAAAAAAAATGTAGGAAAATCAGATACAAGAGAAGGAAAAAGAAACATTGAAAGGCTGCAAAGTGGAGAGAAGGAATGATGGTGGTTAAAAGTATATATTATCGTGTAGAAGCAGGAGGTTGAATGATAATGATAAGTAAAAAGAGAAATGTAATATCTCTGATGGATGAGAAATATCAAGAAATATGTGGAAAAGAACACACACACACACACACACACACACACACCATTCTTTTCACTCCTTTTCCCACTCATAATTTCGTCAGAACCACAAAATTGCGCTTGGTGGCGGAGAGGGGAAACGGAACTAATTAATGAGTGTTAGCGTGACTGCCACCTCCCCGGCGCTGTTATGCTGCTGGTAATGAGTTGGCGAGGCGCTGATGAAAGTTCCGCTGAAAGAAATGAGGGAATTCGTAAACATGACACACAGAAGGAATATCAGTATTATCGTTTTCATTCAGGTTATGATAAAAATGGTGACTTATTTCTCTCACAACCGGATTTTCCTTGGGACAATATAATTACTTCATAAAGATAATTAATAGCGATAATAATCCTGTGTACTTAACTACCATTGTCAGTGACTAGCTAAATCGAGAGACAGGTCACTGACAAATTAAAAAAAAAGAAAAACTGAGATACATAAATGACAATACAAGTAAATCAGTCTAAATCAATCTGTGTAGTTTCTCAGTCACCTTATTAAATGTGCCATATATAAAATCATTATGTTCATTGCTTTATTTTTTTCTCTTCTTTCATTGTTGTTGTATAGTTATCTCGTTATCCTGCTCCATCCCTCGTTTGTTCCTCTGACTGATACGTATATTATCACTTTGCAACTGCTTTCCTGTTAATAATACACCACCACACCAACCACTGTCTTTACCACACTATCACCACACCACCTACTCTCCCTACCATACTGCCATTACACTACCATCTCTCCCTACCACACAACCGCCACACCACCGACTCTCTCTACCACAGTCACTACACCACCTACTCTCTTCTACACTACCATTACACCATCTACTCCCTCTACCACACTGTCACCACACCACCTGCCCTCACTGCCACACAACCACCACACAACCAACTCTCTACCACATTACTATCACGCCACTTACTCTCTATACCACATTACCGCCACACTACCTATTCTCTCTCAAAATAGCAATGTAAATAGCTGCTTTCAGAACCCCTCAGCATTCTCGTCAGCAGCCACACCTAAATACACACTCACCGTCTGTAATCCGCTAAACATTTTCCCTTCAGCACTTTCTTAAACTATTCACATAAAATTTCACAGTTTCCTGGAAGATGCATTAAGGAACCTGTTAGTATAGTTACCGATAAAAAAGTAAACAAATAAATCGCTGCGTCAATCGGGCAACCACCTCCACTCAGTTTGCACCAAAAAACACTTTTTTTTTTTTTTTAAGAAGGAAAATTAAAGAGAAATTGCAGTTTGGCTTAACACATGCGACCCTCAGTCCTTGGTCATTCCACCCTTGCCTTACCGTACCTCTGTTTCTGTATATAGCATTCTGTCAGACAGTTTTGTAAGATATGCAAACTATGCTTTGTCGGCATTCCTCTCCCGTCTAGCGACCGTCGTGATTCCCTAGTTTTTCTTGGGAATTTTAGGACACTTAAGCCCTTCTTGAACCACAGGCATCGCAACTCTTTCACACACACACACACACACACACACACACACGATGGTTTTTCATTTATTACGTGTGTGTGGCCGGGAGTCCAAAGGGAAACACTTAGCTTTGGCTGCCCTTCTAGAGGTGCCCAGAGAGAGAGAGAGAGAGAGAGAGAGAGAGAGAGAGAGAGAGAGAGAGAGAGAGAGAGAGAGAGAGACAGACACAGACAGAGCAAAAATCCCCCTTTTTAAAACACGCACCTGGCACTACTTTAATTCTTCTGATTAAGTGTAGAATTTTCAGGCTGGATTCAATTAGCGGAGGCAGGATTTTTATGTCTTTTGGGAGACCGAGAATGATCTGGTTTTTGATATTTTATTTTGGAATTAAGATTTTGACTTCTCATCGTTTGCAGTTTTTTTTTTTTTTTTTTTTTAGAGTGTTGCTGTTTGTTGGGCAATTACTGTGTTTTTAGGAGCTGTGAATACATTCTTGCTTTTTCTTGGTTGTTTTTATTATTACTGTAGACTACTGTTTGAGAGATATTGTAAGATCGTGTTATTTTGTCTTTTTCTTTCTGGGTTCTTCAGTTATTTCTACTGTTCTGGTTATTATATGTCACTTTGAAGAGCTTTATAAATTGATTATTTTGCCTCATTTTTTATAAACTAAAGTGGATGTAATTTATTTCTAAATTTGCAGTTTCACATCAGTTTTCTGACCTGGAACACAGTGAAGATGTATGCTGTGAGAATAAGATCAACTTTTTTCTGATCCCAACTCATTCTCAGATACTGGAAGCAATTAGCATCACAATTCAACACACTTCAAACGTTTGATGTCGAGTCTGACGTGAAGCGATACAAGGAAGACTATCTGAAGGTCTGCCGTTGGTTGCTATTGCACAATGCACTAGTCAGCTGTGTCTTCTTGTTTTTAATGCCAATCCTTTACAACATAGTTATTTCTGTCATCACGGAAGCTCCATTGGCTCCAGAAGTACATGTGTTTTGCATACCCCAGCTGCAATTCTAAGAGGAAAGAAATCACCTATAGAGAAGGAAAGCTGACGACTGGGAGAGCTGCAGCTTCCGTTTCATTAGCCTTCGGGACTAGCTTCTGACCATCCCTCATTAAGTGAGGAGAATCTCAAGGAGTCATTTGATTATAATATAAACATAAAAAAGAGCAATTGGGAACAAGATTGTGCCATTGTTTCATGCAAACAGGATTTTGTGAAACTCTTAATGAGACAGCAGACATTCTTATTCCAGTTTCTTATACTGTAAATGTCAACTAGAGAAGTGGCAGGAGATATCCCTGAGTCAGACATTGTTCATGAGAATGTGACTTTAGAGAGAGTTTGGTGTACCAAAGCAGAGGTGTGTGAAAGATTAGACAAATTAAAAGCCGATGAGTTCCCCAGTACTGATGAGTTTCTTCCAAGCGTCATGGAGGAAATAAATGGTTAGGGGGCCCCTCACCAGGGTACTGTTTAATCTCTGGCCACTGGATTAGTTCCATCAAACTGGAAGGAAGCAAATGTAACCCCATTTTTTAAGACAGGGAGCTCACCTTTGTCCAGCAAATTACCGTCCAATTACCTTTCCATCTGTGGTAGGGAGGGCACTGGATGGTACAACTGTAGATAGAACTGTAGATCATTCGGACATCCAGAAGGCATTTGATAAAGTACCTCATACAAGGTTGATGGCAAACACTCATGCGCTGGGAATTTCGGGAGAACTAAGAAGTAACTGCATGGATTGAAAATTGGCTTTATGACCGGCGCAAGAGAGTGGTAGCTAATCGGGCAACCTTTTACTAGATATCAGCAACAAATGGAGTTTCCCAGGGTTAAGTTCTGGAACCGAGAATATTTATCATTTACGCTAATGTTATATATGTATGCATCGTCAGCTGGAATGCAAAATTTGCAGCCGACACAAAGCTAGGAGGTAATGCCCTATCATGAGGGAGGATAGAAGACTTACATAAGGACTTAGTAAAATAGCTGGAATGCAAAATTTGCAGACACAAAGCTAGGAGGTAATGTCATAAAGACTTTGTAGTTACTTGTAGAGAAGTATATTTTAGACTTGTGGTCGAGCAGCTGTTATATCTTGTAGTAGTTTCCCCACCAGATGTCATGTAGTGACGGGAGAGGTAAAGAATAGTATGGGACTATTTTTATTTGTCTTGGAAATATTAAACAGGTATAACAGTATAAGTCCCGGGTAGCTACCTCCCTGTCTCGCTATCTCTCTCTCTTTCTGTTCTAAGGCTAATCTCCGTCTCGACCTCTCTCTAGGGTCGCTTGTCTCCTTCTAAACTCTCTTTTCTAAAATCTGGTGTAGTAGGGGTGTGTCACATATGTTCCTCATGGCAACAGATCTTTCTCACGAGAGGACTGCTGACAGCTAACTGCATCATCTCCTTACTGGCCGCTGTCGTCAGCTTTCCTCCGTGTAAGCATGTTTAGCGCTGCTAGATTCTCGCAGACACAACACCTTCTCATCATTTGACTTCCTGCTTCTATCTGTCTCTCTATCTATCTATTTATCTATCTATCTATTATGTAGTCCTATATTTGCTCGGCCGCGCGAAAATGGCGTACCATCGACATTTAATAGTTATAATATATTAATACATACTACATACACATTATAATGAACTTATAAGCTAATTAAGTGAAATACATAATATTGTAAAGTAACATAATTGTATGAATATTGTATACATATATTATTCATAGTAAATAGTGATTATTCAGTAATACTACATTTTAAATAAGTTGTATACATATTGGAATAAATGCATTAAAGTAAATTATTTAACTGTAATACAGTATGTACTTGGGATATTATAGTGAAATGCATTCATGCAAGAATAAAAATAGTTTAAAATTAAGATTATTGTAAGAGTTATTAATATTTCATTCAAAGATAATGGTACTGGTCTGTCATATATGGGTCATTCTTCTTTGTGTTATTGTTATTATTTTTTATTTTTTTTTATATATAATTAATACTATATACAAAATATATATACTTCATTCAGGGTGGTTAACTGTGATGTTAACTCTCCCCCCACTAAACAATGACTCCAAATTAGCAATTCTTGCATGCATTCTGTGCATTGCCAACAGCAATACTGCAACCACAATGCAGATGATTATAAAGACAGAAGGTGCTTGGCTATACACATAATATGGGTTGAACATACTCAAACTCAAATCTTCCCAGGGCTTCATTGTTTCATTGATCAGCTGCATAGTTTCAAACTTAGGTGAAGTCAGCTTAATACTTGTGCTCATGTTTAAGTTCATATCAGGCAGTGGGTGGAAATGTTTGTGTGTATGGTTGATAATGGCGTAGTGATTGATGGTGGAAAAAGTAGACATGGATGGTGTAAATACCGCACAGTAGTCTGGTGCTATGTATAATCCTGAGGCTGATGTATGAGATGGTGGTATATCTGGACAGACTATGTAAACTGATGTGTTATGAGGGAAATAAAAACTGCGAGTGTCCAATGCGCTGATGGTGTACAAGTTTATCTGGAGCAAAAGTGAAGTTGCAATGATGATGAATATTGTTATTGCTGATGATAGCCATTTCACAAGGGACCGTATCAGTAGGCTGAAACGTGAAAATGTACGCAGGACAAAGATGAACAGCATGTAAGGATGTGCGGCACTTTCGCTCAATTGTTGACTCACTTGCGAAAGTGACAGTGTCTCGTCTCTTGGAGACCATGATGAGTTCGGTGTCTGTGTTGATGTTGATGATGACCAAAGTGTTGTTGTTTATATAGGGGAAGGGGTGTATTTGGTATACTGTGAACAGGTCTTCCGTGATGAATGGTACATGAACTATCACTGATGTTGGTGTTAGTGTTGCTTCCAAGTACGGGTAATATTGCATAAATTCCCTACTGCGGAACAATGGCTTCAATTTATGTTTATGTATGCCTTGACTAACTATCTGACGTAGCTCATGAACTGGGAGTAAGTCATTTGTGATCTTGCCATCACCAGCATTCGAAATTCCCTGCATAAGTGCCCTGAAATGATCTCTAGTGTTCTCTAGTTGTAGTAGAATCGTGTCAATATGTTCTGTGATGATGGAGAAGTGCTGGAAAAGAGTAACGTTGCCCTCTAAGTCATTTATTTTATCTATACTCTCGAGAGCTACGTTTTCTGCTTGTTTCAGATTTTTCACAATCTTCATTGCCGAGTTCTGTCCTGTGATGAATTTATCCTGGTATGTTAGTACCTGAGCTATCTTATTAAATTTGTTGTTTATTTCTTTAAGGTCATCCTCTGTAGCCAATCCAAAGATGTTCCCAAGAATTGCGCCGCCCAGATCGAACAAACCGCGCTTTTGGCGAGTACGTGTGATGTTGTTCCTGTCGCTCAGCACCTCCGTTCCATAAGATGGGAGATCTTGGATCATGACGAGCATAGTTGACTTCGCCTGTTCTAGTTTCCATTTCGCTAACTTCACCATTTCATCCACTTCCTTGGTGATATGTGATTGTGAAACATAATTCCCTATCTTGAAGTCCAGAGTTCGCATCGGCGTCGCAAGTCTTTCTACATAAGTAGGTAAGTCATACAAGTAATCTAGACTTATTTCAGTACTCATGACGTCCTTGACGATTGTAGTCGTGGCCGTTGGAGCTATGAGGCATCCTTGTCGTACTATATGCTTGGGGTCTAGGTGCGTATATACTCTTACTATGTATAGGAGAATCCATAGCATAAGTCCCTTCATCGTAACCTACCGAAAAAAAAAATCTATTAATTTCCTATAAAGCTGTGGTTGATGATAGTGATGATGTGCGTTACGGTTGGCTGTTATTTCATTTATAGAAGGAGTTTAAATCGATATTTAATTCTCGTAAATGATGTACTGTAGATTTCATTGGAATAGTTGCACCTATGTTCGATTGTTTGGTATATGACCTTAATTTCTTTTTGTAATCATTGTTGTGTTCTTGCTTGGTTTCTTGAGGTACGTTCACCTGTTCGGTTGTATCCGAGGCTGAATAATTATGTGATAATTCCCTTGAAACTCGTTTTAAATGGTCAATATGAACTTGTTTTTCCTCACCACTTGAAAGTGACTTAATTAAAACTTTGTTTGCCTTTATGTTAATTACTCTGTATGGGCCCTCAAATTTAGGGGATAATTTATTGTCTCTCGTATGAATGACTCCGTAAACAATGTCTCCTAAGCTGATAGGTGAATCTTTTGCCTTCTTGTTAAATGCCTCCGTCATTTCTTCCTTGGACATCGTTAATTGTTTTTGCACTCTTTTGTGAATGTCCTGGAATTCACGTAAACGGAGTTTAGAGTAATCATCGTAATTGTATATAGGCATGCTGTCACATTCTAGGAGCTCATATGGTAATTTTTTATCTGTGCCATATATAATGAAATGTGGTGTGTCACCAATGGATTTATTTATAGACCCATTAATGGAGGCCTCTACTCTGGGAATCCAATCATCCCAGCTTGCATAATTTTCACTGAGAATGTGTCGTAGCACATCTAATACCTTTTTATTTTGTCTCTCTGCCAACCCATTCGATGCTGGGTGATAGGCCAAAACGTTAACCTTTTTAATGTTGTATTGTTTACATATTTCTTGTAAGATCTCAGAATTAAATTCTCCTCCATTATCACTTATTAATACCTTTGGGGTAGTAAAGCGACATATTACATTATCTGTTATTGCCTTTGCTACTGTCTCTGCTGTCTTATCTTTAATTGGAGCTAAAATGACATAACGGGAAAAATGATCCGTTGCTACGAATAAGTATAGGTTATTATTGTATGATAATGGCATCTTGAGTAAATCAACAGCGACAACGTCCCATGGTTGATGTGGTACAGGGTAATTACCCATCGGTGCAGGTGTGATTGGGTATCCTTTGTGTTTCGCACATGATTCGCATCTGTCTATATGATTGTTTATATCTCTTCGTAATGAAGGCCAGTAATATAATAGCTGGGCTTGGTTGAATGTCTTATCCTTTCCAGGGTGTCCTGCATGTGGGCTGTCGTGTATCATTCGTAATACTTGGGGTATCATGTCATTAGGTACTACCAACTGGTTAGTATTTCTTTGGCGTTTTGGTTGTTTAGAGTTAATTTTGTATAATGTATTATTGACCATTGTGAATTGTTCAAGTGGGACATGCAGTTTGGGTAATTGTATGTCATCTCCACTTTCTAACTTGTATATTACTTTTGACCATACTGGGTCAAGTCTTTGTGCCTTTGCGATATCCTCGTGGTTTGGGATATTTCCTTTGAGATCTAACGCCGCGACCTGAATTGTGTTCGGGTTCCTAGATAATGCGTCAGCTACTATATTAATTTTACCTTGTATATAATGTATTTGTACACTGTAGTTTTCAACTGTACATTTCCATCTTGCTCTCCTCCCAGAAAGGAGTTTTTCTTTAAACATACCCACCAGTGGTTTATGGTCGGTGAATAAGTGGATTTCGTAACCATATACCAAATCTCGAAACTTTTGTAATGCAAAAATCACTGCAAGTGCCTCTAAGTCTGTAGTGCTATAATTTTTCTCCGCACCTCTTGTTTGTCTGCTGGCAAATGCAATTGGTTGATTCTTTCCTCTTTTATCTTCCTGCATCAGTACAGCCCCTAATCCTTTAACTGATGCGTCTGTACAAATAAGAAATGATTTCGTGTAATTCGGATATGCTAAACAAGGTGCATTTGTTAGTTTAATTTTTAGATTGTTAAATGCCCTTTTTGTTCTTCTTCCCATTGGAATACAGCATCTTTTTTGAGTAGTTGGAATAGAGGGAAGGCTATATGAGAGAACTGTGGTACGAAGGACCTATAGTACCCAGCCAGACCTAAAAATTGTCTAACTTCGTCAGTCGTAGTGGGTTCAGGAAAATCTCTCACTGCCTGTATTTTGTCATCAGTGGTGTGAATACCATCAGAACTTAATTTGTGGCCTAAGAAATTTATTTCCTTAAAGCAAAATTTGCATTTAGAAAGTTTAATTTTTAATCCAGCATCACTAAGCTTTTGTAAGAGTAAGTCTAATTTCCTGAGATGATCCTTAATATTCTTCGTTGCGATAATAATATCGTCAAGATAAACAAATATTCCTTGTCCTAAAATTCCGGACAATACGTAATTCATAAGACGCTGGAACGTACCGGGGCTGTCCTCAGTCCCATTGGCATTCTTGTATATTGATAATGGCCTCTGTTTGTTGAAAAGGCAGTGTATTTACGTGACTCCTGAGATACCGGAATCTGATAGTATCCGTTTAGGAGATCGATGGTCGAGAATATATTATTCTCAGGACCAATATTCTGTAGAACATCACTTAGCAATGGCATGGGAAATCTGTCTGGGATGGTGTGATTATTTAGTTTACGGTAATCTACTACCGCACGCATTTCTCCATTTCTCTTGGGCACAAAGAAAAGGGGAGCGTTCCACGGAGAAACTGGAGGCTCAATAATTCCAAGCTTTAACATTTCATCGACATACTGATTTGCAAGTGTACGTTGGGAGTGTGGTATGCGATAAGCTGGTACGAAAATTGGTGGTGTTTCTGGGTGCACATTAATCATGTGATTAATCAAGTTAGTACACCCTAATTGTTCTCCGGGCAATGCTACGGTGTCCCTGTGTGTTTCCAGCAGGGTTAACAAATCATTTTCTTCGTCAAATTCACCTGAGTGAATTAAATTCTCTTTTATTCTTTCTCTATCCGTAGATTTGATCTCACTTGTTACTCCACCAATATTTATTTCCTTCACAGGGGCGAAACATTTTTCAATATTAACCCGTGCCGTCCCGAGGACGTACTTCCACGTCCTCACGTTTTGTCACAGCTAATCCCGAGGACGTACTTCAACGTCCTGCAATTGCAAGGTTCATAATTTCCACAATTTTCAATTTTCGCGAGTCATTTTTGGTACGTATACACGGGACACCTGCCTCAACAAGATGCCAGGCAGAGACAATGCCTTACCCAGCATGACCTCCTCCCCCCCCCTGCATGCCCTTTTCTCAGCAATTCACCTGTTATCAGTGACCTGACCAGTATAGCCATGTCATGCCACAGTACGAAATTCAGGGCCAGAGTGATTCCCCAATCAATGACAATGTGGAGGACAAACTTTACATAGCATTAGAGGAAGAAACAGTTAGAAATGATGATCAGGTAATGTGGCAAAAAAAGGTCAGGTATTAGCGAGTGAAACAATGCTTATAATGCCTATATTACTGCTTGAAAACCAATATACTTTTGTACTACATATAAATTCGTAACAGTAAATAAATAAATACCGTTTATGAGTGGTGTGAAATAGTTATCCTCCCATAGAACTCGTTTTCTTTGGCGCCAGCCTGATAGAAAACCCAGTAAAGTAAGGAGGCTCTCCTACCTGTAATGAGTATTTTAAACCTCAGGTGAGCGATTTCTCTATGAATTTTCGATGTTTCTCACCAAAAGCGAAAGTTTTAGCAAAAAAAAAAAAGGTCAAAAATTGCCCGGGATTGGGGGGTACCAGTGGTCAAAAAGGGGCCGGGACTGGGCGGGTTAACTATGCAAGTTCCCTTCTTCAACTGAACTTCCCCATTCATGTGATTAATAATGAATATCTGAGTTAGCCCTTCGTCGTTCGTATGACATAATGCGTTTTCTACTGACAATCCCTTTACATAATTCTTCTAAGACAAGAACAGTACTATTCCGTAATTTGCTCTTTATGGTAACCTTCATGTATGAATTAGGTGGTATAACCAAATCATTAGTGAGATGGGCTGGAAAAATTGATAAATCAGTAGCCTACTGTTATCTGGGTCACTAATTCTGGAGGATGGGGTTGCTGGTGTAAGTGGATCTATACACTCATCTGTTTGTGTATGTTTGTTAAAGCCTTTAATATTACCAATTCTTTTTGGCTCTCTTCTACCAATCGGTGAGGGCTCTGAAAGTATTTCCTCTATGAATTCATTATCAAAGTCTATTCCATTCATTTGTGGGAGTATAGTTATGTTCTCAGTTCTCATGGATCTTAAGCCCAGTAACATATGAGCTTTAATTGCTAAGTTTTCAACGATATAGAACAATGCAGAGAATGGTCTTGTAGTTTCTGTGAAACTGAGATTTAATCTTATCATACCTTTTACTGTAATCTCTTGACCATCTACTGTGTATAATTCTAAATCAGCTTCATCCAGAAAAGTTACTTTCTTTTTATTTTTAAGAATTCTGTTTAGTTCTTCATGTGTTATTAAGTTCACTGGAGAGCCTGTATCTAAAAATAAGGAAACGTTTTGATCCTCACATACAGCTGGTATCAAGATACACTCATTTCCCAACATGCCTCCTATGTGAAGTTGAACCTTGTTCTTCTTTACGTTTGTTCGTTTTTTGTCATGACTTGGTCTTCCCCCGATTTGAACATAGACACAATTTTTTCTACTGTTTTGCAATCACTAGTCCAGTGCCCTTGGTATCTATGATGCCTACAGTAAGGACCAAATCCTTGTGTCTTTTGATTATCCTCTTTTGCCTTGATAAAGCATTCATACCTTGTGTGTCCTGGTTTTGCACAGTAATGACACAGAATGGACCTATCCCTTGACTGTGACCTACGAGGTGATTTCCCATAAAAAGTGTTGTTTATGGCGCGAGACCTGCTCGGGCTGCGCGAAAACTTATGAAACTGCCTGTAGGAAGGCGTGTGGGAACGAGGTCTAGGCGTCTTTGTTTGTTTGGGCTGCCTCATTTCTGGTCGCGATCGATTTTGTTCTCTGTTTGGGGTCGGTGTTGATGTTTTCACAGCTGATACTGTCTCAGGTACCCTGATTCTACCAGAATGTGCATGTGTGTCGACCACACCTGCTTTACTGCACTGCATCTCTACCTCGTTCATTAAGTCTAGTAAGCACATTCCCGGGGTGTACGCGATTGTTTTGGCGATCTTAAGGGTTCTATCAGGTAATTTACACAAGGCAGCTACATAACCAATGATGTCCACGACGAGGTCTGGGGACATCTTTCCATCATCTGTTATCCACTTAGAATTCTCCAGAGTAGCTAATAGGGTTCTCTTGATTGTGGAGACATCAGCAGTTATTTCACTGAGCACATGGTTTGTAGTGTGCTCCCTTACAAGATCTACAATTTTATGTAATTCTGGAATTATACCTGGCAAGAAGTTCATACCTCCAGAAAATTTCTTCAGAAATTCAGTTTTAAATTCATCATATGTCCTAGCACGATGTAGCTTATCGGAGCGCAATAAATTGCTTGCTGGACATCTTTCCTGGCTTATGCAAGATGAAAAAATAGCAATTTTCTCTTGTTCATCTAGTATGTGGCGCTTGATGAACATTTGTTCGCACTGACTGATTAATGAAATGACATCAATGCGATCCTTGTCTGTGCCAGAGAATTTTGGGGCAGTCTTATCCTCGTGATACACAAAAACGTGAGGTGTGGTTTTTAGATCAGCAGTATTTGGTTCTTGATTCATATTTAATGATTGCCCTGTTAATTCAACTTGTACGAGTTTATCGTTATGTGAGGGAATGGTAGAATATGTATGACCGGACCGGTGAACCCTGTTAAGTATATTGGCATACGTATTCAAGGCAGCTGCAAAGTCGATACTCTCTACGTCTGAAGGGGTTTCCCACTCATCATCCGAAACTCCCGTATTTGTTTCCTTATCTATAACGTGTGGTGTGGGTTGTACAATGGGTGGGTTGTCTCTTAATTGTGAGTCTGATGTTGTGGCAATTTGTGTGTCATCTGGTATTAACGTGGGTGGTGGCGAAAATATTCCTGTCATTAAGATATGATGTTATGAAATACGCCTCTTGTTTATTTATGTCCTAGCAAACTAGATGATTAAATAAGTTGAATATAGCTAATTTTAGCACTGAGAAGAAATGAGCAAGTATAATTTTACCCACTTGATACAGATCGTAGAGGTGTGTCGATACAAAAGTCGATCTCGGAAGAAAATACAGGTTTGATTGAAGATCTCTTGATAATTCTAGTGGTGTGTTGATGGACGATATTACTCAGGAAACTCCATGGCCTGGTATTTGTAGTGGTTAACGGCTGTCCCAGGCAAACCTCAGCATAGAACGTCGAATTTCCAACTTAACTGTGAGAATAAGTGAATATGAGTAGGAGCTATGTGAATAATGAGTAATGAGTAGTGGGTGAGAAGTGCCTGGTGTCAGTCACACGTTGCTTGGCATGGCAGACTCGCGTTGTGATGTCATCTCAGCACATGGTGACGTCGGCTTCCCACACTGGTAGCTGTGGTGAGTGAATGAGTAGCGATGAGTAACTTGAGTGAAGATGAGTTGTGAGTCGTGTCTCACTCTTCGTTTGTTTGTTCCCTTTATTCTATGTGGAAGTTTTCTCGGTCCTTTTCTCTAGTGATTTATTCGTTGTGGGATGAAGACTGCCGCTACTTGTAGGTGCGTGTAGAAGATTATACAGACGACGTAGAGTTGTTAATTGTAGTTGATTGTAGATGGCTGTAGTTGATTGTAGATGGCTGTAGACTTTGTAGAACTGAAGCTAATCTTGTAGTCTCGGTTGCTTTTGTAGAAATTTGCTTTTAATTCGGAGACGATGTCCGCATTTGCTGGTTTGTCGTTAAGCTACTTGCAAGGCGTCGAGTGATCTCTTGACCTCTGCATCAGCGTAATGATCTGGGAGACGGAGGGGGCAGGATGGAGAGAATACTGTCAGGAGCTGATATTGTTGGTTCTTTTCAATCTTGATATTTTGTAGGAATTTAATGTTGATTCGTAGACGAGGTTCGTATCCCACCGCTGCCACCAAATGTCATAAAGACTTTGTAGTTACTTGTAGAGAAGTATATTTTAGACTTGTGGTCGAGCGGCTTTTATATCTTGTAGTAGTTTCCCCACCAGATGTCATGTAGTGACGGGAGAGGTAAAGAATAGTATGGGACTATTTTTATTTGTCTTGGAAATATTAAACAGGTATAACAGTATAAGTCCCGGGTAGCTACCTCCCTGTCTCGCTATCTCTCTCTCTTTCTGTTCTAAGGCTAATCTCCGTCTCGACCTCTCTCTAGGGTCGCTTGTCTCCTTCTAAACTCTCTTTTCTAAAATCTGGTGTAGTAGGAGTGTGTCACATATGTTCCTCATGGCAACAGATCTTTCTCACGAGAGGACTGCTGACAGCTAACTGCATCATCTCCTTACTGGCCGCTGTCGTCAGCTTTCCTCCGTGTAAGCATGTTTAGCGCTGCTAGATTCTCGCAGACACAACACCTTCTCATCATTTGACTTCCTGCTTCTATCTGTCTCTCTATCTATCTATTTATCTATCTATCTATTATGTAGTCCTATAGTAATGCCTTATCATGAGGGAGGATAGAAGAGCTACATAAGTACTTAGTAAAATAGGAAAGTAGTCTGAACAGTGACAAATGCCGTTCTAGCAGGACAAGTGCAAGGTGATCCACATCAGCCATACAAATCCAAAAACCAAATATTCCTTGTTAGGAAGTAAGATCGGCAGCACTGACTTGGACACAGACCTAGGTGTGCTAATCAGAAGTGACCTTAAGTTCTCCAAACTTTGCAATGAAGTAAAGGAAAAAGGACAAAGGATTCTAGGTTATATAAAGAGGCAGCTTATGTACAGAAACAAGGAAATTGTACACTCTCTGTACAACACATTTGTATGGTCGCATCTGGAATAGGCATAGCAGTTCTCGACACCGACCCTGAAGAATGATATTGCAAGGCTTAAGAGAGTCCAGGCTCAGACTACTAAACTGGTCCCATCCATCAGGTGCACTTGCTCCAAAAAGTATGGGTGCACTCTTCGTGCGAGGCAATCTTACACCACAGACGATGGCTCTTGCAAAATGTCCAATGATTCCACGCCACGTTGGTAAATTTGTTTCCTGACTTTGCATTATACCGCACTCTTGTGACTTTTCTTAGCCAGTATTGTTGTCATATAAATATTCAAATGACAATTGATTAATATTCTTGGAACATCGCGAGCTTTAGTGATCATTAAGGATATCATCGTCTCCCTTCTGCGCGATACTTTGTGGAGGTAGTGTACATGGCCTGTTAAGGCGTTGGCACGGACAGTAAGTGAGGTTTTCAAATCCTTCGTAGATAAAAAAAAAATAATAATAACAGTACGTTGACTACCAGTACAACTTTAGTTCAAGCACCAGCTTGATGAAAAACCATGATTGAAAGCTTGGCCTGAAGCACTGCCACCATGATACGTTAGACAATTTCAAAACACATGATATCTGTATTATATCTTCGGAATCGGCTACCAGCACAAGTTGTGGACGCTCCCTTACTAAAGCAGTTCAAGGCTAGGTGAGACAAGGTTTTGTTCGACCCTACCTTTTTTTTTTGAACTTTAAATCCTTTATATCTTTCTTTACTTTTGGAGATAGGTTTACAGGCTGTGAAGAGGTGGAATAAAGTAGCTCTGGGACTTGTTCGTTATGCATTCATCTCAGGTTCTGAATCACTCTTACAACGTTATGCTTTCACTGTGAGGCATTAAGGCGCAAGTAAATACTATACCACATCATACAAAAAATAAACTTCACTCCTTGTTGTTTTTCTCAGCCTACCTACCTTCCAGTCTACACTCCTTGTTGCTTTTCCCTGCCTACCTACCTTCTAGCCTACACTCCTACCTTCCAGTCTACACTCCTTGTTGCAATTCCCTTCTTACCTACCTTCCAGTCTGCACTCCTTGTTGCTTTTCCCCTCCTACCTACCTTTCAGTCTACACTCCTTCGTGCTTTTCCCTGCCCAAGTATCTTCTAATCTACCTATGTCCCTGCGTACTCACATTCCAACCTACATAATTATCTCCATGCCAACTTCCTGTCTGTCTACCTCACTTCCTTCCTACCTACCCCCCGTCCACCCCGCCTGCCTACTTACATACCTTCCTGCCTACTTGCCTACCAACCTTCCTACTTTCCTACCTGCTCACCTACCTAATTACTTTCCACCTTGCTTACCTACTCCCATACCTATGTCCCTGGCATCGTACCTACCTACCTGTTTACTTATCTACCTACATTCCCATCACACTTCCTACCTATGTACCCACCTACTTCCCTGCCTACCTTCTGACTACCTATCTCCTTACTACATACTTCATACCGCCTTCCTTGCCTACTACCTCTCTACCTACTTGCTTACCTCCCTGCTACTTACCTACCTACCTACCTACCCAATTCTGTGCTACTTACCTACTTGCTATATGCCTTCGTACCCACCCATTCATTTCTCACCTGTACTATGAGATGCCACCGATATTGATTTGAAATTCATTGAAGACGGGCATGTGACAATTACAGCATTACCTTATGTTCACGCCATTCAGTTCTCACCTGGTACTGTGGGATGGCATCGATACTGTTTAGAATTACAGTGAAGAAAACAAGAATGTGACAACTTCCTGGTGTTTCAAAAGTGGAGACAGGATTACTTTAGAACATAAAGTCCATAACGCATCAAAGTTGCAAAAGCGACAAATATGGGCGCTCTCAGCTGCTATACATCATATTGTCAAGGTGGTGACTCATTGCAACTTATGTGTTTATTTCATGTTTCAGGTAATTTTTGCAATTGTTACCTAATCATTTGCCGACGAATACATTTACATAATTCGGTTTCCATTTCTCACTTTATACTCAGCAGTACTGGCACGGTATACAGCACTGATCCAGACAATGTGTTATCACTGTGACCACACCTAAAGACAGTCGCGAAAGGACAGTTTTTCTAAACCTCGAATTTCATAGTGTTTTCGAAGACCATTGTGACTTTCACTTCACGAATGAATAAAGTATACACAGTCCTACGAACAGAACCTACTCTCTTCACCTCCCGAGTGCTGTGATCGGTACCAAACTGTATAGGGAAAGTTTTTGCTGTGTATATCCTCTCCCAGCCCGCGCCCTCCGCACCCCCTTTGCACACACGCACTCTCAAGTTACCAGTGTATATACATCAACAGCCTGGCGGAGTGTACCATCAGTTGTCTATCATTTTGTAAAAAAAGACCTACCTATACCCTTGATCTTTCCCAGTCATAAGCTGGGACTGTGACCACGGTAAGGAAACGTTGTCATCAAGATGTTGGGAACAATGTACGACCAATCAGAGCTAATGCAATGGTAGTTTTGGTGTGTGTATTTTGACCGGCAGAGGAGTGGTTGTGAGTGGACTTTGGCCAGCTGTATCATCCATTAGAACTTCTAGTATGAACTCTCTCTTCATTTCAAAGTCACAATTTAGGTGACCGATGCAAAAAAATTGCTAAAAATATTTCTTTTCCCTTAATGTTTCTTGTGGTCTTATCTCTCTCTCTCTCTCTCTCTCTCTCTCTCTCTCTCTCTCTCTTTTAATGAAATGGAGAAGGAAACAAAGGCTAAAAGCCAGCAAAATTGTTCCTTCCAATAAAAGAATAATAACAGAGAGCTAAATTCAAGATCCATTCATTTCGAGATGCCTGGACACACTGCGTTTAAAAGACTGGAGATCATAGGCAGTAGGAAATACAGACAGAGTAAGTTAGTTTCCGAATTGCCTTGTTGTGAGCATGTAGGATTGAGAGTAATGGTTCACTTTTGCATTTGACAGTTGGAGAGAAAAGGGATAAGAGTTTGCTGTTAGACGGGTACTATGCGACCGCCGCACTTGTACAGGGATACAAGCACACAGTTCAGAGGAGCAGTGGCCACTGAATTAGTAATAGAAAAGAGAGAAAGATGCAACAGTGCGGCAAAGAGACACGGGTTGAAGGGAGCCAGGAAGAGGAGGAGAGTTAGTCGAAAATCCTTTGACTCCACCTTGTTAAGAAGAGCTGTGCACAGGAGAGAATAAAACCCATGCATAAAGTCAACAACTGTGTAGGAGTAAAGAAGACATGGAGTCTGCTTAACACACCTAATCTCTTGGAAGCAGATTTTACAAGAGAGTTAGTGTGGACTTTCTAAGACTAATCCCTAGAGAATGAAACCCCAAGTATATTCAGTGGTGATGCAGGATTGAGCTGGATATTGTTAACAATTAGAGGATACTCCTACAGAAGATTTTTATGCGTCAAAAGCTGTATATACTGGGTTTTTGATGCATTAAAAACAACAAGAATACTTTTACCTCAATCTGAGATTTGAGCCAAGTCAGACATTAGGATTGCCATAGCCTCATCCCTTGTTTGTTGATGTAACTCCTGAGGTGAACACTGCGAAAAGCGAAAGGAAAGGCAAAGGGTGGAATCAACAGTGTATGAGTGGACAGAACATCAGGGTAATTATACCCACTCCCCCCGAAAGCGATGAGGAGTATTGTTTTACCCGACATTGTACTGTATGTGTCATTCTGTCTGCTAGTGTCTTAGTAAAATAACTCAAACGTTTTTTCTGATTCAAACCAAAGTTGGTGGAAGGGTTGAGGGTCTTCCAAGGGGTTTAAGATAGTAGGTCCAAAAAACAAGGTCACACAGCAAGGTCGACTTAAACAGTTTTGATCGGATTTTGACCAAACATGGTGGGATGTCATGTCTCCATGGTTGTTCAATCTGCACATGGATAGGGTTATAAATGAGATACAAGGTAGGGCAGTGGATGCTGGAGTGGCCCTAGTTAGAGAAAGGAGTATTCGGAAACTTTCTGTACTGTTGTTTGCAGATGATACTGCTGTTAAGCGAAGACGAAGGGGAGCTGCAAGCTTGGTGGATGAGTTTGGGAGAGTGTGTAAGAATCGGAATCTAAAGGTGAATGTAGGGAAGAGTAAAGTTATGGTCTTCGAGAGAAGTGAAATCAGTGAATGTACAATGAAGTTGGATGCAGGGGCATACCTAGAGATTTGGGGGCCCGGGGGGCTAGGTTCTTTGCGGGGTCCCCGTCCTGGAGGGGGGCCCCGCAAAGAACCTAGTCCCCCTAATTCTCAAAACTTATCTAATATCTCAGCCGGGATTGTCGGGATGATAAATATATATTTTTAAATATCAATAAAAAAGCTTATAAATTTTTAGGCTTTTGGGGCCCCTCTCAATTGGGGGCCCGGAGGGCAGTTTCAAATAGCCCCCCCGCCCCCCCTCAGGTACGCCACTGGTTGGATGATGAGGAAATGGAAAATGTGAGTACGTTTAAGTACTTGGATAGTGTGATGAGTAAGGATGGAAGATTGGAGGGTGACGTACTTGATAGGGTACAACAAGGAAGAAAGGTTGCTGGTTCCTTTAAAGCAGTGATAAGAAACAGGGAAGTGAGCATGGAAGCGAAAAAGTTACTACATGACAGTATTGTGATACCAACTCTAACGTATGGAAGTGAAGCTTGGACGTTGTTGGAGGGACACAAGTCAAGAGTGACAGCAGTGGAAATGAGTTGTTTGAGAGGAGCCTGAGGAGTCACATGGAGAGACAGGCTGATAAATAAGGATGTAAAGGATCGTTGTGGTGTGGATGTTGATGTGATAGGAAGTGTTAGGAGAAACACACTGAGGTGGGTTGGCCATGTGGAGAGGATGGAGAGTGAGAGACTGACGAGGAGAGTGTATGTGAGTGAGGTGGAGGGGGAGAGAGGGAGGGGAAGGCCAAGGATGAGATGGAGGGATGGAGTGGAGAGGTACATGAGAGAGGGGTGGGTGAGTTGGGAGCAGGGCAGTGAAATGGCGGGGGACAGGGCGACGTGGAGGTGATTTGTTTGTGGCCACCCCATATGGGATTAAGGCGTCTGGCAATAGACAGATAGATAGGTGGTGGGAGGGTTGAAGGTACTTCAAGAACTAATTGATTCCATTTTGAAAGCATTCAAATGGCAATGCCGTAGGTCAGTGTCAAACGTTCGATCTTTTAACTAAAACAGATTTTATTCGATCTGAACCAAACTTGATGGAAGTGTTATGGGTCAGACAAGAATTATCAGATAAGATATCAGAACAATAGGTCAAAGGTCAAACTCACATGGTAAAGTCAACTCAAACAGTTTTCATTAGATCTGGATCAAACTTGGTGGGAGAGCTGAGGATCAGACAGTGATATAATAATTCTGTTTTTAGAACAACCTGTCCAACGTAAACGTCACGGGGAAAAGTCGAATGTTCGATCCTTTGAGCAATGGTTGGGTCTGTGTGTTATAATGAGCAGCATTTCTTACGTTCTTTGTCAGAAAATAAATTGCATCGTAATTGTGACTTGATGGGTTGCCTTTGTACTCATGTGTCAATCGTTCTTTGCCTTTGTACTTTCAGCTGTGGCCCTCTCACAGTGCACTAAACTCCCACGTCCTTAGTGCTGCTCTTGCCAGCTGTTCTGTGTACCCGTTATGCGTTTGTTCCTCTGAGTCATTCTACAGTCACATAATCATACCAACCAAGTCATGGCCCCTAGGAATGATGGAATCCTAGATGTAGTACTGAAATGCATGAAGGGGGAAAAAAATGCGATCACTTACCCACCTGCACAGACTCCTGATAAAATGTAGGAGGGAAGTAACTGTGCTACAGAACATGGGAAGTAACTGTGCTACAGAACATGCACGATGCAAACGTCATAACTCTGTACACAGGTAAATGTGATCGACAGGTGTGTTATAAACACATGAGAATATAAGTCTCAAGAGTTTCTGGGAAAGGGTTTGCATGAGTGTTGATCGAGAGGATCCAGAAATTCGAAGACAAGGTTGATCCTGTATCTCAATGTAAATTTTGTGGCAACAGATCAAAACTGGACATGCTTTTCCTTCGAAGGCAAGCTCAAAAGAAATGGACCTTGTGCTCACTGACCAAACAAAAGCATTAGACAATCAACCGGACAGACTTCTGCAAATCTCTTTTTAAAATGTCATGCATACAAGGAATCCTACTTACTCTTACCTTGCTAAAAAATATCACACTCAGCGGATCAGCATTCAAATCATTTGGTAATCCAGATGGAGTGAAACAAGTACGTATGCTTTCAGCAATCCAACAGTGTCCACAAGCTATGATATGCGTGGCCTCATATGAGCCTTTTACGCCAACCAGCCCTGAAATGCAAAATCTTACATACCGCAGCTAGTTTTAAGGACTTATTACCTTAATACACTAGACCACAAGGCATCCAATTGACTATATGGATATCGCACAGTGTAGTAAGGCTGTCCGTTTATATATCTACCTATCTAACAACCGGATGTGTTCGTCCCGAAAGTGGTAACCACAACGAATCACATCCAAATCAATCTCTTCTCTGCCATCAGACTCCCCTCTCTGCAGCTCACATCCTTCTCACTCACAAAGCTCCCCACCCCATCCTTCATTTTCTTCCTCAGTCTTCCTTTTTTCCTCCCGCACACCACTTCACTCACATGCACTCTCCTTGTCAAACTCTCATCTTACATTCTCTCCACATTCTCTCAGAAAAAGTGTGGCACCGCTCCCTGCCATCCAAACTACCTTGCTACAGCCTATCATCTGTTCCACTGATTTCCTCATATCTCAGCAACAGAAAGATAAAAGTTGATGATATACAGTATATTCCAATTTCCACTTGATTAATGCCTGCGTGGCACAAGGATCAGTCCTGGCTCCGACCCTATTCCTAATTATTATTAATGATCTCTTGTCTATTACCTATAACCCAATTCACTCATATGCAGATGACTCAACGCTTCACAGTTCCTTGACAGTTAAACACCCATTCACAAATATTTCTAACTCCCAACTCCGTACAGCAATCTCCATAAATCAAGAATATCTAAGATAACTGAATGGTGACAAAATAATATTGCCTCATTCAATGCTAGGAAAACCAGATTATATGCACTTTGCTAATAGACAGATATTACGTAATCCCTGTATTACCTTAAGTGCATCCAATACTCCTGTTTCTAATATTCCTGAAATTCTCGGTGTTTCACTTAACAATACCCTCAGTTGAACCTCTCATATAATCTGCTTCAGGGAAACTTGGATTATCGTGTAAAATCCGTAACTTCTTCACTGACGAGCATTTGGCCATAATCTGCAAGAATCATGTGCGCTCTCAGCTGGAATATTGCTCACCCTTGTGGAATGGATGTGGAGAGGTTGCATTAAAACAACAGGACAAAATTCAGAACAAAGCTGCAAGAATTTTTAATAATCCAGCAATTACAAATGAACTACCTCCCCTACAAGAAAGACGGAGTATTGCCTCCCTTGCATAATTTTATTGATACTTTTATGGCAAATGTCCAGACGAAGTTGTATCCATTGTGCCACCTTTCCACGCCTTCCCCAGTGCCACAAGGGCATCTGGCAGCGTTCATAACTGGACTGTCACACTGCTAGGTTGCTGAACTTCTGCCTATCAGAATTCTTTCTTTCCCGGAACTGCTTCTCTTTGAAACTTGCGTCCTCAGATTAATTTCCCCCCAAACTTGAGCCTACAGCAGTTCAAGTTAAAGTTTTACAAATTATTTAATGAATGGAGGACACCTGTAATCTGGTGTATGGATTTTTTAAAAATTTGTTTTCCCCTCCACTTTACGTTTTTTGTAAAAAAGAAGTAGTCAACACATCTAAAAGTAATTCATCAAATTCTTTCCACTGCATCCATATCAACAACAAACGCTCCTCCACTTCCTCATCTGTCAACTGTCTCTCCACTTAACTCCACATGGACCTCTGAAAAAATAATTAAAAATAATGTAGTTGGTGCTGGAAGTACAAGTAACGGTTTGTCTAGTTGATCATTATAGTCATCTGAAAGTTGCAGTACATCAAGTGAGTGGATGGTAGTCGTCGCCAACAGTTTGCATGGCGAGTTTTATTACTATTATGCGTAATAACTCATATGGTGTTGCTTCGTCTGTTCAAAGGTGGCTAAGTACTGAATCTTTAAAACGAATTTGAAGAGAACCTTATCACTTCATATACGAGAGAGAGAGAGAGAGAGAGAGAGAGAGAGAGAGAGAGAGAGAGAGAGAGAGAGAGAGAGAGAGAGAGAGAGAGAGAGAGTATTTATATGCATCAATCAGCGTTTACCAGTGGATAAAAGTACTCCAGAGCTCTCAGCCCGATTCCATTCAGTGGCTGGTCAGTGATTTGCTCTCTCTCTCTCTCTCTCTCTCTCTCTCTCTCCGGTTGAGTTTGACCCACTTTGTCGTTAGATTCTACTTTCATTCATTTCACTTTGTCAACCTGTTTACCTTTCCCAACTCTACACTGAAAACAAGTAGTTTTCTCTTGCTTGAGTTTGCCTTTGCTGCTCGTGTGTGTGTGTGTGTGTGTGTGTGTGTGTGTGTGTGTGTGTGTAATTCACCGGGTCGGTCAGGATCACTTGATGGTCGTGATCGTCAGCATTTTACCCTCCCGAAAGGGAGCTGAGAGCTCATATAGTCCGATCTAAGGGCAAGGCTGTGACCTTCACACACCCACACACCCGTCCCCTTGCTCAAGGGGGACAGTAACCACCCACTTCTTCAGTGAAACTTTTCGCAACCTGAGCGAGGCGCGAACTCCCGTCTACCAGATGGCAAGAGAGAACGTTACCACTGTGTGTGTGTGTATGTATGTGTGTGTGTGTGTGTGTGTGTGTGTGTGTGTGTGTGTGTGTGTGTGTGTGTGTGTGTGTGTGTTGCTCTATTTCATTCTCTCGAAATGTTTGTCTGCCTCATAAACTTTGATCAAACGTACACACACACACACACACACACACACACACACACACACAAACAACATTCCCCTGCTCGTGTCAGACTGAAACAGAATTGCACAGGAGAGTGATGATCAAGCTGGTAATACCCTCAGCTCTCTCGCTCTGTCCTTTCATTTTGTGTGTGTGTGTGTGTGTGTGTGTGTGTGTGTGTGTGTGTGTGTGTTTGTGTGTGTGTGTGTGTGTGTGTGTAATAGGGAGAAAGACTGGCTATTGCTAAAAGTGATGCAGAACCCCCTCCCCAACGTGCACACTAATCTCCACCCAAATACATTACAAAAATTAGATCTTTGTACTGGAAGTTTCTGTGTTTATCAAGTAAAGTCAACCTTTTTTGAGGGGGAGGGGAGGGGGCAAAGAAGGTAGCTAAGGTTAAAGGCAATGGGCGAAAGAGGGTAATACAATTAAGACGAGGTAAAGCCTTTCATGATGCAGGTAAAATGACTAGTAAAAGAAACAGAACGACTGCTTATAGATTGAATGACAGGAAATTGTAGGCAGGATACCAGCTGTAGGCATGACAGAGGAAATTGTAGGCAAGATACCAGCTGTAGGCGTGACAGAGGAAACTGCAGGCAGGATACCAGCTATAGGCATGACACAGGAAATTGCAGGCAGGATATCAGCTGTAGACATTACACCTAAGAAAACTGTGAGCTACGATGTATAACCATTTCAGTAAGCAATAGGTCAGAGGGGGCAAGACTGGTACAGGCCATTCGGTTACAGTGGAAAAATACAATATACTGGTTGTGCCACTGTTGACTTATGGTGTATTAAATAATAGTGTGTGCAAAGCCATATATATAAATACCAGTATAATTTTCTTGCTACCACTGGACTGTCGGAGTTTGAAAAGCCTTTCCAAATAAGTATAGAGTCGTCTGGTGGTAATTAGAATAAAATATAAACTACGTCTTTGGACTAAAGGGCCAAATTCCGTTTATAGACTTTTTTTTTTTTTTTTTTAGCAAGCATTGAAAATAGTTGACATGATGAGCTACAGAAAGAAATGTTTCAGTTATTGAATTGTGTATTAAGAACTAATAACACTCCTCATACGAGTATATTCAGAATACACTATACATTCAACAGGCACTCAACAGCCTTTATTTTACAACGAATTTGTATGTAAGTTTGATATTTTTTGTTGTGTTAGTGGTACACGATTTCACACAGAAAATACATCCAGCAACCACACACAAGAGAGCCTAGATTCAATATACTCCCTAGTGCAGTGGAGAGAGAGAGAGAGAGAGAGAGAGAGACTTAATGTCCCCAACTGCTATCCTTTGTTTTGTCGTGGAGGTTATATCTGGGCCCTGCCCTGCCCTGTCCTGCCCTGCCATACCGTGCCATGCCCTTCCCTTCCGCTCCACACTATGACCTGTTCTGCCCTGTCATTGCATCTCCTACTTCCCTGCCACACCCTGCCCTGTCATTGCATCTCCTACTTCCCTGCCACACCCTGCCCTGTGCATCTCACACCCTGTCCACTCTATCCCTCCCTGCCCCAACCTTTTCTACCCTGCTTTGCCCGGCCCTGCCCTGCCCTACACTGTCATACACAGTCCCATCTTGTTCCACCCTACCTTGCCCCGCCCTACGTTGCCCCACCCTGCCCTGCCCCACCCTTCTCTCTCCTACTCCACCCTACCTTGCCCCGCCCTATGCTGCCCCACCCTGCCCTGCCCCACCCTTTTCTGTCCTCCTCCACCTTACTCTTCATTGCCTTGCCTCATCTTGCCGTACTCAATCCTGCCCTGCACCACGCACCTCCACTTTGCAGTGCCGTTCCCTTTTCTGTCCTACCGTGTCGCACTCTACTCCACCTTACCCTGTCCCATTCTGCCCTTCCCTGCCTTGCCTCATCCTGCTCTACCGTCAATTACCTTGCCTTACAGTGTCATACCCTGCCCTGCCCTGCCCTGTCCTGACCCATACAGGAGTAAGTGAAAAGCGTCAAACAACCTCTTCGATCTTTGAGTACACGTTCTGTTTTTCTGTAGATCATTTACCGGTATGCATTTTGGAAGGCTGTTGTGGTGAGGAAGGCGAGGCAGGTTGGCGGTGGTGAGGCAGGATGGGGTAGTGAGACAGGCTAGGAATAATTAGGCTGGCTGGGGTGGTGAGGCTGGCTGGGGTGGTGAGGCTGGCGGGGTTGGTGAGGCAGGCTGGGGGTGGTGAGGCAGGTTGTGGGTGGTGAGGCAGGTGGGGGTGGTGAGACAGGATGAGGTGGTGAGGCAGACCTGGGGTGGTGAGGCAAAATGGGACGGTGAGGGAGGATAGAGTGGTGAGGCAGGCTGGGGTGGAGAGGCAGGCTGGGGGTGGTGAGGTAGGCTGGGGTGGTGAGGCAGGCTGGGGTGGTAAGGCGGGCTAGGGATAGTGATGCAAGAAGGGATGATGAGGCAGGCAGGAGGTGATGAGGCAGGTTGGGGGTAGTGAAGCAGGCTGGGGTTGGTGAGACAGGCGAGGCAGGTTGGGGGTGGTGAGGCAGATTGGGGGTGGCGAGGCAGGCTGTGGGTGGTAAGGCAGGCTGGGAGTGGAGAGGTAGGCTTAGGAGGTGGAGAGTAGATTTTGAAAATTTCAGTTCAGTTTATTAATCTTTACTCTCATCCTAGCCGGCTGGCCGATATAAGAATTTTAATGTGACCTATTTAAGACGATAATAGATTGATATTGAAGTCTTAACATTTAATCGGATACTAAGCTTACTTTAATTCGCTTGTGAGTTAAGTCATACTACACATGAGAATATATAATCAGAATTCTACACCACCCCTCATAAAAGTAATGACTGACCAATTTTTTTTACTGCTTAGAAAAAAGGGCCACTAAAGTAACCAGTACTGCCGCTGTAGCAAAGCCCACGTTCACGGATCGGAATTTCAGCCGTCCGCCCACCAGCACTAAGCGTTGTGCCCGAACAATTTGTAAACTTTTTGAGATATGAATTACTGTGGCCGTAAAAATACCCGTAACTACACTTCCCCCGCCATACCACGGTGTAGCTTTGTGCTGCTCGTGAAATAGAGGATGTGTCGGACTTATTACACCACAGTACATCGGACGTGTATCATATATTTGGAGAATTAGGGAAAGCTGCAGTATTCAACGGAGAACATTATATTTTTTATAATAAGCAACAGAGGATTATCCCACGGTATGATAGTAAAATGGTTGCAGATAATCAAAGCACGCCTAGGGACTGACGCCCTAACTGCCAAACTCATCGACGAGATGATAAGCCATCCTAACACTGTTTCTTAGGCAAATCCGGGGTGAGCAGATCTGAAACAGGATCTTTGGTTATTTGAGAAGCATGAATCTGAAGAGGAAAAAGTCACCTTTGGGGAAACGAGAAAACATTAAAATGTGACCAAAATTTGAGTACCAAGTTTAGGTCTGGAAGATGCAAGGGCTAGCCAGATGCCAACTTTAGGTCTGAAGGATGTGGCTTTCATTTAAATTAAGTTGGCTGGGTCTTGTTTACGTGGTTTCTCCATTCTTTTTTATTTTTAAAAGGAAGTCCATGCCTGGTTTAATAGGATGCCAGTTTGGCCGAATTATGTGGAATGGAAATATAATTCTTATAAAAATGAAAGCTGTCCAGGGAAAATTAAGGTTGAGAACTGCAGAAAGCTCATATTAATACACCGAAAATAAATATGGTGATTGTAAGTAGCAAAGTGAAGAACGGTGCCGTAACTAAATGGGAGGAAACAGTGAGATGGAAGGGAGAAATAGCAGAGGAAGACAACACATGAAATGAGAGGATGACGTTGAAAAGTATTTATACACATCTAGATAAATAGATAGATATATAAATACATAGAGATAGATAAGTAGATACATACAGATAGCTAGACAGATAGAACGATATGAATAAATAAATAAATAAATAATAATGAGCATAAAGAGTGTAACACCAATTGGTCTAAGAACTGAACATATGTGTTTGTTCATTTACCTTGACCTTCGACCAGTTGCTCTTAAACTAGAGTAACTTCATTCTTGCCTCACCCTTATCCCTCACACCAAGTTTGGTCCAAATCTGATCAAGGTTGTATGACTAGAAAGGGCCATGTGACTGTGACATTAGACGTTTCCTTGTGACGCTGGTATTTGGCTGCTTATTCTGCAGATCAGATACTTTTAGCCTTGCCATACTCTGAACTTTTTCTTTAATATTTGCTTTAAAGTGGATATAAATTGTAGACTTTGTCATTTGATCTATTGTTCTAAAAAAAAGCTATGGGTCAGTCCCTGTGCTGATCCTCAACACTTCTACAAAGTTTGTTCCAGATCAGGTCAAAACTGTTTTAGATATTTTGTTCACTCACAGAAACACAGGTGTAACTTTGACCTTCCCATGTGAACTTGACTTTTGATTGTTCGTAAAATAGACTCCATTCTCTTCCTTGTCCTTGAATTTTCCACCAAATTTAGTCTAAATTGGGTAAAAACTATTACAAATTACCTGCTGCATCAAATTACACTTAGTTTCTGTGACTTTAACATTTTACCTATTTATCTGCAAAAACAACAGGTCACTCCCTTGGGAATCGCTCAGTGTATATTTCAAGATTAGTTAAAACCGGATAAATAATGCATGTTATTTTGTTCACACACACACACACACACACACACACACACACACACACACACACACACACACACACACACACACACACACACACACACACACTTAGAAATAAAGGTGGAGGAAAAAAGCATTAAAAAGGAGGTGAAAAGAATAATCCAAAACAATCCAAAGTTAGTCAGAGATTCAGTAGATATAAACAAATCAATAGTAATCACTGGTATAGAAGAGGAAGAAGTTAAAAACAAGATCACAAGAGGCAAAAAGGAGATGGCAAATGTAATCAGCTTACTGAAAGAAGTATCAGAGGAAATCTGTAGTAAAGACATAGAGGAACACAAAAGGTTAGGGAAATACGAGAAAAGCAAGACAAGACCTCTAAAGGTGACTTTTCAGAGTGTAAACACTGTGGAAGAGATACTAAAAAATGCAAAGAATCTTATGGAAAAAGAGGAGTTCAAAAATGTATGGATAAAAAGATGCCTAACACAAGAGGAACTGGAATTACTGAAAGAGAAAAAGGAGGAAGCAAAAACTAAAAATGAGGGGAGATCAGAAGAGGAGAAGAAGAATTTTTTTTTTTTACAAAGTATTAGGATTGCAGGTCCGAAAGTGGTACACAAACAGGATGGAAGAAAAAGGAGGATGGTAGTAGAACCATGTCATGACAAGTATATAAACAAGATGATAAAGTTGATGTACTCAAATGTGGATGGAATGGTATCTAAATTACTAGAGATGAATGATTATGTCAGAGAAAATGAACCACAAATAATATGCCTAACTGAAACAAAATTAATACCAAGGATATCAAATGACATACTAAACTTAGAGGAATACAATATATGGAGAAGAGACAGATATTTAAAAAAAAAGCAGGAGGAATTATAATATTAACTAAGAAAAATCTAAAAGTCAATGAAATAAAACTAGATATACCATCACAAGTAGAACTGATTGCAGTAGAGATCGACACATCTGAAGGTAAAGTAATTGTAGCCAATTTGTACATGCCACCCAGATCAAACACATGGGAAAGAGACGAATATGAGGACCTGGCAGAGAGTACAATTCAGTGTGTAAGATCATTGCTACATAAAATGGAAGAGAAATCGGAAAGAATTATACTAACTGGGGACTTCAATACAAATATAAATTGGAATACTCTAGATATAAATAGCCAAGAAAGCTGTTGGGACCAAAAGCTCCTGGATCTCGTACAAGAGTTTTTCTTAATGCAACATGTGAGGGAAACCACCAGAAAAAGAGGACTTGATGTACCTTCAGTGCTAGATCTAATATTTACAAGGCAAGAAAATGATATTGACAGTTTAATATATCACCCTCCACTCGGTAAAAGCGATCATGCAGTACTAAAATATTACTTCAGGATAGCATATGACATAGTAAACAGCAATGATAGTTACAAAAAGAGCCTAAACTATAAAAAGGGAAATTATCAAGACCTAAAGAAGTATTTCTTAGAAGTTGATTGGGGAAATGAGCTTAGAGGACAAGATTTAAATGCTGTATATAAAAATTTTTGTGAATTTTATGAAATAGGAGTCCAGAAGTACATCCCACAGCACAAAGAAGCAGATAAGAAAATACAGAAATGGTTCAATACAGAATGTAAAAAATCAAAAGAAAGAAGAGATTTGTTGTGGAATAGATACAGAAGACACAATAGTGAAAGGGCGTATAATAATTACAAACAGGCAAGAAAGAACTATACAAGAATAAGGAGGGAAGCCCAAAAACAGTTTGAGGAGGATATAATAAATAAAAGTAGTGATCAAGCAAAGCTGTTTTACAGCTATATCAGAAGCAAAACTAAAGTAAAAGATATAATACAATCCATTACGGACGAGGGAATCACTTATACACAAGAGAAAGATATTTGTGAAGCACTAAATAAGAATTTCCAATTAGTTTTTACAGAAGAAAAAAATTTTGAGAGGGACTATGTAGAACACGCATGTCCACACATACTACCAGATATACAAATAGCAGAAAAAGTAATACAGGAGTTAAGTAGATTAGACAGAGGAAAAGCAAGTGGTCCTGATGAAATTTCATGTTGGGTATTACGAGAATGTGCAAAGGAGTTAAGTAAACCATTATTTTTAATTTTCAAGAAATCTTTGAGTCAAGGTAAACTACCTGATATTTGGAAAAAAGCAAATATTGTCCCCTTATTCAAGAAAGGAAATAGACAAAATCCACTCAACTACCGACCAGTATCACTGACCAGTGTTGTAAGCAAGGTATTAGAAAAGCTTATAAGAAAAGCTTGGGTAAATCATCTAGAAGAACACAGTATGATAACAGAAAGACAGTTTGATTTCAGAAAAGGAAAATCATGTGTTACTAATCTGTTGAGCTACTATGACAGAGTAACAAACACAGTACAGGAAAGGGAAGGATGGGTGGACAGTATCTATTTAGATTTCAAGAAAGCTTTTGACACAGTACCACACCAAAGGCTTTTATGGAAACTGTACCATCAAGGAGGAATTCGAGGCAAACTATTTTGTTGGATGCAAGACTTTCTCATAAAAAGAGAAATGAGGACAGTACTAAGAGGAAACTACTCATCATGGAAAGAAGTGACTAGTGGAGTACCACAGGGTTCAGTGCTGGCACCAATCATGTTTTTAGTGTATATAAATGATATAAACAGTAACACTGGAAATGAGAGCTATCTGAACATGTTTGCAGATGATGCAAAAATACAAAGGAGAATTACTAACACAGACTCTTGTAAAGATCTACAAGAAGAATTAAATAAACTTCATGAATGCAGTAGTACATGGCAAATGGAATTCAATGTGGACAAGTGTCATGTAATCAAGTTTGGTAAAAGTGGAAAAAGACCTGACTGGGATTATAAGTTAGGAAATAAAACCCTATACACATCAGAAAGTGAGAAAGACCTAGGTGTGATTATCAATAACAGACTATCTCCGGCTGACCATATCAGCGAGAAGGTACGGAACATGTATACACTGCTTGCAAATATGAGAATAGCATTCACATACATAAATGAAGACATGCTAAGAAGGATAATAACATCATTCATTAGACCAACCCTGGAATATGCATCAGTAGTCTGGAGTCCTCATCTCAAAAAGCATATAGACAAGATTGAAAAAGTTCAAAGGGCCGCTATAAGATGGATACCAAGCTTAAGGGACCTAAGCTACGAAGAAGGACTAAATAAACTGAATCTACCAACACTACAGGAGAGAAGGAAAAGAGGTGACATGATAATGCTATATAAATGCATATCAGGAAAGGAGAAAATAGACATAAATGATTACTTAACATATGGAGAAGCATCAGCAAGAGGACACTGCAAAAAACTGCATAAAAAGAGAGGTGATAAAGACGTAAGGAAATTCAGTTTTCCAAACAGAGCAATTGATCAATGGAATGCACTACCGAATGAAATAGCGTGTGCCAAAACAATTCACAAATTTAAGGATATGTACGATAAATATGGTTTAAGACACGGGACAGTACGAGCTTGACTCATTCCTGTAAAGATACAATTAGGTAAGAACAATTAGGTAAGAACACACACACACACACACACACACACACACACACACACACACCAAAATAACAGGAGTTGGAGGTCCAATGATGTCAGTCGAGCAGAGAATATTGTGGAACGGCAGGTGAGGGAACTGAAAGAAGGGGATGGGTGTGGGGGCCGGGGATTTAGAGCATCACGGTTGAGAAATAAGACGGTATTACTGAGGGAAGAGCCGGCTGGGGACCCAAACAGTCGCCTTGATCCCACTGAGATGCATAATGTGTGACTGAAGGCTTAAAGAAGATTGTGGAGGAGAGGCAAAGAGATCCATGGCCAGTGGAAAAGCGGGAGGGGGGGAGGAAGATCTCACTGCCTGCACACACACACACACACACACACACACACACACACACACACACTGTAGAAGGAACCATGTAGTGCAAGACGTACGCGACGCCAGAAGTGCAATATTTACAAGGTGAACAGGAAAACCAACCTTCTAGCATCACCATTAATTTCCATACAGAGAGTTACTGTGATGACGTACTGAAATTTTTGTGAACTGAGAAGATTTTTAAGGCTTTACTCTTTTTTTCGGATTTTGTTTTGTGGTGTTTACACGTTTCTCGTAACCAGGAACTCGGTTGGCTCATTGAAGGATAGAATGGACATGTACTGCATAACAATAGTTAATCTGTTAATAATGTAGTTCTTTACACGCCGCCTATTGTCCCTCTTGTTTCTGGACTTTGCCAACATTATGTGTACAACGTGGGAAGGTGATGTTGATGATGATGTTGATGATGATGATGATGATAATGATAATGATACTGCTTTGTATATGCATTGGTATAAGCATAAAATTCATCTGTCTGTCAACAGTATATACAGTCAGACGCTATAATTCCACAAGGGATGGCCGTTTGTCTGTGAGTTAGTTTTCATTTCAGCAAATCCGATGTGCTGAGGATTTTGTGTGCCTTTTTGACGAAATAATTAATTGGTAATGGAGTGGCACACTGCTCACACTTACCGTGTACATATCCTCTTGACTGAGACCTGTCAGATTTTACAGCTGAACACACTGCCAAGTAATAGTCACCTTTCATTTCTTACTTCTATCTTTCCATTAAGATTTCTCACTTATTTCGTGCCTGTGATTTCATACGTAAATAATATTTATTTTTTCTTATGTACCAGCTATCACTTCACTGCAGTTTCATCTTTAACTCAGTTTTTTGTTCTTATTTACTTCGGTACCAAATTTCTCCTTCTATGCATATATCGTTTGTCTTTCGTATTACGCTTCAGTCATTCTCTTTAAAACTACAATGCATTAAATTTAACTTACATGTTCATACTCCCAACTGTGTCTACTATTTCACACTAATTTCACAGTCCCGCAGAATGAAAAAAAAAAATGCTGATTTATTGACGGTAATTGAACCCGGTCATTTGGAGGCCCCTTCTTTTTTTTTTTTTTTTTGTTTCGGGAAAAAAATCAGATTTTATATAGAACGTCAATTTATTTAACGAAATGCAATGATAGATTTGTTAAAGTTACAAAGAAATTATGATGTGCTACTGTGTGAACTTTCTGTTATTTTTGTTAGTACCCAGGATCGCCACAATCACGTTTCAAGCACCATCAGTAATCATCCATCATGTGCATGCCCCATCGGCCTTGATATCGTTTTGCCATCGTTTATATCCCCTGATGGAATCTGTCTCTCGTTCATTGATTATGGCGCCAAGAATTTTAGGGAAGTAGTCTACGAATATATGACTACGCAGAAAGTGTAGTTTCACACTCATATTGCACCCAAATTTCCGAAAACTAGTCACGAAGTCCTCAACAAAGTGCTTATGGTTTTCAGCCTTGGTTGAAGAAGCCGAATACAGCTGCTACAAACGCTTTCCAGGCATTCCTTTCGTCCGTTTTCATTGCGTTCGGGAACTGTTGGTCTTTAATTAGCAACCATATTAGTGGGCCATCAAAAATACCAGCTTTCAGTTTCTTATAATTATGCCATGGCAGGGAATTTGGAATACAGGTATTGTAAACAAGCTTCCTTCATCATCTAAAATTTTTACACCTTGTTTCATTAGACCAAGCTTGATGTGCGGTGGCGGGAGCAGTATTTTTCCTGGATCAACCAAAGATTTATTAACAATGTGCTGCTCACCAATTTTAAGTTGATTCCTTCCTGGCAACTCTTTTTTCATCCAGTGTTGACTCCTTGCACGATTGTCCCATAAACATACACAACATGGGATTTCGGTGTAGCCATTTTGCTGTCCCAGGAGCATCGACAATACCTTGAGATATCCGCAGACGACCTAGTATGTTCGTTGTATTTGATTTTATCCAATATCTTCTTCATTTTCTCGTAGGATTCTCTCAAATGAACTGAATGTCCAGCTGGGACTGAAGCCAACTCGTCTCCGATATGCAGAAGGACACACTTTATATTTCTCTCTGTGCTATCAATGAAAAGCCTCCGTTGATCAGGATGATAATGAGTACATCCCATTGTTTTCATAAGACTCCTGATGTCCTCACAAAATACGAATGCCAGAGTTATATACTAATCCACTGCACTGTGTGATGTTAACCTTGCCTGTCATATACCACACCACTCACAAATACAAGTATAGTACGCCTCTGTACAACGAAGATGGGAAGTACAAGAGCAATAAGAACTAGTGCTCAAATTGCAGCGGTGGACCAATCTGCCTAAAGACTATATATTTTACTTTCCCTTGTGACTTTGACTTTAGATTGTTCTAAAAAATAATCAGTTGCCTCATTCTTGCCTAATCATTAACACTTCCAGCAACTTTGGTTCATATCAGATCAAATGTTTTTAGTTGTCATGTGGCCCTGACATTGGTCATAATGACTGGTTATTACTAAACTGAAATTCCTTTACTCTTGCATAATCCAGATATCTCAACAGACTTTTGCTTGGATAAAATCGGATGAAAATGTATCAGTTACTTTGTTCACACAAACACACACACACACACGCACACACACACACACACACACACACACACACACACACACACACACACACACACACACACTGACAATTATTTACAGCAATCAGAGTTCCTGTGGAATAAAAACACACCAGTGCTCTCCGACACACGGCCCGATTCCATTGGCTGTTCGGTGATTTGCCGCATGTAAGAACTTACTCTTTTAATTCAGGTTTACATTGCTACAATATATGAATCACATTCTCTCTCTCTCTCTCTCTCTCTCTCTCTCTCTCTCTCTCTCTCTCTCTCTCAAGCACACACACACACACACACACACACACACACACAACATTCTCGGGCTCGAATCAGCCTAGTATACCTTTGCATTGGAAGTGGTGATCTGCTTGGACTAATCCTCAATTCTCGCGTTGTGTGTGTGTGTGTGTGTGTGTGTGTGTGTGTGTGTGTGTGTGTGTGTGTGTTCTTACCTAATTGTATCTTTACAGGAATGAGTCAAGCTCGTACTGTCCTGTGTCTTAAACCATATTTATCGTACATATCCTTAAATTTGTGAATTGTTTTGGCACACACTATTTCATTCGGTAGTGCATTCCATTGATCAATTGCTCTGTTTGGGAAACTGAATTTCCTTACACCTTTATCACCTCTCTTCTTATGCAGTTTTTTGCAGTGTCCTCTTGCTGATGCTTCTCCATATGTTAAGTAATCATTTATGTCTATTTTCTCCTTCCCTGATATGCACTTATATAGCATTATCATGTCACCTCTTTTCCTTCTCTCCTGTAGTGTTGGTAGATTCAGTTTATTTAGTCTTTCTTCGTAGCTTAGGTCCCTTAAGCTTGGTATCCATCTTGTAGCGGCCCTTTGAACTTTTTCAATCTTGTCTATGTGCTTTTTGAGATGAGGACTCCAGACTAATGATGCATATTCCAGGGTTGGTCTAATGAATGATGTTATTATCCTTCTTAGCATGTCTTCATTTATGTATGTGAATGCTATTCTCATATTTGCAAGCAGTGTATACATGTTCCGTACCTTCTCGCTGATGTGGTCAGCCGGAGATAGTCTGTTACTGATAATCACACCAAGGTCTTTCTCTCTTTCTGATGTGTATAGGGTTTTATTTCCTAACTTATAATCCCAATCAGGTCTTTTTCCACTTTTACCAAATTTGATTACATGACACTTGTCCACATTGAATTCCATTTGCCATGTACTACTGCATTCATGAAGTTTATTTAATTCTTCTTGTAGATCTTTACAAGAGTCTGTGTTAGTAATTCTCTTTTGTATTTTTGCATCATCTGCAAACATATTCAGATAGCTCTCATTTCCAGTGTTACTGTTTATATCATTTATATACACTAAAAACATGATTGGTGCCAGCACTGAACCCTGTGGTACTCCACTAGTCACTTCTTTCCATGATGAGTAGTTTCCTCTTAGTACTGTTCTCATTTCTCTTTTCATGAGAAAGTCTTGCATCCAACAAAACAGTTTGCCTCGAATTCCTCCTTGATGGTACAGTTTCCATAAGAATCTTTGGTGTGGTACTGTGCCAAAAGCTTTCTTGAAATCTAAATAGATACTGTCCACCCATCCTTCCCTTTCCTGTATTGTGTTTGTTACTCTGTCATAGTAGCTCAACAGATTAGTAACACATGATTTTCCTTTTCTGAAACCAAACTGTCTTTCTGTTATCATACTGTGTTCTTCTAGATGACTTACCCAAGCTTTTCTTATAAGCTTTTCTAATACCTTGCTTACAACACTGGTCAGTGATACTGGTCGGTAGTTGAGTGGATTTTGTCTATTTCCTTTCTTGAATAAGGGGACAATATTTGCTTTTTTCCAAATATCAGGTAGTTTACCTTGACTCAAAGATTTATTGAAAATTAAAAATAATGGTTTACTTAACTCCTTTGCACATTCTCGTAATACCCAACATGAAATTTCATCAGGACCACTTGCTTTTCCTCTGTCTAATCTACTTAATTCCTCCTGTATTACTTTTTCTGCTATTTGTATATCTGGTAGTATGTGTGGATATGCATGTTCCACATAGTCCCTCTCAAAATTTTTTTCTTCTGTAAAAAGTAATTGGAAATTCTTATTTAGTGCTTCACAAATATCTTTCTATAGTGTATAAGTGATTCCCTCGTCCGTAATGGATTGTATTATATCTTTTACTTTGGTTTTGCTTCTGATATAGTTGTAAAACAGCTTTGGTTGATCACTACTTTTATTTATTATATCCTCCTCAAACTGTTTTTGGGCTTCCCTCCTTATTCTTGTATAACCGTTTCTTGCCTGTTTGCAATTATTATACGCCCTTTCACTATTATGTCTTCTGTATCTATTCCACGACAAATCTCTTCTTTCTTTTGTTAATTTTACATTCTGTATTGAACCATTTCTGTATTTTCTTATCTGCTTCTTTGTGCTGTGGGATGTACTTCTGGAATCCTATTTCATAAAATTCACCGAACTTTTTATATACAGCATTTAAATCTTGTCCTCTAAGCTCATTTTCCCAATCAACTTCTAAGAAATACTTCTTTAGGTCTTGAAAATTTCCCTTTTTATAGTTTAGGCTTTTTTTGTAACTGTCATTGCTGTTTACTATGTCATATGCTATCCTGAAGTTATAATTTAGTACTGCATGATCGCTTTTGCTGAGTGGAGGGTGATATATTAAACCGTCAATATCATTTTCTTGCCTAGTAAATATTAGATCTAGCACTGAAGGTACATCGAGTCCTCTTTTTCTGGTGGTTTCCCTCACATGTTGCGTTAGGAAAAACTCTTGCACGAGATCCAGGAGCTTTTGGTCCTAACAGCTTTCTTGGCTAATTATATCTAGAGTATTCCAGTTTATATTTGTATTGAAATCCCCAGTTAGTATAATTCTTTCCGATTTCTCTTCCATTTTATGTAGTAATGATCTTAAAGTTTGAACTGTACTCTCTTCCAGGTCTTCATATTCGTCTCTTTCGCATGTGTTTGATCTGGGTGGCATGTACAAATTGGCTACAATTACTTTACCTTCAGATGTGTTGATCTCTGCTGCAATCAGTTCTACTTGTGATGGTATATCTAGTTTTATTTCATTGACCTTTAGATTTTTCTTAGTTAATATTATAATTCCTCCTGCTTTTTTTTAAATTTCTGTCTCTTCTCCATATATTGTATTCCTCTAAGTTTAGTATGTCATTGGATATCCTTGGTGTTAATTTTGTTTCAGTTAGGCATATTATTTGTGGTTCATTTTCTCTGACATAATCATTCATCTCTAGTAATTTAGATACCATTCCATCCACATTTGAGTACATCAACTTTATCATCTTGTTTATATACTTGTCATGACATGGTTCTATTACCTTCCTCCTTTTTACTCCATCCTGTTTGTGTACCACTTTCGTACCAGCAATCCTATTACTTTGTAAAAAAAAATTCTTCTTCTCCTCTTCTGATCTTCCCTCATTTTTAGTTTTTGCTTCCTCCCTTTTCTCTTTCAGTAATTCCAGTTCCTCTTGTGTTAGGCATCTTTTTATCCATACATTTTTGAACTCCTCTTTTTCCATAAGATTCTTTGCATTTTTTAGTATCTCTTCCACATTGTTTACACTCTGGAAAGTCACCTTTAGAGGTCTTGTCTTGCTTTTCTCGTATTTCCCTAACCTTTTGTGTTCCTCTATGTCTTTACTACAGATTTCCTCTGATACTTCTTTCAGTAAGCTCATTACATTTGCCATCTCCTTTTAGTCTCTTGTGATCTTGTTTTTTACTTCTTCCTCTTCTATACCAGTGATTACTATAGATTTGTTTATATCTACTGAATCTCTGACTAACTTTGGATTGTTTTGGATTATTCTTTTCACTTCCTTTTTAATGCTTTTTTCCTCCACCCTTGTTTCTAAGTCTTTCTTTACTTTCACCATTTCAGCATGCGTGGTTTCCACATCATTTTTGTAGCTTTGCTCAGCTTCATTCACCTGTGTTATCTTCTCCTCAATATCACTGCTCTGGTCTATAAGACTGCTTACTTGCCTAATTGTCTCTGTGTCATTTTTTGAACTCTTCCATAACAGTCTCGTGACTGACTACTGTAGTTGCCATTTCACTCATTTCTTCCTAAGTGTACTCCATTCTACTGTTAGTTCACTGATGGTTGTGTCTTTCTTATTGGCCTCCCTTCCTAGTTTTTCTATTTCCTCCTTTTGCAAGTGCATCTGCTTCTTTATTTCATCAATTTCATTTTTGAAAGCCATTTCTAGTTTGTTTACACGTTCAACCAGTCTATTGTGAGTCTCCACTTCAACCAGTTCTTGGTAGAAATCATCATTTTGCTTTTTACCTTTATCCTTTTTCTTTTCCAAATTTGCTTTACTAAAGTATGTATCCATTTTGCAATACTAAAAGAACAGAGTATGTACTTACAGAGTATGTACACTTTCCCTGTGTTGCTGTAGTCTAAACAAACGTCAGCTGACTCAGTGCATTTTTTCCTCTTGGTTCTCTTTTCTGTTTGAACAAGTCTTGTTTAAACTTATTATTTTTTTCCTTTTGATAATGAAAAATCGTTTAGTCTAACCTGGTACAGAGCTTGACTCATACAAAGATACTAATTTAGGTAATGCCACTGGCCATGTTGGTTCGGTACGGAGCGCCGATGTCAGACGTCTACCTCAATTGACTCCCTGTGTGTGTGTGTGTGTGTGTGTGTGTGTGTGTGTGTTAGAGTCCGCTCTGTAACTGCTGGACAGATATGCACGCGTGCACACACACACACACACACACACACACACACACACACACACACACACACACACAGCAACACATATGCACAACATACACCAGATCACTGTGCAGGGAGTTCGTGCTTCTCAGATACCATAGGCTATAATTATATTTTTTGGAACAGATTGGAAGTTTCTATCATTAAGCAACAGATTAATGGGAACAGTTTTCTCACCACGATTTAGCTGTGAAAATTAAGAGCCAAGTAAAGCCATTCGGGGTTCAGGTAACAACAGAAGAGTTAAAGTTAGAGAACGACAGCTCTTAGACTGACAGGAAGAGGTAGTAGACGAAGGCATGATATCTGCAAAAATGGTGGGCTACGATAGAGTGCTATTTCACTAACCAATAGGCTATACTGGAATAAACTGGGAGAAACTAGTGGATTGCACTGGACTTATACAGACTGAAAATTGTATTGTCGTGTGCTGGTTTCAGTGAAGGCGTGTTCAGACAATGCAGTAACACCGATAATAAGCATTTTTTTTTTTTTTCTGTAATGTACTAAATGCTAAGGATGATGACAGGCTGAACGAATTATTTCATAGGTCATTTGTTTATGCACGTGAGAAGTGATCTACTCCCCATACAAGTTTATGTAGAGTATAGTACTAAGTCAAAAATGTATTAATAAAAACCCGTTATAAGCAACGCAAGTACACCCACTGATACTTCAAAGGTAAATTCGACAAGCATTTGAAAGAAGCGTCGATTGCGGACATTCCCCGGTGAGACGTAGGAAGTTAAAATCAAGCAGCGTCACTTTCATTCTGAGGTGAAAACAGTCACGACATGCACCTGCAATGAAGAGAGAGAGAGAGAGAGAGAGAGAGAGAAATGTGTGTGTGTGCGCATACGCGGAGGGCTGTTATGTTGAGAGTATAAACTAAGCAGAACAATTAACTGTCCTGTGAGTGTAGATGAAAAAATATATAATAATTGGCCAAGTGAAATAATAAGAGGGGTACTGTCACCACAATGGATAAATTATCGGGTTTATAATGTCAGGCAATTGATAACAAGATATGCGAGGTAATATGGCCAGGTTATACATCCCCCCCCAGTGTTTAGCAGATGGAAAAAAGAAATGATTGCGACCATGTACTACTCATACTTCATTCTAATTACATGCAAAGGTATGCCGTGCAGAAGCCCTGTTGAGAATATTTTGCCCCCAACTCACTCGCCTCTTTTCTGTTACGCGACCCCAGTCAAAACACCTTCAGTCCCTGGACTTGGGAGTTGCGTTTAGTGCTACGCTAAGAGGCTAAGAATGAGGTAAACGAAAACTGTCGAAGTGTTAATGCGGTTGAAAATATAAACTAGGTAAAGTTTGTCCCGCAGCAATTACTAAGACAAGGTTGGCATAGAAAGTGAGACTATGAGTATCATAATGTACGAATTATAGTTCAGAGACTAATTTGCATCGAAAACTGTGACTGTAGGTTAAAAAAAAAATAAAATGCACCACAGCCACCTCTAGGAACAGCGTGCATCAAAGTTGTGACTTAAGACACAATATACGGATTCACCCACGATGAGTGTGTCGCCCCCCAGTGTGCGTAGCAATCTAGGGCAAAGCAAATAAAATACAAGGATGGGTAGGCAGAGAGTATGATTTTCAGCGGTAGTTGATTTTGAAAGTTGAATTCTGGCCTAGGAATATACTAAAGCACCGGAAATTATCAGTGTTCACAGTATGAGTAATTGTTAACCCGCCCCGTCCCGTCGACGTATGGGTACATTGCAACGATTTGCATTTGCCAGTCCCGGCGACGTACCAGTACGTCATGCAATTGCAAGGTCCCTAATTTGCACAATTTTCAATTTTCGCGCATGATTTTTCGTATGTATACACGGGACACCTTCCTCTATTCCTCTACAAGATGCCAAGCAGGGGCAATGCCTTACACCGCATAACCTCCCCCCTCCCCCCCTCACGCCATTGTCTCGGCAATTCACCTGTTACCAGTGATATGGCTAGTAAAGATATTCAGGGCCAGAGTGATTCTCCAATTGATGACAATGTGGAGGACAATGTTTAGATAGCATTAGGAGAAACAGCCAGAAATAATGATCAGGTAATGTGGCAAAAAAAGGTCAGGTATGGTGATTAGTTAGTGAGTGAAACAATGCTTATAATGCCTTTATTACTGCTTGAAAACCAATATACTCTCATACTACATATACATTTGTACCAAGTAAATAAATAAATACCGTTTATGAGTGGATAAAATAGTTACCTTCCCATAGAACTCGTTTTCTTTGGTGCCAGCATGTTAGAAAACCCAGTCTGGTAAGGAGGAACTCCTACCTGGATTGGGTATTTTAAACCTCAGGTGAGCGATTTCTCTATGAATTTTCGATGTTTCTCACCAAAAGCGAAGGTTTTAGCCAAAAAAAATTTTTTCGAAAATACCTTGGGACTTGGGGATGTCGGAGGTGCGGAAAACCTCGGGATGTGACGGGTTAACTTCGGCCCAATATAAAAATTTGTTCTTCAGAGAGGGGGTATAGTCTCTCTCTCTCTCTCTCTCTCTCTCAGTTCATTTTTAATTACATTATGGGGGCTCTCAAAAAAACATAACAAGTAACTTGAACATTTGATCATATACCTTAGTCACGTCCGATCCTAACTTGGTGTATCATTTAGCAAAAACAACTAGGGATCTGTATCACCATCAAATTATATCATACCATTTCCTATGTATTTTTTTTCGTGATAAACAAAAAAACATTATATTGGCTGTATTGTTCCGGTAGAAACCAAAATGAGATTCCAGTTGACAGACTCGTATTAATCCCTTTTCTGCTTACGTTCTCACAATGTTTTCAAAAGTACTGTATTATCCATTCTATCTGTCTGTCTATAGCCAGACGCCTCAGTCCCGTAAGGAGTGGCCATAAACACCTCGCCTCCATGTCGCCCTGTCCCCTGCCATATCGCTGTCCTCCCCTCAGGTCACACACCCCTCTCACATATACCTCTCCACTCCATCCTTCCATCTCATCCTCGGCCTCCCCCTCCCTCGCCCCCTTACTCATATACAACAGTCCGTATTCTCGTCAGTTAAGGAAGCTCTGTAGCACCTCTTCCTCAGCGATTTATTTTTTATTTCGTCTGGTTAGCATAAATTAGTTTGGTATTTAAGCTGAAAGTGCTGGTATTATAATTATTTATATAACACGAAAGGAGAGAATAACAAGTAATAAGCAAAATAAATCGCTTAGGAAGAGGCGTTAGGGAGCTTCTTCAGTCAACAAGAAGACGGGTCAGCGTTTCTCTCAAGACCCTGTGATGTAACTGATGCTTCACTTTACTTAACTTCTTAAGCCCGGAAGAGGCATTTTGACTTTCATATAATCCAGTTTAGAAATGACCTCTTTGGGTTGTAAGTGTTGGGCTGTACGTGTTGGGTTGTTCATGTCTCATTAAACCGATAACTGATGCTGTGTTGGCAGGATCACGGCTCTGCAATACGTCGTTTTTCACGAACCCTGAAGACAAAATATGAAGATTATGTAGGTACGTGTCTGTGGATAAATTTCAGAGACGTATTCTAACACGTAGACTAATGATGACAGAAGAATGTTTAGATATGACACGGCTGCTTCATCCATTACTCCTGCCTCATTTATAGTATGGAAATAAACAGTTGAAAAACAATATTCGGAATGATCGTTTACAAGAGATGAGGTTCAGTTCAAGTCTGCTGCACTTACAAAGACTTACATAGTAGGAAAATTATCTTTGTACCCTTTATTTTGAAGAGTTACATTGCCTGCAGAAAGTGTCACGTGTATGCAGTTCTGTGACTCGACAACCACCAGAGAGGTCTGAATTATTACCAGTGTGGTGTATAATATTGGCGTCATCATCATCCACAAGCCAGGCTCTTCACAAATCCAGGAACACACAAGGGATAATGTCATGGCGCTAATTTATCAACACTAACATCACCACCTGTTCTTCTCGCCTACCACAGAGAAGAGAAGCTGCCAGTGACTTGGCCATCTAGCAAGTTAAACATCCTAATGACAGCGTGTTAATTACATCGTCTGTCAGAGCAATCCGAGCTGACAAGAAAATTCTGGTAGTGACAGTGGTATTAATTTAGCATCCAGGAAAGCAATCGCTCCAGTATGTGAGTAATGCGAGGCAATCCCGATAGGCAGTAAAGGAAGTGAACGATGAGGAGGTTAATGTGGCAATGATATCCCCTTGTTTATACCCGGGTAACTCCATACTGAGGAGCCTACCAAAACAACAGATTAGGTACTGGACTCATATTCTTCACACTGAAGCACCACGACCCAATAGAGCAAGGGGTCGGGGAACCCATTTCGGATATTACCCAAAAATTTATTTGAGTAAATTGAAATTGCCTACATCTGAAAAAAAGAAAAGAAAAAACACGTCTGTATACACATTTGTCAATAGTAAGACGGCAACACAACAAATATCATGATACTTTATACATGGTCTTACTTCTTGTTCGCTAAAACGTAAATCATTTATGTGAAAAATCAGTAACATACCGCACGCATTACCTCTCATACCGCACACATTACCCCTAAAATTTTAGATTGACCTCATTTGTGGTAATATACCCCTGTCCCCCGACCCCTGCAATAGAGATAACGATGATTTATGTCGCTGCAGTATTCACTCACGATGCCGGAATAAAAGTGGGACGTGACTGTGTTAATTCTGAGACAAGATCAGGAAGTACATTTATTCCAACAGTAATTACAACGCCTCCCTGTCACCAGTATTCCACTTTTTACCGCTCACGAGTGATAAATACCTATAAAGGAGAGAATATGATTGACAATTCTCACCAACGAAGTATTTTTTACTCTAACGCGTGAATTAACAATAATATTCCTGAAGTTAAGACTGCACCGAGTTACTTCAATATTTACTTCAATGTAGTTATGTTAAAAGATAATCATTTATCACCACTATGTCTATTTATTGGTATCAATGCCTGCTTTGATCTGCATTCATATATCAGACCATTATTGTTGTTATGTGAAAATTTCCTACTATGTATTGGAAAGCACGACTGATAAACACTGGGTTAGTTTGATGAATAAGTTAATGGGAAGAGAATTGTGAGACGCAGACAATTATGAGAAGTAACTACAGGAAGGACAGCTCGGGTGCATAAATGGATTGCAGTAGATTCTAGATAATATTTCGTGAAGGCAGATTTCCTTTTATGGAATACGACGATAGGCCAAAAAAAAAAAAAAGGAGGGTAACTCGTACATATTCGTGCGTGTGAGCCATAAACACGACACAACGCGACCCACGTGATAAGTATTTATGTGAATATGGACCCTCACACCCACATCGGGCCTGAAAACGACAAAAACAACACACAGGTTGGCTGGAGTTTTTCCTGTCACGTAAAATGATGCCCGGGATGTAGGGTGGTTTACAGTCACTTAAATTATCTGGAGTACGATAGCCGACCCTCGAACCCTCCACATGGCGGGCTTTCCGAGGTCCACAAATAAAAAATATGGGATGGGGAGCTAAAGTGTTTTACTATATACAAAGGCGCTGATGAGGAGCCTACACGTGATGCCGCTGTGCAGTCTGGGTGAAGAGACACTGCTGCGGTGTCCACCCGGAAGCTAAACCTCCTCACATTCCCCTGCACCTCGCCGTAGGGAAGAGTTCTGGTCCGACCTTGGAGAGGCGCTGTCTACCACAAGGGGGAGAGGAGGGGGATGGCTCCCTACACGGTGTATGTACTGTACTGTACCTACTGTATAGGACGGCCCCACAGAAGCAGTTGTTTACCTGTGAAGGATAAGTCTGCTCGGCCATACAGACCGGTGTAAAGCAACAACAACAGCTATATGCAAAAACTTCTTATTTATGTGCGTAGAAAAGTATGCCATGAGAGCTAGAAATCAATATGCCAGAGAGAAGAAAGAACGAGTGAAGCTTCAGGTCGAGGGTGACAGAGAGCGGCTAGAAGCAGGGAAATCCGTCTGTGCCCGTGAGGGTTGTGATGGCATTAAATCCAGAGAATATATTTTTGTTCTGCAGAAGAATTGTGCCTGATACACCCCGTCCAGGTTTACGAGTACAGTATTATAGCTTGGGTCATAATTGGGTTGGTCAAGGATCGTGATGGCTGAAACTCACACCTGGCAAGTTTAGGACGTCAGCCGCTATCAGTCCACCGGTGAAAAAGTATTATTGGTGAGGAAGGCCATGTTGTGAGAGGAGATGAATCATAACGGGTGAGTGGAGGTGATGTGACACACAAGGGTTCACCAGCGGGACGTTCTCTCACAAATTACAGGACTTGTACATCATCAGCATGCCGGTGGGAGGGTCTTTAGACTTTATTAGACCTAGTATTATTCTAGGTAGACATTTGCATTATTCTTCTGGGTTACTTAAAATATTGCAAAAGATTTCTTAATTTTCTGTCTTCTTCCTCATCAAACAAAAATCTTCTATGTAGTATGTTAGGGAGATTAATGCAGAGACAGGCAAACAGTGATCGATTGCATCCTCAACTTGCTGGTGTTACCTTCTCGAAAAAATCCTTAAATCTACTGAGGTAGGATTGTAAAGACTAATGACCAAAAGTTAGAGAAAAGGAAGGTGAACGAAGTCATGCAGAGTCATGATAACAGTGGTGATGATGGCTGTGATGGTGGGAGTTAGTTTACTATTCAGCTAGACTGTGGAGTAACACTAATGGCTAGAGAATATATTCAGTTAAACTGTGTAATTCACAATAATCTTAACAGAAGTACTTAAATATACTGTAAATGAATGTTAATGTAAATCTAGACCTTCAAATAATTTATGCAGAATAACGGAAATTCAAACAGAATTTGAGATAATTCACCAAAAAAGGGACCATATGCATCCACAACCAACTATACTCTTTTTACTCAAACTTGGCCTAAAACTGCCATCTCTTAAATGCTGAGTTGCAAAAATAAATTAACACAAGACTATGATTCTGGTCATGAAAGAATGCTATGGAAAGGAGGTAGAACAGCGGCATTTTCTCATTCTGCCACTGAGCTATGTGAAAATGGACGAAAATCTGGTCCAGGTTAAAGTGTAAAGTGTTAAGTATCCCATGTGATGCAGGAGTCACAGGAATTAATGTCTGTCGCTTAAAATTGGGTCACGCAGAAATCATGTGTTGTCGATTTGTTATGAGGAAATTTACCATATTTTGATGTTTTTTGTTTCAAGACATAATTTATACATTGCTAGTCAGATACGTTCATGACCCTCTACCGCTTCCTTCATAGCAACAGCCACTAAAATTATGGAAGTTAGTGGCACTATTCAAGTGTAACTCTTTGCGTTTGCGCTGATTATCATTAAAATTTCTATACATATAAGATATTTCTGTACATATAAGATTGCACTGCGCAGCTGACCCTCGTGTGGTGTGGTGCAGTGAGGATCTGTCCCTTCTCCCCTTGGGTTAAAATGCGAATAAATGTGTGTGTTAATGTGTAATTTGAGAGTGTGTCGTCCTGTCTCAGCTACCTCCCTATATTTGGGGAAGCGGCCTAGGTATATAGATAGACATGTAGAAATTATGTAACATGGGACTGCTTTATCTTTCTTATCCACGATTTTCGCCATTTCAGGAGAAAGTAGTTTATCGAGTGAGGGTAAGAGAGTCATGAGGCCAGATCAATACAGTATTCGCAGGGGAAGCATACCACTGTAATGTCACAAGATATATAAGACAAGAGATGAGAGCAACCAAAAGAAAAAAAAAATAGAATTACAGAGAAATAAAAGAGCAATCTAATATACATCAGCGTTGTAAGACCCTGTTTTATTAATAAATAAAATGATAGTCCGCCTTTGTGGCGTAATTAACGATGATATGCCTCACGGTCATTGACAACAACATCAGTATTTCAGTAACTATAAGGAAATAATGTTGGTAAGATCATCCTTTCTAAACACGATCATAAATTATAGGATTCCATTACTACCCGAGGTGATGTGTGTGTGTATGTGTGTGTGTGTGTGTGTACGCTTTTATGATTTGAAGTGAAAGAGTACTTGTATGTACTCTATATATTTGTGATCATACGTGGTGGAGAGAGAGAGAGAGAGAGAGAGTTACAGAAGATACTGATAAACTCTCCTCCAGTAAGCAAAAATTTCAACTTTTTAGTTATTTACTTTTTTCATTTTGCAACATTGTCTACATAATATTTTCCAATCACTATGTCCCACAAACTTCAACCAAAATATGTTATCTGTCGATTGATCTTTAGAGACACACTTATTGAGGAAGGGATGGCCGGAAAGGAAGTGTTTTCAATGGACAGTATCCTTCGCCATCAGTCTGCCTTCTCTCCAACTCACACCTCTGTCACATATATCCCTCCATCCCACCCATCCGTCTTATCCTATCTGTCTGTTTCATTTCACTCTCATGCTCTCTCCAAATCAATCTCTCCTCAGTTCTCTCATCCCTTTTATGGTTATCTCCCTTCTTGCAGTTACCTGAATTTAATAAGTAACTTCAGTTTTCATCATTCTTATACAAAACCTTTATGCGTTTATTTATTTATTTATCATGTGTATTTATATGAGGGAGGGGGGGGTGAGTTGGGGGGAGGGGAGTCAAATGGTGGGTGACAGAGTGACTTGGAGGCGTTTTGTCTGCGGCCACCCTTTGCGGGATTAGGGCGTCGGGCTATAGATAGATAGATAGATAGATTAATTTTTGTTTTGGGCACAGCATCTATTTCTGTTTTACGGCAGTTGTTGGCGTTCCCTCATGTAGTCAAACTATCATAAGTTTGATATTTTCTTTTTTAAATATTTTCTGCGTTTCTCTTATAGCTATTAGGTTTCCAGTCATATATGTAAACCTTTTTTTTTTTTTTTTTTTTTTTTTGCTACTACGATGTAAAGTTCTGTTTCCTCCTCTGCCCCCCCCCCCTCGGTCCCTCCTTTCCAAATATCCATTGTTTCCGTAATTTCATTTCTTATGCAACAGTATTTTCTATCTCTTGCCAGACGCCTTAATCCAGTAAGGGGTGGCCACACACAAATTGCCCCCATGTCGCACTGTCCATTGCCACTTCAGTGCCCCACTCCCAGCTCACACACCCCTCCCTCATATACGTCTCCACTCCGTCCATCCGTCTCATCCTTGGCCTCCCCCTCCCTCAACCCCCCTCCACCTCACTCGCATACACTCTCCTCGTTAATCTCTGGCTGTCCATCCTCTCCACATGGTCAAACTGTATTTTAACAGTGGTATATTTGTCAGTTTGAAAAGAAAGATCTGTACCGACATGTGATATACAGTGGCACTCTTCCTCGGACATTTACCACTCTGATTGTCCATTGTATTAGGCCACATTCAGTGTCGGGTGACCCAGAAGAGCATAACCGTAACATTTCCTCGGTTACAGGTGCTACCTCCCTCTCTCCCCTCAGCTGCTCACCCCTCACCCTGATGCTGTCCTCATGCCTTGGCACGTACCGGCGAAATAACCTGTAACTTCAGCAGACTTTATCATTTTGGCTTTCAGCGCATTGGGTGAAAGTTACGAGGAAGTGTGGATGGGAAAAATGTTCGTGGGCTGACTGTCAAACCAGGCTGACTTCCATGAAACGCCAGGCTCAGCTCGCCTTTTGTGATCCCCTGATATGTGGCCCAGGTGTTGATGGCTGGGATCTGGTGTGTGTTATATTTTTTATTCCATTTACGTTTTTCTTATTTTAATGAATATTCTCTTCTCTTTAGCTTTGTCCTAATAGAATATAACTTTGTTTATCAATTTCGCTTCGTTAGTTGTCAGTGCTGCTAAGTTACTGTGTCGTTTTCTTTTTCTCTTTTTGTGTCGTAGTTCTCTGTCTGTCTGTCTGTCTGTCTGTCTGTCTGTCTCTCTCTCTCTCTCTCTCTCTCTCTTTTCCCGCTGGTTCTGGTTCTGACTATTATCTGTCTCCAAATGTTCTTTTTTTTCCTTTGGCTTTCTTCCTTCCGGTCGTCTTCCACTAAGTGCTCGTTTTAGTACCGGTACAGTTAACTGCTCGTTTTACATACGAAATTCCGTTTGGCGGTTTCCTATTCAGTGTTTTAGTGCATAATTTTTTTCTCTACAGTGTTGTTCATTTGGGCTTCCTTTTATGTTCCCCTCGTCTGGTCGTGTGTTGTGTGCTTATATCCCTATCAGTCATAATATTATTCTGTCTGGCTGTATCCCTTCCAGTCCTATTCTGTGTGGTCATATATCTTTCAGTCCTATTCTGTTCAGTTGTGTCCCATTCAGCCTTATTTTGTGTGGTCATGTCCCTCCAATCATTATGTTTGTGCTTGCGCCCCTTTCAGTCATATTTTGTGTGGTTGTGTCTCTTTCAGTTCTATTCTGTGTGGCTGTGTTCCTTTCAGTCCTCTTCTGTGTGACTGTGCCGCTTTCCGTCCTGTTTCTTGCGGCTGTTTCCCTTTCATTTCCGTTCTCTGGGGTTGTCACCAAGTCCTATTATGTGTGGTTGCCCCGGTATTCAGTTCACTGATATTGAATGTAGTTGTTTCCCTTTCAGTCCTGTTCCGCGTGGCTGTGTATCTTTCAGTGCGGTTCTCCTTCGGTCATTAACCATGCCGCTGTGACCCTCCCAGTCTGCCTCTTCTGGTCTGATAGGCCTGTGGTTTCTCTTTGAATGTCGGCAGGGAGAGTATCTGCCAGTGTGGGGAGGATATTTTCGTGTATCCCCTAGTCAAACTGGGCCGTACTCTCGAGGTTGATGGAGAAATGGTTGCAAGGAGAGTTGGGTCTAGTTGTAGCATTTCTCAGTACCCAGCTTCTGACCATATTCTACTAATCTCATTTAGAGTTTCAACGAACTTCAGCGCTAAATGTTTTCATATACACATTCCTCTAATTATTAAATGTAAATACATGCATAGTGTGAAATGAACAACCATTTTCAAAATCTTAATGTAATGGTAAGCCTATAACCAGGCTCAGAGTTCCCAAGAGCGATAGGAGGAACTATAAATACGGTACTTTGACTTCAGCCTTTACGATGACGATGACCAACTTTTGATTTGGTGTGCCCGGTGGGGAGAAAATAGGCATATGGAGGGTAAATAGGCGACATTAAAAACATAGGTCCATGGGGAACATAGGCATTGGAGGGAAAATATGTCCATATAAGGAAAAAAGGCCATTCATAGAAATTGGTCCAAGGGGAAAATTCGATGCAAGTAGGGAAATAGGTCCATCTGGGAAAGTAGGACCATTAGGAAAATAAGGTCGTGGTGGAAATAGGTCCTTAGGGAAAAGGATATGTCCGTTGGATATAATAGGTCCACGGGGAAAATAGGTCCAGGGGGAAATAGGTCGAAGGGGAAATTGGTCCAAGGGGGAAATAGGTCCAAAGAAAAGAAGCGGTTTTCTGAAAAAATGGGTCCGCAGGGCTCAAAGCACAACATTGGTCAGTCAGTGCTTCATATTTTTTCAAAGCTTTTTCCACACGATTCTTATATAATATAAACGCCATTTACGCTGATATTATGAAAATTATCAGTGTCGATATTTTCAGCTTCGTAATAACCCAGTACTCTCTAGTGGCCAATTAAAAATCCAGTCTTTTTAACGATATGCGTAGATCCAGTGAAGCTTATTGGTATCAGATATAACACAATTATAGTGAACGGCTTTGCTCTTTGGTTTCTTCAAGTAAAATGGTGGCAAATTTTGAAAAAAAAGTAACATACATTACTACTTTTTTGTGATCTTTATAATGCTGTACATAATTTCGCTTTATCTGTAACAGACTCCGAGATAACACGATTTTTTGTGCTGTCCTCTTTCACTCTGTATGTCCGATAGTTTACGCAACCTCTGGCTCTGCTCGCGTGGTCGAACAGACAAATTCTGCGCGTATGATCGTAAGAACATATTACGCTGCTTGTCTTTACCGCTTCTAAGTGGGTTTTTGTCAGCCTAATTGTAGAGACAGTTGGTATATCACACCAGGATACACAACGAAAGCGATACTTCAGTCATAATTAAATGGGAGAGAGAGAGAGAGAGAGAGAGAGAGAGAGAGAGAGAGAGAGAGAGAGAGAGAGAGAGAGAATCCGTCCTAGGAGAATGAGAGGTGTACCAGAAGTACACCTGGAGGGTATTCCAATGAGGCCAATATATCCGACACTGCGAGCACCAACACGAGCTGCCTAAGAGGCTAGCTAAGCCCCTCTCTAACTCCCTGAGCGCCTTACGTGGTGTACAACTAAGAAATTTGATTGAATTAGTCGAACAGCTCTATGACGTGGACTTTAGCAATAATAAAATGGCAAGTTTGGACGTTCAGGTCACTCTTCATCAATGTTTCGAAAGAGGTAACCATGCAAACGGCACCAAGAGCAAAGGATATCATCGAAGATGAGGAGCTACCGCCATTAAAATGTGTTTTGTGAACGCGTGATGAGCGAGCGAATGCCATGTAATCACAGTTTCCCTCTGATATAATATTAGAAGCGGAATCTCCAATATTTGAGTGCTGGTGATGACGCCCAAAACACAGTGTTACGAAGGAAAATTTCGTTTCGTAATTGAGACGTTCAATTATTAGAGCTGAACACTCCCTTGGAAAACTCGAGATTCCAGGAGGTTCCTATGCATTTTTGGGTGAGTTTTTAGTTGATAACAAAATATACTGAATGAATGTACCACATGCAGAAAGAATTTCAACTCTGTTTCACATAGGAGTAAAGTTATTAGCTTCTGCTTAGCGTGACAGTCGGGTCGGGCCAGGCCGGGTCGGGCCGGGCTGCACATTTCCAAACTTACTGAGAGTAATCATTGCTCGCTTGCTTCGCTCGCTCGCTTGATATTACCAAGATCTGACTACAGTGAACTATTGCTACTGTGTGTTAAGTTCAGAACAATTTCTTTCAGTAGAGAGGAGTATAGGCAACACAAGGGTCTAACCATTGGCTCGCCTCTTTCTGCTGTCATGGCTTGCCTATATAAGGGAGCATTACAGACTGACTACTATACTAGAGTTATGAGTGCAATTTGGCCCAGATATGTGGATGTTGTCTTATTAATTGTGCCTAAGGTCACCAGTATTAAAAACGAACTGAAAATGTTAAACAACGTGAATGATTACATAATGTTCACAGTAGAAGAAGAGAAAGAGGAAAATACTCCCATTCATGTATTATGGAGAAGAGGAGAGAGAGTTAAATACACTGTCTGCCTTAAGTCAATAGATGATCATCCACTATATCTCTGCACACATCGAAAGGACCAAGTCTGGAGTTGTGATATGGCGTTTCCTTAGGGCATAGAGAACTTGCAGTAGTGAAGGCATTGTGGACAAAATTAGATAATAATAGAAGCCTTCAAGAAGCTAGGCTATCCGGTAGGCATACTGCTAAAATCATAATGGAAAGCAATTTATATCATTGAATACAAAAGAAATAATGCCAGTGTTCAAACAAACAATGACAGTGCAAGGTGGCCTATGTATCCGTCCCCAACTCTGCCATAGTTTCAGGTACAGAAAAAGATTTACAGAAAACAAGTCTTGCGATCGCAGCATTCTCAGTACATATAATAGGAGACAGTGTGAAAATAAAAATAAAAGGAAGTAAAAATGAGAAGTGTAGTAAACCTCATGCTGTGCAGTGTATGCTCGAAAACATACGTAGGGGAAACAGGATGAGATACGGAGACAGTGATGACATTTTTTTTTTTTTTTTTTTTTTTTTTTAATAACAGAACGGAGGAAGGAAAAACAAATGGAGAAAAAAAAATAATCCATACACCAGATTACTGGTGTCCTCTGTTCATAAAATATCTGTAAGAATTAGACTTGAACAGTTGTAGGTTGAAATTTGGAGGAAAACAACTCTGGGGAAGCGAGTTCCAGAGACATGCAGTTCGGGGAATGAAAGAATTCTGATAGGCAGAAGTTCTGCAGTGTGGTTGAGTGACATTCCAGTCATGAGCGTTACCAGATGCCCGTGTAGCACGAGGGAAGGCATGGAGAGGTGGCACCATGGACGCAACTTCGTCTGAGCATTTGCCAAAAATATCTGTAAAATAATGCAAGGGAGGCAACATTCCTTCTTACTTGCAGGGGAGGTAGTTTATATGTAATGGCAGGGTTGTTAATGATTCTAACAGCTTTATTCTGAATTTTGTCTAGTTGTCTTAATGCAACCTCTCCACAACCATTCCACAAGGGTGAGCAATATTCAAGCTGAGAGCGCACATGACTCTTATAAATTATAGCTAACTGCTCATCGGCGAAGAAGTTACGGACTCTGTACAATAATCCAAGTTTCTTTGAGGCGGTTTTAGCATGTGATCTGACATGAGAGGACCAGCTGAGGGCACTGTTAAGTGAGACACCAAGAATTTCAATACTTTTGGAGATGGGAATATTAGTAGCACTGTAGGTAATGTATGAATCTGGCAATATCTGTCTATTAGTAAACTGTATATATTTAGTTTTACTAGCATTAAAAGAGACAAGGTTGTTTTGTCCCCATTCACTGATTGTAGATAGATCTTGATTTATGGAGATGGCTGTATTGAGTTGAGAGGTAGAGATATTAGACTTTGTAAATGGATGTCTGAGTGTGAATGAACTATGTAGTGTTGAGTCATCTGCATATGAGTGAATGGGATTGTGAGTGACAGATAAGAGATCATTAATATGAACCAGAAATAGGGTTGGCGCCAGAACTGATCCCTGTGGCACGCCGGCGTTAATTGAGTGGAAATTCGAATATACATCATCTACTTTTACTCTTATTTTCCTGTCACTAAGATAAGAAGAAATCAAAGGAACAAAAGACGTTAGTCCATAGCAAGGGAGTTTGGACAGCAGGGAACGGTGCCATACTCTGTCGAAAGCTTTAGAGATATCAAGAGCTACTGCATGAGTTTCTCCAAAAAGATCAATTGATTGATGGATGGTATGAGTTAAGAGATTGAGTATGTCAATGGTGGATCTTTCGTGGCGAAAACCGTATTGTCTATCATTAATTAAGTTGTTGGATTCAAGATGTTTAACAATATGCTTATTAATTAAAGTTTCAAATACCTTACCAAGAGAAGATGTGATAGCTATTGGTCTGTAATTGGAGGGGTCAGACGAACTTCCTTTTTTCGGAACTGGGTGGATATTGGCTTCTTTCCATGAATTTGGGAATAAAGAAGTACGTATGCATAGTCTGAATAATTTAGCTAGGACAGAGGCAAGTTCAGGGGAACACTTTTTCAAAACAATTGGCGGAATTCCATCTGGACCTGGAGCTTTGTTGGTAGGTAAATTGTCTAGGATGGATTTTACAAATCTTGTCTGTATTTTAAGTGGGGCAATTTCGGGAGAATCAAGTTCCAGTACTGAGACATTCTGGCTGGTATCATCTATGGTAGAGTTTCTTGCAAAAGGTACTAGCAAAGATATCTGCTTTCCCACGTGGGTCATTTGTAATATTGCCATCTGAAGATTTTAGTGGGGGAATGGAAGATGACTTGTTAAAGTTATTATTGAAAGAATTAAGAGTTGACCAGAATATTCTGTTGTCATTAGGGTTGTTAAGTAGTTTTGATGCTTGCTTTTGAAGAAAGTTTGATTTAGATAGATTTAATACAGCTTTTGCATGATTTCTAGCAATTTTAAATTGGGGAGAGTGATTCAGGTGTTTTTGATTTTAAGTAAGAGTTATATGCTAATGACTTTTGGGCTGTTGCTCTGGCACAATTGCCATCAAACCATTTTGGAGAGTTTGATCTTTTAGTGAATTGTTGACTTGGTATGAATAAATCCATACCAGCTAGTATTAAGTCACAAATGTGGGACTGGGTAGAATTGGGATCACTAGAGAAGAAAGACTGCCATGGAACATCAGCAAGATAATTTCTAAATCCATCCCAGTCTGCCCTGTCAAAGTGCCATCGGGTCACCCTGACAGGTTCGGAATGGGGAGATGTAGGAGGGTTAACTAATGAGGCTTTGATGAGATTGTGGTCAGAGGATCCAAGTGGTGACAGTACCTCTATCCTGTATTGATCTGGATTATTTGTCAAGAATAAATCCAAGAGATGGGCATTATGGTCAGGATTATCAGGTATTCTGGTTGGTTGCTTTACCAACTGGGTGAGATTAAACGATTCCGCAAACAGCTCGCATTCTAGACCAGCGTCGTCAGTCCGGGCAGAATGCAATAACCATTCAACATTGTGTATGTTAAAATCACCCAAAATGGTAATTTCATTGCCAAGGGCAAGGTCAAGGTTACTCAACTGAGTGGATATGGAATCAAATACACTGGGTTCCGAAGAAGCATTGGGGGAACGATAAACTACACAGATATATTTGGTAATGTTTTGGCAATTTAATTTATATAATTAGTAATCAAAACTGGATGAAGTGAAGTTTAAAATAGTGTCAACTGCATATTGGGATTTGATATAACAACAGGTGCCGCCCTTGTTTCGAAAGTTTGTAAGGAGATGGTAACCTGGAAAACAAAATGGAGATATATCGGTAGAGGGTGAGATTTGTGGTTCTGTGAGGAAAAGGGCCAAAGGGGATATGGACTGAAGGAAAAAATGAACTGAGTTTAAATTTGTGGTAAGGCCGCGGATGTTGGTAAAGAATAAGGCCGCACCGTCACCTCTTCGCCGATGAGCATTCCCGGAAATAGCAACAGTCGCTGCTGGCACAGTCGCTTGATAGCGACCGGGAGGACCCTGTGCCTCCAGCCCTACCCTGCCGGTGGTGGCAATCCGAGATACCACCTCATTTGATTGTGAGATTGCAGCGGCCATTACTAAAGATGTGAATAGAAGGTGTGATATGTTATGCGCATGTAGTGTGGTGTAGACAGTTGAAGGTAGAGGTATCATGAGAGCATGCTGGCCTACTCTCTGTGTAAATGAATGCACTGAAAATGTTCAGAAAAGGGAGATGGTCAGGATCAAGTCCTGAGGGCTGGTGAAACGGGAGCTCCAGCTCTCCCTGTCACCAGCTTGCCATCAACCTCGGGAGTACTGCCCTGTTCGACTGGTGCAGAATATAAACTAATGTTCGATGTCAAAGACTACCTAGCCCCCTGGTCCTGCACATAGGTAATTATAACCATTTGCTCATGTGGGAGGACACAACAGTCATTGAGAAAGATCTGGAAAAAAAAAAAAATAGAGATATGTTGGAAGCAGCTCGGATTTATGTAAAAAGTGTAACCATAGAGATGGGTTTTCAGTAAGAATGCAGTAAGAATAACACTAATGTCGAAATCAGGGGAGGGGTAGGACGCCAGGATTATCGTGGACCTAGAGGAAGCCAATCAGGTTGTTACTCAATGAGGGGGAGAGAATTTCCAAGGGGATTAATGTCTTGGCAGTGTCACTTGTTGTTCAGTCTCTTTGAAGTTGGGCTCTGTATACCTCGAAACGGTAGAGAAGATATAGAATTCAAGCTTCAACCTGTGTCACTCCCACCCAACATTTCCAATTGTCACAATGGATCATCTAGAACTGCAGGTATCGCGGAGCATCACTTTCCTCCCCCTCCTAAACTCTTCTCTTCACAACTCTGCAGAGCCTCCTCTTTGGTTGCTATCCTGTCTTGTCCGTCCTTACATTAATACAGGTTGTGATCTCTTATTCTCTCTAATTTTTCCTCCCTCACCTTAGCACTATCCTCTGTCCCTCCCAGTTTCAGTAATTACTCCACATACTTATTAAATCACTTCTATCACACTATCATACATACATTTCTGAATGCAGTTAGTCTGCCTCCTTCATCTTCATTATGACAATAGCATATCCACTCACTGTATGTGTCGTTTCTCTCTCTCTCTATCTCTCTCTCTCTCTCTCTCTCACACACACACACACACACACACACACACACACACACACACACACACACACACACACACACACACACACACAAACAGCGAACTAATAGTGTATGGTTGTAGGTTATATCGTTACTGTACACTGCTAACATTAGTGCATCGGGAGTAATAAAGACGGCAGGAGATTAATACTGACCAAGGGATCACTTGCTGAAGGGTGAAAGCTGTGTGGTTCTGAATGCTGAAAACATTGCATAGTAATATTGCAGTTTACTTATAAATGTTTGAAACGTGAATGTATTTATACTGTGGGTTAATTATTATCTCCAGTGTTCTTTGAAGGAAGCATTGCCATTTCTTTTCGGTATTCGCTTTTGTACTCAATCATTCCAGTGAGAGGACATGAAGTGATGATAGGGACTGTGGTGAGTGAATGGGGAGAGACTTACCTTGTATCATCCTCTTGCTTTCCCCTACATCTCTCATTGCTCCAGTGATTGTATTCGAAGACATGGGCCGGTCTGAGCTCACACTCATTCTTCTTCCACTTCCTTTTTCTTTTTTCATTTCTTGGCGTCTCTCTCGTCTTTTTTCCCTGCCCAGCACCACTTCGTCTCACTCTGTCTCACTTTGCCCGGGACCCACATGCTCCTCTGCTGCCTCCTCGTCGCTTCCGCTCTCGTTTTTACAGTGTCTCCTCACATTCTCTCCATGTGTTGTTCCTCTCCTCTCGAAGTTCGCTCTCCCAGATGTAACCTGCCAACCTCAGTGTCTTGTGTCTCAGCTGCCATCACTATACAGCGAGTCCTTTTGTTTCCCTTCCCTGTTCTCACTTTCTGTAATGGCTCACATCTTTCCTCTCCCAATTCTACAGAGGGCGGTATAAATTGCAGTTAGGAAGCTTACTCACACCGCTTCCTTACTGGTATATTTCTAATTCTGTTCCATTACTTTATTCTAGTGTGTTATTCATGCAGTCTTTGTTGGCAATTAAAATATATAAGAACCCAAAGAGAGGATATTTATGTGTAGTTTGAAAAAGAAATTGCTTAGGAAGAGGTGCTACGAAGCCTTCTTAATGGACGAGAATATGGGCCGAATTTCTCTTATCTGGCGTTCTATTTACAGTTCCCCTTCTCTTTTCCTCTCTATCTCCTTGTTTTGCTTTTAATAAAGATCAGTTTCATATCCCGACTCCTGCGGCTTTCATTTCAGTATTATTTTGTGGTTGTGTGTGTGTGTGTGTGTGTGTGTGTGTGTGTAGTATTCAGTGTTGCCTTTATCAGTATGACGTCTATATCTCCTTGCCCACGAATATTCACCTTACAAATGACTCCTTGTAATCTGAATGAATTGGACATGGTAGGATGTGTCCATAGTCTAATACCACTAAACTTTTTTGGAAACCGCCGATGGTTTGGAAGTGCCTTGCTCACACATACTATCTTATTAAATTTGCAAGGCTAAAAGTCCTCTACATCCGTTGTGATGATATGTAACGCTACACTTCATCAGTACGTTCACCTGAAAATTGATTACAAGGATGATACTGCTCAGATAATTATATATATTCTAGATATGATAAGGTTACTAGATACCAGTGCTAGAAAACCCGCCTTTCCCATGTAAGCCATTTGACATCACTCCTGCCATTTGATATCATTCTTGCCATTTGACATCACTCCTGCCGTTTGACATCACTCCTGCCATTTGACATCACTCTTGCCATTGGACGTCACTCTAGCCATTTGACATCACTCTTGCCATTTGACATCACTCCTGCCGATTGAAATCACTCCTGCCGTTTGAAATCACTCCTGCCATTTGACATCACTCTAGCCATTCAAACTTCCTGGATAATAATACACATTCTCGCTATGGACCACCTCCTCACTACCATATCACACGTTAAAATCGAGCAGTACAAAAGATGGAAAACCTTTACCAATTGCTAGACAAACTGAGCACGGTTCAATCAAGACACAAAACAAGCACTGGACAGCACCGACATAGAATCTATTCCAGACACCGAGAAACAGAATCAATACAATAGTCAGCAAATCTCATATCCCGAGTGGCGACAATAAAACCTCTACCCAGACTTTTCCTCAAACAAAACAGCTCCTCAAGGACAAAAATAAATTAAAGATTAAGACTCATCCCACCTTAACAGAACTGGAAACTATGCACAATCACCAATACCAACCATGACCTTATCAAAACACTCAAGCAAGAGAACTGGAACAATTTTGTGGTCACCCTAGGTCATTGAACAAGGAGCAATAAAAAAAAAAAAAAGTAAAAACAAACCCAATTTCACAAACTCATGAAGCCCAACTTAACAATGATGGAACCGTTCTCAGCAAGAGAAAGAAATCTATTAAACTATTGTACATCAGTAAGTCTCACACAGAGCCATCACAAAAGACTCCCAGAAATCAAAAGAAATACACAAACGTAACCTCCATTTACCTCGCCAAAAATCATAAAATCATTAACATCACAGCAAACCGTAAACCAGTAGAACCAGAGAAGATCTCAGTCATCCTCTTAGAACACCTTGGTCCCATAGCAATAAATACCCTTCCGGTACCTAATATTAAAGAACACCACCACCCTCATAACTCCATAAGTGTATAAAACTTCCAAGGTGGACTGCGAACCAAACACTCAGCCACCGCCCGCTCCTCAAATTCAATTCAGTTCACCCATAATAACTCCAGCAAGAAATAACGAACATTACGAACCTCACGAACAACAACAAGCACAAACAAATCTCTTGCAACAGTACCAGTATACAACCTAATGAAATAA
>NC_136959.1:21927643-22002965 GCF_032717465.1 Coenobita brevimanus | reverse complement strand
GGAGTGAGTGATGGGGTATAAGGGAAGGGGTAGTAAGGTATGAGGGAAGGGTTGATGGGGAACGAGGGAGTCGTGATCAGGTATAACGGGGGAGTGAAGGAATATGAAGGGGGGAGGTGTTATGAGATACAAAGGAAACAGATGGAGGAAAGGGGAGGGAGCTGCTGGTACCGTGTCCCATCCAGTCGACCACTAATATGCACTACACTGACACAGAGACCCTCATATCATCAGTCGTCCACAGCACACCCTCCAGTGTTCTGATATAGTGTGCAGTAATCATATGCGTACATCGATATTCTTCACCAGCCTTACTTTGAGCAAGTGGTCAGGGTACACCAACAATGCCATCAAGAGCTTAGTGGTAATAGGTAGCCTTGCTAAGCCCACGCAATACACTGATGTCGGGCAGGTAGAGGAATGGAAGAAAGATAAATTCACCGATCCGATTTTGTTTGCTGGTCCAGTCGCCCTCGCGAAAAACGAAGTAATACAGGACTGTGATATCAGTATAAAATGTTCTTCTGTTGAAAATCACAAGATAGATCATTTTGGCCATTGTCGGAAAGGCACAATGACTGTATGGAAAATACTGTATATTTATTAAATTATTCTCTGTCACGCTTCATTCTTTGCGTGATCTAGGAAAGTCATAACCCTTTCTTATCACTGATTTCTGTGTAAATTAGTACTGCTCTTACTGTGAGCTGAAGCAGTTGGTGTTAGCTTTTATTTATTCCTTACTCTTGCATCAGCTCTGTTCCTCAACTTTTGAACTTATCTGGGAAAGATTATTTTAGAAAAATATTTATATATTTCATAGAATAACCAGGAAGACAACGACAGATGAGTGATTTCATTTGTTCTCTGATTGATTTACACGAACATAATAACTGACATTTAGGTCTTGGCGAAGCATTAATTTTTAACACTGACAGAAATCATTCCTAATCCAATGCTGCCATCTAATGCCACTAATTCCCTCGCGAATATTCTATTTGTATTTCGTGTTCACCTGCATGCGTTTTGTTATGGGATCTTCACTCGAGGTCTTGTAACAGTGAACATCGGTAGGATAGACAAAACGTAAACTATATGGGACAAATTGTATTAACGAGGCTCCAAGAAATATGTTAGACATTGTATATAGTCAGGAAAAGAATGGGGAAAAGAGAAATGGATAGGCAGGTAGGCATAGTCGTAAGAGTGCAGAAGACAGAGAAGGAGACGCCCGAGACTAGAAATATAGATTATTGATTATTGAGGCAGAGTCCGTAGATAGCTTCACCGAGGGGTGCTCATTGGAAATTACGTATTGGTAAACTATATTGGCCGGTTCGTCATTCTTACACCATACTAACTTTTACGAGAAGAAGGCATTGCAGTGTTGTGACTTTATTATACAACTTTCCACACAACTGGTCTTACTGAGCGCAATGAATATGTTAACTACATCTGTGTGTGTGGAAACTAATGCGATTCACTAGTTTTATGTACGGATCTTCTCTTTATTGTAGTCGTTGATGGATAACAGCTACGGAATACAGTTTAAAGAATCAAACGTCATTTTGTATTCGAAGATAGAGGATGGAGCGGGGCGAAGGAGGGTAAGGTAGAAGGTCGAGGATTAAGGTAAATTACTGAGGCAGAGGGGGGGGGGAGAGGACAGGATATACGATAGTCAAAAGAGGGAGTTAGGCAAGGAAGTTAGTCACAGAACGTGACGAAGGAAATGTGTGATATCAGTGCGGCAGAGTGACATTATCAAGGTCAAGTATTGTCGTTCTGGTGTGTCAGTGGCTTACACCAGTGTTTAGTGACCACCTAAAGCTTGTAAAGGATATCGTGCTGGCATGCAAACGTCTGGGGCATACTTATATTTTTCTCTTATGCAGACTGCATATATTAAATCTGTTTTCCTTATTTCAGACATCTGCGGTAATTTTTTTGCTGTTACTTACGAAATACTTTAATTCTGTGAGAAATGGGTATATAAAGTATATAAAAGATAAAACACACACACACACACACACACACACACACACACACACACACACACACACACACACACACACACTGTTACGGAACAGAGAAAGATAATGTACACTTTAAGTGAGAATACTAAAAATCACTACTGTCCCGTAAAGTTCCAGGTTCAAAACAAAAGAGTTAGGTAAAATTACAAGTTAAAGTTTAATGCTCAAACTAACAACAAAACATTCAGGACTCATAAGGATAATGTAATGGCAAAAAACAGGTTAAATATATGGTTAACTGCAATAGCCTCTATTAACACGAAATTAGCAAGAGTAAATATATCTAACTCAGCCCTGATAAAATGAGAAGACCAGATAATACTCAGTGAATGCAAGATATATTATTACAGATACAAAATATTATTAATAAGGGCTGACACCCAAAACACATGAATCACAAAAACCTTACTAGGCCTAAGAATTAACACCTTACGCTACACAGTACAAGAAAAAATGCAATAACAGTTATACTCAAATTACACAGCTGCTAGAAGGTTGGAGACTTCCTGAGCACTCACAATAATAACAACTGTACAGGGGAGGACAGAGATGTGAACAATATGAGGAGTAGATCTAAGTGGCAATAATGCAGAGACTGAGCTCATTATATAGGGGCCGGCAGAGCTTGATACAACTTGTAAGAAGGACGCGCAAATGAAGCCATGGGGACAAAGAGTTGACAATCCTGCTCTGAACAACAGAAAGAACGACTTACTCTACTATAAGGGAGGAGGGGAGGAGTGAGGTAGAACACGCTCGTGATCAAACATGCAGCATACTGTACGTTAGAATTACACAAAGGATGATGAAATCATAGGCTATGTAACACCTCCCCACAAAGAAAAAGAAATTTACAAAGAAAATTTCTTATTACCCTAAAACAATCTGTCTAAAGTCTAGATAAGCAATCAGCAATAACATTTTCTTTCCCCTTGACATGTTGTATGTCTAATGAATACTCCTGAAGAAGTAGACTCCATCTTGTCAATCTCTGATTTTTATCTTTAAACTTACTAAGGAATTTCAGTGGGTTATGATCGGTATAAATGACTATGGGGTCAAAACCAGAACACAAATAAAATGAAAAATGCTGTAAACCCAAAATCAAGGCCAAAAGCTCTTTCTCAATAGTTGAGTAGTTCTTTTGAGGTGGAGTGAACTTCTTACTGTAATAAGATACAGGGTGTTCAATGCCCCGATCATCCTCTTGCAGCAAAACAGCCCCAGCTCCTGTATCACTTGCATCAACAGCCATCTTAAAAGGCTTAGCAAAATTTGGAGTAGCGAGCACTGGCTGACTTAATAGGATAGCTTTAAGTTTGCTGAAAGAGGATTCACAGTTATCGGTCCAGACAAATTTAACTCCCTTTTTCAGTAGGTCTATAAGTGGTGATACAAGAATTGAAAAGTTAAGAACAATTCTCCTGTAATAACCTACCATTCCCAAAAATCTTTGTAGCTCTTTCCTACTTTTAGATCTGGGAAGATCACTTATAACCTGAACCTTAGCTGCTGGTGGTGCAACATGTCCATCACCAATTACGTATCCAAGGTACTGAACTTTAGCTTGACCAAACTCACACTTTGATAAATTAGCTACATGATTAGCCTGAACCAAACGCTCAAGAAATTTACTGACATGGCATAGGTGATTTTCCAGTTGTCACTGAAGATTAATACATCATCAATATAAACAACACATCCTGCCAAACCCTCTGTTACAACATTCATGAGCTTCTGAAATGTGGCTGGTGCATTCTTCATACCATATGGCATTACAGAACATGCAAAAGTCTTTCCTAGTGTTACAAAACATAAGATCTCCCTAGCACGTTCAATCATAGGTACTTGCCAGTATCCCTTTAACAAATCAAACTTACTTATGTACCTAGCCTTTCCGATCTTGTCTATCCAATCTTCCACGCGAGGGAGAGGGTAAATGTCTGTTTTGGTTATCTGATTAACACGTCTGTAGTCGATGCAAAGCCGCTGTGACCCACCTGGCTTAGGGACTAGAGTGACAGGAGAACTCCACTCACTCTGACAGGGCTCAATCATCTTGTGGTCCAACAGGTAGCCAAGCTCCTTCTGGATGAGAGGAACTTTCACTGGGTTCACACGGTAAGGAGGCAATTTAATTGGCTTTGCATCTCCAACATCGACATCATGCATCAACACAGTGGTTCTTCCTGGAGTAGCACGGAACACTTGCGGGTACTCCTGCTGTAATGCCGAAAACTCCTGCCTTTCCTCGGGAGCTAGATGAGAAAGCTTAGTCTGGAGATCATTCATGATATCAGGATTCTTCCCCAAACTATCACTCAGGCTCATGCTGCATGGGAGAACTTCACTTGCAGACTCGGGTGGAACAGCTACAGTGCAGACTGGGTTATTTTCGTCCCGCCTGTGATATAACTTTAGCATGTTGATGTGACAAAGTTGCTTGTTCTTTCTACGATCTGGTGTGGTGATGACATACTGAGTTTCTTCTCCACGAAATAAGGACCATTAAACTTGGCTTGAAGAGGTTGCCCATGCACCGGTAGCAGAATCAAAACCTGATCTCCTGGCTGAAAGTGGCGTAACCTGGACTTCTTATCATACCAAGTCTTCATCTTCTCCTGAGCAGCTCCTAAATTCTCTCTCGCCAGCTGTAAAGCAGTGGACAGCCGTTCTTTGAACTTCATCACATACTTCAGCAGGTTGACGTCATCTTCCTCCGACAGCCAGCATTCCTTGAGTAGCTGAAGGGGTCCTCTTACTTCATGGCCAAACAGTAGTTCAAATGGTGAGAAGCCCAGTGATTCATTTGGAGATTCTCTTGCGGCAAATACAACAAATGGAAGACCTTTATCCCAGTCTTTCTGATGTTCCAAACAGTATTTCTTGACTATCGATTTGAGTGTTTGATGATATCTCTCCAACGCTCCTTGGGTCTGGGGATGGTAAGCTGAAGACGTGATCTGGGTGATGCCCAACTCTTTCAGAGACTGCTTGAAAACATTTGACATGAAATTACTTCCCCGGTCTGACTGTACCTCCTTGGGCAGACCAAACTTTGTGAAGAACCCTAGCATTTCCTTAACCACGTTCTTTGCTGAGATATTTCTAAGTGGAATGGCTTCAGGATAACGAGTAGCCATATCAATCAGGTCAACACATAAGAAAATCCTGAAGAAGTCTTAGGAAGAGGGCCCACAATATCCACCAACACACGGGTGAATGGCACCTCAAAAGGAGGAGTGGGAACTAGAGGTGCAACCTTTTCGGTCTTATTACACTTCCCCACAACTTGACAGGTGTGACAAGACTTACAATACCAGGAAACATCCCTGAAGATACCTGGCCAGTAGAAGTGTTTCAAAATGCGTGCCACAGTCTTCCTCACTCCAAGGTGTCCTGCCAAACTGGAATCATGAGCCACTCTAATGATATCCTGCCTACAAACACGAGGGATGACAACTTGATGTACAACCTCCCACTCACAGTCGGCTGATGCTGTTGGGGGTCTCCACTTCCTCATAAGTACTCCTGACTTTATATAATAACAAGTAGAAGCACCAGCTGACTCTTCCTCACTGCAAGCAGAGTTAGCTAGACCTTTCAACTCAGGGTCAGCAACCTGCAGCTCAACCAACTCTTGACGAGACAAATTATCAACACTACGGGGTACTGCCTCATCTGGTGAGTGGTTCAAATTAGCAAGAAAAGTGTCAGCTAGAATAACATCATCATCATCATTATCCTCTAAGTCACCAGTAACTTTAGACTTAGCCCTAGTGACAGCACATGCAGGGAACACATCAGGGACATCACAAGCAACACATCAGGGACATCACAATCCTGGGCTGCAGCCACTGGCTCACTAGACAACTGAGGAGCTGGACACACTTGACTTCCACCAATATCATTTCCAAGTAAGAAAGTTACACCTGACATTGGGAGTGTCTCAACCAACCCAACCATAACGGAACCATTAGCAAAACGAGACTCTAAATTCACTCTGCACAGAGGGACAGAGAAGTAATTATTCCCTACACCTTGTAAGATTACAGTTTCATCAGATGAATTAACATTAGAGCCTAGAACACTGGTCAGCATAAGGGATTGGCAAGCACCTGTATCACGATATATTTTAACTGATTTCCTGTCATTACTGTCCAGAGGACTGACAAAACCATCAGACAGGAATTTAGCACATGAACTCTTGAGAGTGTCACCCACGTTACGGCTCAAAAGAGGAGCTCCATCATGAGAATTTAATTTACCCCTCAAAGCAGGTTCAGTTAACTCAGTTAAAGAATTCTGGGAACTCTCAAGGGTGGACACTAGACCAACTGACTGAATATTTAAAGACTCCTTTTTGTTCGCATCACGCTGTCTCCTGAAACATCTCTCCGTAGTATGACCAAGCTTACTACAATAAGTACATTTACTTTTCTGAAATCTAGAGGTGAAGCTGGTATTTACTTCCTGAGAAACATCATCTTTATTCTCTTTCCTGTTACCTGTACTCTGAGTAGAGGCAACGTACTTACTCTCAGCTTTCCCTATTTCTTTAGAATATCTCTTGTGAGTGAGAACATATTCATCAGCTAAAACTGCAGCATCAGACAAATTATCTATTCTTTTCTCATCAAGATATAGGCTTACATCTTTATTAATACATCTTTTGAAGTCCTCCAGCAAAATCATCTGCTTCAATCTGTCAAAATCAGAATCCACATTCTTAGAATTTAACCACTGCTCTAACAGATCTTCTTTGATTTTTGCATACTCAACATGGGATTGCTTATCTTGCTTATAAGTTATCCTAAATTTTACTCTATAGGCTTCAGGAACAAGCTCATAGGCCTTAAGAATGAAGCTCTTAACTACATCATAATTATCAGATTGATCCTGAAGCAAAGATGCATAAGTTACTTGAGCTTTACCGGTGAGAACAGTTTGAAGGAGTACTGGCCAATACTTTTTGGGCCAATTAAAACCTGTTGCTACCCTCTCAAACAACTGAAAATACTTTGTTAAATCAGATTCATTAAAAGGAGGGACAAGTTTAACATTTTTAGCCACATCAAAATCATCAGAGCTAGATGATCCAGTTCCACCTTGTTTCATGCGATACTCATGGTCTGCCTGAATCCTAGCTAGTTCAATTTGTGCCTGAGCCTGTGCCTGTGCCTCCTGAATGCGAGCATTTGCCTGAAATTCAGCTTCCTGAATACGAGCCTGAGACTCCGCCTCCTTAGCCTGAGACTCAGCCTCCTTAGCACGAGCCTGAAACTCAGCTTCCTTAAAACGAGCCTCCTGCAGAGCTAGCTGTAACTTAGCTATTTCAATCTGCGTTTGCTCATTTGGAGGAGTTACATTAAACAAGCTTTTATTAATCATGCCAACAATTTGATCTTTAGAATGATGAGAATGAACTGCAATTCCCAATTGTTGAGCAACAAGCTTAAGTTCATTCTTTGTTCTGTTTTCTACATCACACACTGTTTGCACATTTGACAAAAAATCTTTGGCTTCATCAAGTGTAGTAATAGTAGACATCATGAATAAATCACAGTCGCAAAATATCAAGCAATATCCTTATGATAATATCCTGAATATCCTGATAAGAGGTCGCCAAATTTATGTTCCGGAACAGCGAAAGATAATGTACACTTTAAGTGAGAATACTAAAAATCACTACTGTCCCGTAAAGTTCCAGGTTCAAAACAAATGAGTTAGGTAAAATTACAAGTTAAAGTTTAATGCTCAAACTAACAACAAAACATTCAGGACTCATAAGGATAATGTAATGGGAAAAAACAGGTTAAGTATATGGTTAACTGCAATAGCCTCTATTAACACGAAATTAGCAAGAGTAAATTTATCTAAGTCAGCCCTGATAAAATGAGGATACCAGATAATACTCAGTGAATGCAAGATATATTATTACAAATACAAAATATTATTAATAAGGGCTGACACCCAAAACACATGAATCGCAAAAACTTACTAGGCCTAAGAATTAACACCTTACGCTACACAGTACTAGAAAAAAATGCAATAACAGTTATACTCAAATTACACAGCTGCTAGATGGTTGGAGACTTCCTGAGCACTCACAATAATAACAACTGTACAGGGGAGGACAGAGATGTGAACAATATGAGGAGTAGATCTAAGTGGCAATAATGCAGAGACTGAGCTCATTATATAGGGGCCGGCAGAGCTTGATACAACTTGTAAGAAGGACGCGCAAATGAAGCCATGGGGGCAAAGAGTTGACAATACTGCTCTGAACAACAGAAAGAACGACTTACTCTACTATAAGGGAGGAGGGGGGGAGTGAGGTAGAACACGCGCGTGATCAAACATGCAGCATACTGTACGTTAGAATTACACAAAGGATGATGAAATCATAGGCTATGTAACAATACACACACACACACACACACAACTTATACCTTCTTGCGCCATAACAAGTCAAATTATAATATATAACAAGTGGAAAAAGGTTTCATTCCCTTGAAATCTCATCAAAAAAAATAAATGGCTCGTAAAACGTTGTCTTCCTGCTTAACCCTTTAGATTGATAGATAGATAGGTAGACAGATAGAGATATATATTACCTTTCCCTGATGAGGTTAAAGCTAAGAGATTATTTTGAAGTAAGAGTGGATAATGAGCCCCAAGTAACAATACCTACGGTTCTCTGTGACATACAAATAAGGGATAGGAACTAAAGTCTTTAGGGTTTTCGAGATCATGCAAAAACGTGAACTGTGATAGTTATGTGTTTAGAATTTTAGCCATAAAATCAGCGTCGCTGTCCTACAGTGGCCTGTCTTGCGACTTTCGGATGATGACAGTCTTTACTAGCATCATAATCCTGTACTACTTTTTCCTTGAAGAAGGTGCATGAATTTGTCCTTCCTCCATTTATTGACCTGCCCGGCAATCATAGTGTTATGTGGGTTTAACACGACTATTATTACTGCTAAACTCTTGATGGCAGTGTTGGTGTACACTGACCACTTGCTTATTTAAAGATTGGTGAAGATAAAGGATGTATGTGCGTGTACATGATCATTATACATAATTACAGAGCAATGAACTGTATGCCGTGCTAGACTGGTAATATCAGTGACAGCCTGTGTGTGTGTGTGTGTGTGTGTGTGTGTGTGTGTGTGTGTGTGTGTGTGTGTGTGTGTGAGGGGTCGGCTGGATGATATACGGTAGAAATATTCCCCTAGGCCCTTCTTGCTTCATCTGCTTCCACATTATCTCATATCCCTTCCCTTTTCATAGCCCATCACTCCCTCCCTCATACCCCATTACCCCCTCCCTCATACGTTATCCTCGTCTCCCCGCCACAATATCTACCCGTAACAACATCGTGGCCAGGCAGGTGGCGAATTAATCCACCAGAGGGAGAAATAAATGAGTCAATAAATATAGGAGGAGGACACTGACAGCCAGGTGTTCATCCCACATAAGGTCAGGTGGTTTTCCCATTGGTGCCCAGGTTTCTGTGTGTGAGATTTTGCTGGGAAGATTTTATAGTACCGCATTCCGCATATCGGCTCGTAGTCGCGAAGCTCACAGGTTTGAACTCTGCTGCTCCACTATTTATTTGCCTTAAAAATCCATAATTCCTTTCCTTTTAACGGATCATTGGCACAAGTAGCTTAAAGACAATTGTAGATTATTTTGTCAGTGTGGATTCCTGTGGATGGGATTTTGATGGGAGGATACTTAGCGTACTACCCTCCGCGTAGCAGCTCGTAGTCGCTATGATCACAGGTCAGAACCCGGGAGTTTCCCACCTTATAGAACTTCAAGAATGCCTAATTCCGTCCTTTGCAGAAGACCATTAGCGCCGATAAGTTCAGGAACTTGATATGAAGAGGAGGCCAGTGGGTTTGGTTCGTGGCATCTTCTTTGAAGACCAAATTCGGAGCGGGAAACTTAAATTAGTCCAGGAAATAGACCAGGACAAAAAGGCTGCGAGAGAGAGAGAGAGAGAGAGAGAGAGAGAGAGAGAGAGAGGTATCTCAGTGCAGAGGAAAAAAAAAAAAAAAACTGAGATAAGTTGATTATGGTGTTGATGGTGGGTTGAGGCAGTATAATGGTGAAGTGATGGAGTGAAGGGGAGACAGGTGATAATGGGAGGGAAGGCAAAGGTATAGGGTAGTGAAGGATAGGGATTTAAAAAAAGAAAAACTTTGCAGATCAGACTAATAGCCTTTCCATCACTTAATGTTTGTAGATACTATTATTTTTATTCCCATACCATTTTTGAGCCCACAGTGACCAATTCTGACCAAAAAGTCGGAAAAAAAAAAAAAACATCATTGCACATCATGATTTCAGACAATCTCGGTTTGTCGTGTCGCGTGTGATCACATTTTTTTTTTTTTCCTGACACTCCCTGGACTTATCTCAACTTAATGTAAAAAGAATTAGGTAGATATCTATTACCGTTCTCGTGAAAAAAACGAACAGACGCACTGACAGACACACACATACAAAGATTGACTAAATTATTTAGACAAGTGCTTGCCAGCAAAAACTTGTGGGACTGACTAATAGCCTTTCCATTAAAATTTTTTGCAAATACGTTATCTTCGTTTCTATACCGTTATTGAGCCCTCAGTGACCAATTCTGACCAAAAAGTAAAAATGCATATTTTTGCATGTTTCTGCATGTCACCGTTTCTAACAATTTCGCGCCGTCACGTCTTGTGCGATCACCATTTTTTACTGACACTTCCTGGACTTATCCCAACCCAGTGCAAAAAGAATTGGGTCGATATCGATTACCGTTCTCGTGAATAAATAAAACGCACAGCTTGACTATATCACAAGCAAGCAAGCCAAGCAGGCAAGCCATGTTGACTATCCGTTAAGTTTAGAAATGAGCAGCCTGGCCCAACCCAAGAGTCACGCTAAGCAGAAGCTAATAACTTTATTCCTATGTGAAGTAGAGTTGAAATTCTTTCAGCATGTGAGACATTCATTCGATCAATTTCCTTGTCAACTAGAAATTCATCCATAAACGTGTAGGAACCCCCTCAACTCTCGAGTTTTCCAAGGGAGTGTATGGCTCAGTTACGAAATCAAACTTGAGATTCTCTGATTTAACACTGTTTTTTGGCATCAGTTTTAGTATGCCAGAGGGAATTGTGATGGCATTTACTCACTCATCACGCACTCAGAAATCGCACTTTACTGATTATATAGATTCCAGTTTAGATGCTCAGCTTCTGATGTCCCAGCCATCTATTTCTACTATTTTAACAGTCTAATGTTTTCCTTGTTTTGCTTGAGCCACCTCTGTATTCTGATCAAAACATTCTCCTCTGCTATTACCGGCTGCCTTGTTTGACATCCTTACTCTCAGAATATCCACAGGTAAGTGCCTTGTTTCAGTGCTTTACATGTGTGAATACAATAGTGTGACAGTCCTACATCTAGGTGAGTGATCTAGCTAATTGTTTGGCTGCTAATCGTAGTTTGTGCAGTGTAAATATGGTTTGTTTTACATCTGTGAGTTTTGTTTGTAGATGTGTGTTTGATTTCCAGTATTAGAATTGTTTGATAGATTGTACTGAGTAGAAGACTCAGTTAATTTATATGTGATCTCAATGACTGTATTGTGATTTAGATGATGAATTTCACTTCTTTGAATTTAAATTCTAGTGGAGTTTAATTTACTCTGTTATCATATTTTCAGTAGTGAAAGAAAGCATAGAGCAGGGGAAGGTGTGTTGTTATTTAATAAATCAGGGTTTCATCCAGTCCTAGTTACCAAGCCATATATTGAAATCATTGACACTATTTATATTCAGCCGAGAAATGAATCATGTCATAAAATCACACTTGGGTTGATATATCATCCACACGGTCAGTATATCAACATCGACAATGGCATCTGTAAATAATTCGCCAAAATTTCTTGTATGTAAAGCTCCATGATATTTAGTGATTTTAATTAACCAGTTCTGAAATGGCAAGGAGCCCTATCTTCACACACAGGGTTAGACTTACATACAAACTTGCAGGAAAGTTCATTGTATCATTTTGTAAATTATCTGACACGTGCAGCTAACATCCTAGATTGTGTCTTAGCCGCATCAGAAAATTTAATGAGTAATGTTATTGTAGGAGAAGAATTTAATACATATGATCATCGCAAACATACATTTAACATTAAATTCAGCGAGGACAATGTCAGGCCAGTTGCAAGAAAGTGCCCAACTATAAGAGGGCTAATCTTTATCGGTCAAAGCAATAAAAGGTGCAGATGACTAACAGTCCATTGTTGAAACATTAGATATCAACAATACATGTAAATTTTTTACAGAAACTCTCAACAGCACAAAGTTATGTATTTCATTGCACAACAGAAGGTGTGCCAAAAATTAAAAACTCAAATGGTGGAAGTCCAATATTAAACAGTGCCTGGTAGCAAATAATCTTGCATACAAAAATTATAATGACATAAAGAGTCAAAGCAGATAAAACAAATTTGATGCTCTTCAGTGGAAAGCCAAAAAATTAACTAAACCAGTTAGAGAAACCTTGAGAAACATATTCCCAGTATCAGTAAATCAAATCCCAAAGAATTTTTCAGTCACATAAGAAACAAAAAGTTAATAACTCCAACATTCAGACCCTTAATCACAGATAACAGAGAGTGCACTGATGATGAAACTAAGTTGGCAAAAACTCTTAATACATTCTTTGCATCAGTATTTAAAATAGAAAATATACATGCAATTCCTGCAGTTTCCGCAGTTCCCCTAGAAGAGGGCAACAGAAACGATGATATTACAGTTAGTGATAGCGATGTACCAATTGCAAATGGCAAATTAAAAGAGAATATAACACCAAGAATGAACAAATAATCTCCTCACATACTGAAATATCAAAGTCTTTATCTGAACATTTTAACTTAACACTAAAGAGCAGTAAGGTGTCTGGACTGGAACCTTGCAAACATAACCCTGATATTCAAAAAGGGCAACAGAGCACAACTAGAAAATTATCGCCCAATCAATTTAACATCAGTGATTTGCAGATTGCTTAAAACTATTATCAGTGACAAGTTTGTGAAACACTTAGAAGCAAATAACCTCATCAAAGATGGTTTTTAGAATAATTGCTCTTGTCTCACTAATCTGTTGGACTTTTTCAGAGATACAGTGATCATGTACAATGAGACTAAATAGGCGTCTGTCTCGATTTTCAAAAGGCTTTTGACAAAGTTTCATACAAAAGACTCCTTTGGGGAAGGCAGTGGCTCAGTTGGTAGAGAGGTGGCCTGTAGGCCTGCCGGACCCAGGTTCAAATCCCAACAGGGGCAGAGAACAGTTTAAGGATTTGAATGTCATAAAATCAGACTTTACTGATCTACCAGAAGACCCGCCGACATGTCGTAAAAATACCCCCACTAATACCAATACACCAGTCCTGTATGAGACAGCCCTAGCATGTATTCAATATGGACGGTGGGTGTTAGCGCCGAAGTGGTGACATGTAGAGGTGTATGGTATGTAGGAGGACTACAGGGCCTCGGTGGTAGGCTGTGAAGCCTATGCCTAGAGTCGGACACATTAAAAAAAAAATGCTAAAGGCACATGGTTTCAGTGGCAGTGTGCTCGGGTGGATCAAAGATTGGCTCGCCAGATGAAAGCAAAGAGTTGTTATAAATGGAATAGAATCAGATTGGACAAACGTTCCAAGTGGAGTGCCACAGGGTTCAGTGGTAGGTCCAGTTCTTTTTTAATAAACATAAAAGATATTAATGAAGGATTATTTTGTAAGATTTCTAAATTTGCCAACGGTACTAAAGTAGGTAACAGATACAGCATTGCAGAGGCAGGAAGTTCAGAGAGATCATGATCAACTGTTTAATTGGGTCCAAACATGGTAAATGGATTTCAGTTTTAATAAATGTAAAGTATTAGACATTGGCTGTAAAAATGCAATGGCAGTTATAACAAAAATTATGTCCAACTTGATAGGGTAAGCCATGAAAAAGACTTAGGAGTTATAATAACAAATGATATGAAACCAAGCAAGCAATGAACAGAAGCTGTTAAAAAATCCAGTAAGTTAAATGGATTCCTAGGTAGAGCATATGAATATAAATCTGGAAATGTCGCCCTCACTTTGCATAGTTTCTTACTACACCTGCACTTGGAGTATTGCATTCAGTTCTGGTCATGGAAAAACTTGAGAGGGTACAGCTAAGGGTGACAAAGATGGACCTAGATTGAGAAACAACCATACGAGGAGCGTATAGAAGCCCTTAATCTCTTTATCCCAACAAACGGAGGTTACGAGGAGAATTAATTTAAGTATTCAAAATATTCAAAGGATACGATAATATAGCCATCGATAAATATTTCACAGTTGGTAACACAGAAAATACTAGAGGTAATGGGCACAAAACCACTGGGAAATGATTTCAGTCACATGAAGGTAAGCATTTTTTCTTTGGTAGAATTTTAAATATGTGGAACAAACTGCCCTCATATAGTGTAAACTGTGATACAGTACTCACCTTTATAAATCGCTTGGATAAGTATCTGTCATCTAAGCCTCAGCTTAGTACGTTCAATCCTAAATAACACATTTCTATTTCTGCTGTGCATTTTTTCTTCAGAGCCTGGAAGATAACACCACAGAGCAGCAGCGATAGATATTGCTGACTTGATGTTACTCTTCCTTTCAGGTAGATAGTGTAAAATAAAATTTCCTTTCCCTCTCTCCTATGAAATTTCCATGACAATTTTTCTATGCTACATAGTGGTCCATCTCACTATTTCCCGTCGGAAGCGGCTGGAGGATTTGGTGGGTGGGGGGGAGCCTTCCTGCTTTCTATCCTGTCTTTAGCTGATAGATTAATTTTGTGAGTTATAACCTCCCCTGTACCAAACAGCCACGAAAGACCAACAGGTCTGTTGCTGTTTGCTTTCCTTTGTACTCCTCCCCACAGGTATCATCCCTACCTTTTCTGCACGCCACTCCACTTCCATTTCCTCTCCTCGGCCTGCCAGTACTAATCCCCTCCAGTGTCCGCCCCAAGCCCTTCCTCCTATCATGTCCACTCTCTAATTCTCTTGCTTCTTTTCTTCACCTTCCTCTATTTTTTTTTTTTTTTTTACTTCTTCCTTCATCTTCCCTCTCATTTTCCTATAAGACACTCTCGTTTCCATTCTGTTCCTCGTTATTTTTCAAACCATCTTTCTACTTTTAGAAAAGCCTTCAATTGCCTATTTTCGTTTTCTCTTCTACTCCTTACCTTTTTTGTTTTCGTCATGTTCCCTGTACGATGTTGGAGAAATGAGAGGAAACTTGCAGGGACATGTCTCCAGGCCCCGCCACGTTGGGTACCTCAGAATAGTTTGCATATACAGTACATTATTTCTTTTTCCGAAGTAGTATTAGGCACGATACAAAGCCAATGTACTTATTACTATTTCTGAAGTATGGATCAGTCTCAAGAAAGCAGACATTGATTTTATACGAAACTTAAATTATTATTTTAAAAAAAAATGAGAAGTAATTTATTTATGAAATATAACTGAAACATATGCATGCATGTTACACCCGCCTTCTTCCTCCTGGTGCCTCCATGTCCTCACTTACAGGTCAGTCGTTTTCCTCATTTCCCTTTCCCCCAGGCCTATCTTCTCTTTCTTGCTGTCCATTTGCTCTTCTCTTCTCACAGCTTATTCTCTGTGCCTCTTTCCCTCATTGGTACTCGCCCGGTCGTGGCATTAGACCCTGTGAGTTAGGCGGAGTGAGAGAAGGGGGTGAGAGGGAAAGAAACGACGATGAGTGAAAGTGAGGGTGATGGGCGATAAAACATAGTGAAAAAGTATGTGATGAAGGGTGAAAATAGGAATGATATTTAGTAAGACAGTGAAAGCCGATACGAGAGAATGGAAGTATCTGAAGTGTGAAGGTGAAGAAAGGTGAGGATGTAGGTTGTGACACACAGTGAGAGTAGAAACCAAGAGGAAGGGAGCCGAGTAGGCGTAGGGATGAATTAAAAGTTAGCGTAAGGATGAGGGTGACAGCAGAGTGAATGTGATGGGGCCAAATAGTCATACTGCAGATAAGACGCCAGTATGTGGATAAAAGGAAGTATAAGAGTGAGGGATGAGAGTGGGATGTGAGACTGAAGGACAGGTGGCATTGTGAAGGTATTGTATGAAAGTGAGTAAAGTGGGAGCGAGAATAAAACAGATAATCAGGGTCAAGATGAGAATTACATTGCCATACTCTTAGATCTGACCCAAGAAGAAATGTTGCCCTTGGGAGAAAATACACATCCAACGATGAGAAGGGAGGTTAGTCGTGGGAAAGTGGGTGTAAGGGTGGTGTAGGTGAGGTGTGGCCGGTGTAAAGGTGTGGCTGTAATAGGTGGTGTAAAGATGGGAGAGTAGAGATAGAGTAAGCTGAACAGGCTGGGTTGATGGTCCCTGGTGAGGAGGGACGAATGCAGTACACCATTTGAAGATGTGTGTTGTAGGTTGAATAGTGTGGACGTGCTGAAGGAAAATATCAGGTTTTTCAGCATAATAACACAAACAGAAGAAAAAAACAACACTAGTAATTACGCTAGTTTCATATGTATAGAAGTCATCCCTTTGCCACAGTTGTCAATTTGTATAGTACATTTTGATGGGTGGGGAAATAAGCAAAAAACTTTACTAGCGATTTTTAAGGAAGTTTTGGTCGGATCAAGTGTGGCTGTGCTCCTTGAGATGCCGGGACGAGGGGGAAGGGGGGGAGAATTGAATCGAACAATGGATCCCCAGCGCCAGGTATCAAAGACCATATGGCACTAATACAAGGCAAAGATGTATTAACAAAAACGAGAAAGGAGGTAAACAGAATCACAGTTTAAGGTCTGAACTCAATACTCCTGTAGTAGAGTCCGAGGGCGCTCACCGCACTTCGTCTGATGATGCTGTAAATGAATCTCTTACATCATCAAACTGTTCTTTGCTCTAGTCTAGGATCGAACTCGCATCCGTTTCAGCAGCGGACCAGTTCTCTAACCACCAAGCAGAGTCAATGTAGTGTTGATAGATACGGCGTTGGCAGGGTTGATGCTGATGGAGTTGACTTTGATAGGAACGACGTTGGTAGATTCGATGTCGATAGAGTCGGCGTGGATAGATACTGCGATGACAGAGTTGGTGTTGATAGAGTCGGCATTGATAAATTCAGCGTTGACAGGGTTGGCGTTGATAGATTTGGCGTTGACATAGGAGGCGCTGATAGATTTGGCGTTAACAGGGTAGGCGTTGATAGATTTGGCGTTAACAGGGTAGGCGTTGATAGATTTGGCGTTGACAGATTAGGGGTTACAAGAGTTGACGTTGATAGAGTCGGCGTTGGCAGAGTCGGCGTTAATAGAGTCACTGGGCTTGACCCTTCCAGGTAGGGAGGAAGGTTTGACGTCAGTGGAAGGTTCTTAAACTATAGATACCATGGAACCCAATGTCCAACCTGATAAGAGTACAGGAGGAACAAGACCGGAAGAAATATGGAATAGGAAAAAGTTAGCGTCAACAGTAATGATGAAGAGGACAGTAAGGAATGAAAGCCCAGAAACTAAAGACGCCTTTTAGTTGCCTACCCCAGGGGGATGGGGTGGAGAAATATTTATTGTTGACGCGAAAAGAAAAAGAAAGACTCACTGGCCTACTGTCTGAGACAGAGAGAGAGAGAGTATATATATATATATATCCATGTTTCTCAGTGTACAGGCACCTGAACCAACCCACTAACTTCTGTACACATTAGTTTCCAGTTGCTAATGCCGCTTTTTTCTTATTCTTATTTTTGTAGCCGTGTGTTGCAGATCAAGATGTAATATTTTATACATTATAATTTTTATAGTGTGTCATACAGTAGTAACATTTATGGTGGCTTAGATCTGATAATGTCACTGCGACTATAATCTGGTGTCATTTTCTACCTTACTGGTGCACCACACTTAGAAAGCTAAATTAGTGATATTACTGAAATTATCTGGGGATTGTACTGTGACGCCACATGAAATCCAGAGGTCCCATGTTTGTTGATGCAGTTTCAATAATGCAACTTTTTAATAGCCACGAATACAGTATTTAATGTTCTTTTTAAACGATTTATTCCATTGGGACACTGTGATATCCTCAGTGCTTCAGTTTATATTCCCTCTCTTGGGACACAAACAATAATAAGTTGGTAAGTAGCCCCAAACTCTTTAAAGCAGTATATTGATCATAATGTGCTCCATTGTTATAGGAAATGGCGAGGTTCACGATTAAGCTCTTTGGTCTCTACAAAGTCGGAGGAAAATCGCAGTTCTTTCGCCCGCATCCCTCCTTTAACATAAGAGCTACAAAAGTGCTTGCACCAAAATTGGAGTGTGGTGGGGTGGCCACAAAACCATTTCGCTACAAGGAGGGACTGTTCTGCTGGTGGTTAGGAGATGGTGAGCTTTGATTTCTCGCTTCTGTTTTTTGGAGTCGTATACTGAGACGTGAAGAGTAAATGAGAAGTATTGTCCCCCTTCCCTCAGGTACAGAGGTAAACTGTTTTGGTGACAGTGAGTGGACACGATAAGAGAAGACTATCTATCTATTGCCAGACGCCTTCATCCCGTAAAGTGTGGCACTTACAATAAATGTTCCACATATCTCCAGTGATGATGATGCAGTGTTTCGCAGTGAAAGGGAGGAGGCTGTAAACCTATGGTTCTCAACCTTTGTTTTTCGTCCCCCCCCCCCCCATTCTAGCTTTGTCCACGTATCCATTCATTCCCCTCCCCCCCTCACCTGCCGCTGCCTGCCATCATTTGACTCTAAAAACTTAATCCTGAACTATTGTTATTATTGTTGTTGCATGTTCAAGTGGACGTTAAAGCAGGTGGGAACAGGCTGAATTATCCCTTCTGCAATCCTCTGTCCCCTTCTTCGGCAGATGGGGGAGTTGAGGGGCATTTATGCTTTAACTGCGGCCCATCTTGAATTATAAGACCTCTTGGTATCTAATTTGTTCTCGAAGCGACCAGACTGAGGAAAAGAAAAAGGTAGGAAGGTGACCAGATGAGAGACAGAAAAGGAAAAAAAAAAAAAACATTACACGGGTACAAAAATTGTTTTGAAGGCTAGAACACACAGAATATGAAAAGTGATTATAAATTAATTATTCATCGTGACACACACACACACACACACACTCTGCTGAGGACTCTATTTTCTTCTGATTCCCTGCGTCCCCCATGGTAATTGCTCACGCCCCTTTAAGGGGAAGGAATGTCCCTCAAGTTGAGGATGACCGCTGTAGACAAAATAATGCGTTACCGGGGTAGGAAGGAGATGAAGAGGAGAGACTTTTTTTTTTTTTTTTTGTAATAACAACAGAGGAAGGAAAAACAAATGAATTTAAAAAAAAAAATCCATACACCAAACTACTGGTGTCCTCTGTTCATGAAATGTCCGTAACAGACTTGAACAACTGTAGGTTGAAGTTTGGAGGGAAACAACTCAGGGGAAGCGAGTTCCAAAGAGATGCAATACGAGGAATGAAAGAATTCTGATAGGCAGAAGTTCTGCAATGAGACAGTCTGGCTAGGAATATGACATCAATGCCTCGATCCGTTCACATCATCTTAGTTTACTCTTGTTATTCCCGGATAGTTTTTATTGGAAGGGACGCAGGCAACGTTCATTAGACCCATTCCAAGTAGGTGGCGCTCGTAAGTTGAACAAGATCATGTGGCAGTAAGAGCAACATAACATAAAACACATCCCTGTCGTGAAGGGATTATGGCGTGGAAACTTCGGCTACTGTCCGAAACCCTCGGTTCATGGGATTCTTTGAACTTATACGGAAAGATAAACATTCTTATAGTGACAGCAAGCTCTCGAGGCAGACAAGAAGAGGGACAAGACTTATGAATGTTTTAAAGGACTGGCGAATAAGCAGACACTGTGTAATCAAAAGCAGACATTAGAGGAAGGCAGTCAGAGAACCAGAACGATTACATATACATTCCACCCGAAAAAAAAAAAAAAAAAAAAACTGACACATTTTAAACATTATCTATCTATCTATCTATCTATAGCCCGACGCCCTAATCCCGCAAAGGGTGGCCGCAGACAAAACGCCTCCAAGTCACTCTGTCACCCACCAATTGACTACCCTCCCCCCAACTCACTCCCCCCTCCCTCATAAACCTCTCAACTCCATCCCTCCACCTCATCCTCGGTCTACCCCTCCCTCTCCCTCCCTCCACCTCACCTACATACACCCTCTTAGTCAGTCTTTCATTCTCCATTCTCTCCACATGTCCAAACCACCTCAGTGTATTTCTCCTAATCTTTTCAACCACATCCACATCTACCCCACAACGTTCCTTCACTTCTTCATTCGTCAACCTGTCCCTCCACGTCACTCCACATGCTCCTCTCAAGTAACTCATTTCCACTGCTCTCACTCTTGACTTGTTCCCCTCTTGCAAGGTCCACGCCTCGCTTCCATACGTCAGGGTAGGGATCACAATACCATCATGCAGTGACTTTTTAACTTCCATACTCACCTCCCTGTTCCTCATCACGGCTTTCAGTGTACCAACAACCTTTCTTCCCTGCTGTACCCTTTCACGTACTTCATCCCCCAAAGTTCCATCCTTACTCATCACACTACCCAAGTACTTGAATGCACTCACATTCTCCATACTTTAAACACACAGTACAATAATTTCTCGCCACGTACATCGCATCAAAGTGGTCTGGAAATGGGAGATTGCGATTCACGTGAGGACAATAAAATCACATTTATTACGGCGAGTGTGTAGCCGATCCACTGTTATTGTACACTTTCTGCCATGGCCTCAAGCTGATGTTTCTGCTTTTGCTGGTGTTCTTTGTGCTGAGTATTGTATGAGGTTGTTGACAAATTAAGGGAACGTTATCTTTATTTTGGTTAGATGTGACATGAGATGGAATGATGGACTCTGATTAGGCCAATACAAATAGTAATAAATGAATATTCACTCCGTAAGATGGAATAACTCCTATTTCTGATAATTTATGGAGCTAATTTGTCACTCTATATTTCATACATCAGAAGTAAAATAAACTAACATGCAGGACATACATATGTGACTTTTACCAAAAACATGATTTACCAACACCATATCGCATTGGAAACTACCATTTTCTGGGTGTATTTCATTGCCTAACGACAAGTAAAAGACAATAACCACATTCGTTTAAAAAGTGGCTGCTTTGCATCATTCAGTTCTATTTCTCACGACCATATGATTCCTCTTGATCCTGCTTCTTCGTTTTATCAATGTGTTTTTGGCCATGAAGCGTGGAACATGAAGTCCACCAACATTTCTAATATATTCGGAGTCGGCACAGCGTCACGTTGTGCAACAAGAGGCAACATCTCCATTGCCTTTCATATATAAGTCGAGGTTGCGAGTGCACTGGAGGTGCCGCCTCCCGCTACACGTCGCGTTAATTCTGCACTCCTGTTGACTGAGAGCCAAAAACTGATTGACGGATGTATTACATAAGTATCAGTGTGAGGAATACTGAACTTGACGAGCACTGTCGCCTGGAGGCGGGGGGTTAGAAAGATCGTCTGTTGTCTGAAGTGGCACGAGTTTGATCTTGGGCTGAGGCAAGGCTCAGATTGATTAACTGAATTTCGTTGAAACAGGTGTTATTGGTCTTCCACAAGCCACCCTTCGTCATAAAATTGCCTGTGAACGAGACAGCCCTAACATGTATGGAACATGGACGGTGAGTCTTAGGGCCAAAGTGGTGACATCCGATGGTGTATGCGCGTAGGTGGACTAGTTCTTCTGAAGAAAGACATACAATACACAAAATATATAAATGTAATTATTACATTAGCGTGCTGGTGTGTGGGGCAGCACAACAGTTGAAGCGAGATATTACACACTCATGTTGTTATGTGCTGCTGTTATTTGCTCGTGTTTGCTTGGGAGATGTGTATTTTATATCGTACACGATATTGTCCAGAAGAATCCTGTCTCATTTATGTGCTGGAAGCATATTGAGAAAAAATGACGCACTAGAACAATCAAACATTCATTGACCAAGTATTTCTCTCATTCCTTGACGTTTTTGGTAAATCGCAAGGTATAATTTTCCACCAGTGAGAAACAAAATGCTCATTCAAACTGTGTGGTGTGAAATGCTGTCAAGTAGGGAATGAAGAATATCAGGTGGGTTAAGGTAAGCAGTACTTTAGTCAGGACCTGCAATTCATGTGGCAAAATAGTGATATAATACAGTACCTAACTAATTTGACCAGTATCAGTTGTTAGAGCAGCTATAGGCTAGAAGATTTTAAGCTGATAAAATGGTATAATCATCATAAGGTGGAAGCGTAAACAGTGTGAAGTGATCTGGGATGAAAATAGGACTGTAACTGTGAACGGTGAGAGAGAGGAATAATGAAAATGCTTTTGAACCAGAATTTTATGCATGCTTATATACTAGAGGGTTAATTTGTGTGAAATAAAGTTTAGCAAATGAGCAGAAAAAGGAAGCCGTATCATGCATCACTGCACCATATATACATCATGTTTTCCTGTTTGAATTAGCAAAATGCAGAGAAGAAATGGCCCTGACAATATGAAGAAGAAGAAAAATCTCAGTACCTTATGTATAATTGAGAGAGAGAGAGAGAGAGAGAGAGAGAATAATGACCAGAAAGGTAACTTGCTGCTCCCGTTATTCCATCGCTATTAAGACGTAGGTCACACTCGAAATCACGTTTACGTCAGTAGAGACGACTCAGAATTTTTCCTTGCATGATATTTCATTCACCACTCCCTTTCATCTTTCTCTTCCTTTCTTACTATGGCACCAGCTACATTACAATGCCACCCATCCGCAAGAAAGATACTTTATATTATTATCGGTCTGGGTTTCGTTTCAGTCATCGATGCGACACGATGGAGAGAATTACAATGTCGTGTTAATGAGAGAAATTTGGCTCTGAACTGATACGATGGGCATCAGGAGCAGGATGAGGTTATCCTCTCAACGTCACTGAGAGGGGCTCTGTACTCTGTTTACTCTAACTTGGCCTAAAACTGGCATCTCTCCATCGTGAATGCCCAATTGTGGTAAAAGATTAACGCTAGAACACAGCACTAGTCGCGAAGAAGTGTTATGAAAGGACTATAAAGCCGTAGTTATCTTATTTTGCCTTGGCGCTACGTGGCATAAGCTGTAATGGGACAACAATCTGCGACAAGTTAATGTGAGTGAACCATAGCCATGTAAGTTCTTGCTGTGTCCTTTCTCAAAATTCCTTTATTTTTGAAGTTTACATGGGGTGTGTTTAGTTTCTTTTCACAGGGGCTGACGGTGCAAGGGTTAACATGTCAGCTTGTATCTGGAAGAATTTTTGTTCGATTCTGGAACCGACCAGACTCTTGGACAAAATCTGTATCCTCTTACCCCTGTTCACCTTGCGGGATAAATGGAGACATATGGCTGAATGTTGCAGGATGAATGGAATCCAGGGAAGCATATTGGTGTTCCCTAATAACCCTCATGTAATTAATTAGTAACTTAAGTACTGCTCTTGCTTAGGGGCGAGATGGAGACTTTATTTATTAATGACTCTGCTTTAATGCCATGTGCATTTGATGGACATATTTCAATCAGTTTCCCTTGCCATCAAGAACACACACGCACTTATCCATACATCATCTTGCTTTTCATTCGCTCAAACGTTTCTTCTCATATCTCTTTCACATTATCATCATTCTCTCTCTCTCTCTCTCTCTCTCTCTCTCTCTCTCTCTCTCTCTCTCTCTCTCACGGAACGCCCGGTAATCAGTAGCAGAATATCCGGCCAACTGCAAATTGCACCTAATCACTCCAATTTATCCTCTCAATCGCCCCAAATTTCCACATGGTTTGATATTAACGACCCATTTGCTTGTCGTTAGCTGGTTGTTCACAGTAACTGGACTTAATTTTCCCGCTGTTAGTAACTCATCATCCGTGTGTGATTATCACTTATCTTTAGTTACCGTTTCGATAACAACCGACCTGAAATTACATCACTGCATGAAATGTTCTCTCTTTTCTTTTCTTTTCTTTTTTTTTCTCTTCAGCTTTTCCTTGTATTGTATTGATTTATTAACTGGATTCACCCGCCTTTTTTTATGCAGTCACTTGTAATCATAGGAAATGTTAACATAAATTATTCACATGATTATATATATATATATATATATATATATATATATATATATATATATATATATATATATATTCCTTTTTTTTTTCTCTCCCTCTCTCCTTGCAACACCACCGTCCTTCATTCATTTCCATACCCTATTCCTTAACCTGCTTTTGTCTTCTTCTTCTTCCTTATTCTAACTTTTAATCTTCCGTTTTCCTTCATATATTACCACACACACCCCTACTCAGCCAGACACTTTGTTTTCGGTCTCCCTATCGTCTCCCTTCATATTTATTATTGCCCTTTTTCATGCTGCTTAAAACAGTTGTGTTATTATAGTTCTTTGGCTGTATTCCTGATGACTTCATTCCTATTAATTGTAATTATTTGTTTCCCATTCAACTTTTTTTTTTTTTTACCGCATCGTTTCATACACAACTGCCATTTGTAATTCCTAGCTATTTTTTCATATATTTTAATCACAGGTTTCGAATTTATGACTCTTTGTGGAAATTTTACGTCATTGTTTATGCAGATTATATTTTATGTGTTGGTAGGAAGACAAAGCTGAACTCTTGAATTATTATATATATCCAGTTAACTGAGGGAAAGACAAATTTAATTTATAGATTTTAACATAAACAGATAGACACATAGAGACAGGCATGTGCATACATAAATAGCTAATCAGAGGCAGAGAAGCACATAGATAACTTAACACAGAGATAAATAGTACTCAGAGAGATATGCTCTACTGACTTCGAATTGCCAGTCTGCCTTGTATTTTCTCTGCCCATAACCTCATTTCTCTTTCTAGTTGCCATTCCGGAGCAATTCTTTGGTCTCATCTTTTCCCTCCCTGTTCAGTTGTACTTCCGTTTCTCATCGTACTTTATGACTTACTGATTACTCCTCCATCCATTGCTTTCTTCTCCTCTTACTCGTCATAATCAGCCTTAACCTTCTCTTCTCCCTCTCTCTCTTTTTCCTTTTCGTTTATCTTCTCTTCATCTTGCTTTTTCCATTTCTCATTTCCCGCATTCCCTTCTTACATTCGCCTTTTTTGCTTGCTCCGTCCTTTTCTACTCTTATTTTTCAGTGTCATTTCTCTTACGTTTTTCTGTTCTTCGCAACCTTGTTTTCCTTCTTCCTTGTCAAATTAGCCTGTCACAGCTTAGCTTCGCCTTCGAAAATTCCAAAAATGTCTGAAATACTCAATGTTTTTTCTGTTATTGTTATCGTTATTATTATGTTATTATAATGAGAGTTTGGAAGCAATCCTGTCTTATACGTCCTTCTCAACTTTATGTATAGCTACTCTTTAAGTTACTTTATTATTAGCAAGGTATATAAAGCAAAGCCTTTCGTTTGAAAGTCTAAATTGTCTTATACTCAATGCTGTTTGTTTATTTGATTATTGATTTTATTCTTCAAAAAGGTCATCTTTTACGTCCCCCTCCTCTGTTAGAACTAGTACTCCGTAGGTCACTCTAGTATTTTCAAAGAGAATACATCCCTTCAGATCATTTATAAAGAGGCATTGAATAACCAAGATTGTATCTGGATATGCAGTGGAGCTGTCATGAACTCGGATGCACTGAGGTGCTTTTCATTCCGGAATCCGCAGAGATTCCGTTATACGTCCCGTCACCCTTGCATCCTTTAACTGCTACTTATGTTTTCATTTTCTTGAAAAGTATTGAATTTCAAGAAATGCAAAGAACGCATACCTTTATTTTACACACACACACACACACACACACACACACACACACACACACGTGAGTGTGTGTAGCAAAAATACTTATGGTCGTACCATTCTAAAGTGGCAGTTTGGGTGGGGCACGAACCTCTGTACAGTGTTGCCACGTTTTCCATACTCTCGAAGCCTCTCTCTCTCTCTCTCTCTCTCTCTCTCCTGGGGGGATGTGCATCACCCGAGAGAAATTTGTTTCTTTTATGTCTTATAAACTTGTGCTTTCATTTCTTTATTTTATTTTTTATTATATTATTATTTTACATATGGCGCCAGATGACCTCGGTGTTACGGCGCCTTTTCATTCAATCATTCTCGCCCTCCTTCCTTCCCTCCCTTCATCTTTCCCTCAGCTTGACAATGCACTCAACACTGCCCCTTGCCTGCCTTCTCTCTCTCTCTCTCTCTCTCTCTCTCTCTCTCTCTCCTTGGGGAGATGTGCGTCACCCTTGGGAATTTTGTTTCTTTTATGAGTGACTTATAAACTTGTGCTTTCATTTCTTTATTTTGTTTTTATTATATCTAATTATGTTTAAAAATATTATTGTTTTACATATGGCGCCAGATGACCTCGTTGTTGTGGCGCCATGATTTGTTTTCATTCAATCACTCTCTCCCTCCTTCCTTCCCTCCCTCCTTCCTTCCCTCCCTCACTAAGCTGCACTCAACACTGTCCCTGGTCTACCTTCTCCCCCCCCCTCTCTCTCTCTCTCTCTCTCTCTCTCTCTCTCGTCTGTGGTATTTTAAGATACATTTTGGTTATTTTCTTTTACGTTATAATGTACATATTGTAAATTTGACTTTATTTCCACACCACCCAGGAGGTTAAAGTCTTGGCGCGTTTTTTTTTTTAAGAGGTGTCCCCAAACAGGCCTATTCCTCTATCCCTCACAGATGACCAGGTCGGACTGGGTGTGTGTGAGTGTTGCCGCTCACGAGGGTTTAATGTATATATTTTTTTTACTAAGAAACTGGCATATTTTTGCTTGTAATCCTGCATATTATCTTATAATCATAATTGTGACATTATTACCAACCCCAGAAATACGGTAACAGCCAATAAAAGTAACTACTTTTTTTTAAGCAACACTGTAAAATAATTATGCCACGTTTCTGTACTGCCGTATAAATATTTTACGCATAATCGGTTTACTGTTCTTTCATATATTATAATACACACGTTACCATTATATTCTTATGTGTTTATCTTACTGTGATGCCTATTACATAATTATATCCGAGCCGTTCACTTAGCGGGTATGGAACACGTGGCACCACTGTACAGAGGTTCGTGCCCCACCCAAACCGCCACTTAAGATTGGTACCACCATAGTGACAGCTCGTGCCGTGCCCTCGATGGCAAGCAATGACCTAGTTCAAGGATCAAAGTCCCAATTAGTGCGATGCGCCGTGACGCTTCATCTGTGTAATATCGCTACTGTGATGTGTTCGCATGTCCGGGCAGGGGAAGGACTGTACAGAGAATGATATTTTTGGATAGCGTTTTCTCGTTTCTTTGTTTTTCTTCGGACAGATAGACAGATTACTTTAACGTGACTTTTGGAAGAATTTTCATTACATTTATATTACAAGACTTAAGTAGCTTTTCGAATATGTCTTTTCAGTTTATCTCACAAGAACAGTCTAGCTTCTTAGTAGGTCTCTTTGCTTGACCCAGGCTTACTTGTTAGTCTTGTTAAAGATTCCAGCAATTTTACGAGTATAGACTCATCCAATAAACAAAGCGGCATTTCGTCCTAAAGTAATGTCAGTCTTAAAAACCGCAGAACATTTTTTTGTGCGTCTAATTGTGAGCATTTAATTATTCCTGTCACCTTTCATCTCCAGAAAAGATTAAAAAAAAAATATGTATCTTCGTTTCCTAAAAATCCGTACCTTATATTTGTATTTAACATCATATTTATTTATTTATTCCCTCCGACAAGGAGAGAGGTTTTGACCCCTGTTCGTTTGTTTAGTTTTTTGTTTGTTAGCAGGATTACTCAAAAATTAAAAGAGAGATTTGGACCAAATATGGTGGGTAGATAGATCGTGTCCCAGGGAACAATCGATTAACTTGTGGGACCGATCCGGATCGTATTACAGCTTCTGGATCCGGGAAACACTTTTTGCGAAACCGTACTCAGATGAGAAAACCAAACCGATTATGAAGAGTAGTTTGGAAACTACGTTGCCCTTGTCGGAGAGATGCGCTCTGCTGAGTTCCCCTCTAGTACTTTTATTTATTCATTTATATGGAGTAGTAGTAGTTGTATCCCCAAGTTCTTCTGAAACGTGAACCCAGTGGACTGCCGGCTAAAACTGCCATCTTTCTTCAGTCAAGCATCCTTGTCTGGGGGGACAAGGAGGGAGTTCAGGAACGTCTGTATAATAGGAACTGGAGCCACATCAGCGCCGCCACATGAATGGTGTCCGTCTCCAGCATTGTAAATATGGTATACAATACATACATATCCACACAGCATGTATGTGTGTAAATATAGAGCGTCCCGGGAGGAATGGCTTTATCATTTGGAATGGTAACTGAAAGAATTTTAAGTGAAACCTGCTCCATTAAAATGGACTGAAATTTCAAACGTTACAGCGCGGCGCTACATTTACTGCTGACTTTATGGTAGAAAATGGTCTCATTGTTTACCCTTAAGGTCATTAAGGAACTGTAGCTCCGTAATGGCTGCGATGTTGACCCATATTGCAGTATTATTTTTTACATAAAGTTCTCTCATCTGTCATATCCTTATTTTTTGCCCTTTCCTCCCGTAACTCACTGTCTAACTGCTTCCACTCCTATGCTCATAATTTCTTTACTTTTTTTTTTTTTTTTTTTTTCAAACTGGTAGTGCCTGTGCTCATTTTGGAACAATTGTGTATTTCTAAGTTTTTACCCTAACAACTAAAATGTGTTTTGTTCCACTTCATTTAAAATAATATGCAAATAACACTGTATCTGACAAGGTTGAAACTGAACAATTTGCACCGATAGGTGAAACATTCTAGGACAGATGGACAGACTGACCATATGAAAATGTATAATCCTATCTGTCTGTCTATCAAGCTATCTATCTATGTCTGTCTATAGATAAAATGATAGATTTTACAAAATATTCCTGAGTGTAAATGGTGATTCATCCACTCTTTACAGCTGTTCATTCACTCATCCTTGTGCACCCGTCACGCCTCGGGATTCATCATTAAAAACTGAGATGCCGTAGTAGTTTTCACGACGTAGGGATGCAACCCACTGTAGGTAAATTTGGAAGAAGTTGGGACGGGAAAAATGATCGTGAGTTGACTGACGGACCGGGCCGACTTCCGTGGAAACTTTTGGTTCCGTTCGTCTTCCGAGGTTGTTTGACTCAGGTGTAGAGGGCTGGGGTCTGCTGTGTGTCGTGTTGCCTCTGCTCATGTCCTGTTGCGTGGGTCTGTGTTTGCCGGGACTTGTTCTGTTCATTTTAGTTGCTTTTTTACTTTTTTTCTTCGGAGGCCCCTCAGTCTGTTTTGTCCTTGATATTTATTACATCGCCAGGATGGAGTCCGGCGAGGTATTGTTTTTGGTCGTTTCTTTGTTTCTTTGTTTGTTCGCAACATCACGGAAAAACGGCGGAATGAATTTACAAGCAACTTTCAGGATGTGTGGGCACTGGTCCCAAGAGGAAGTGATTAAATTTTGGAGGTAATCGAGTGAACCTGAAAGATCAAAATCAAGGTCACGGAGTTTCAGAGGGGTATAACTTGAAAACGGTTGTAGATTGAGATATTATCAGCATACTGGTTCTCACGTATGGGTTTTCATTTGGCACCAAGACCTTTGACCTTGACCGATGTTGTTGAAAGGTCAAACTCAAGGTCACGGATATTCAGGGGGCTAAAACTCGGAAGTGGTTACAAATAGATATTTACTGTTATCAACAGATAGTAAGTCCCATATGGGCTTTTAATTGATACCATGATCTTTGACCTTAAGTGATCTTGAAAGGTCAAACTGTTGGGTGAGGTTTGTTGCTCCTGGCACCACTTGGTTAATTTTGTTATTGTCCCTCCCGTGCTTGTTTGTGAATTTCCTAATATTTTTATGTTTGTTTGTTGTTCCATTTTCTCTGTGGCTGATTACGTGCTTTGAATTTTTGTCTCAAAGTTTTATTTTCAATTATATAAATGACGAAATCATCCAATGGTTGTTTTTGTGTGCCAGTGAAAAACGAACATGAACCTCGACTTACTTATATTTACCATTGAAAAAGTACAAAAACACAAGAGAGTGAATTTCGATAGGAGTTTAGTTGGGTATGTACTGGCCTTTGTTTGAATTTGCCGCATACATTCCTGTTCACGATTTGGTCCTTATTTTTTTATATTTTGAGAGCTGCGTACATTGTAAGATATCCATTTCAGTCTTCATATGCTCATGTTCATTCACTTTTATTTGTATGACAGTCGCTATTAATTCTACCCTTGCAATTTTGTTTTATAACAGTCTATTAGCACCGTAATTTTCACTTCATTTTCTTATTTCCGGATGTCGCGTGTTTAGCAATGCAATTTTCTGTTTCTCCTTGTCTGGCTGCGTTTCTTTCCGATCTCGTTTCTTTGGTTCTGTCTCACAGTATCGTCTTCCCTGTCACTTTCCAATTTAATTTCCTTGGTCGTGTTGAAGTTGAGACCATGTTCTGTTTTCGTCGGCTGTGTTCCTTTCGATACAGTTCTTCTGGACGTCAGCTTTAGTTCTGTCTGTGTCTTACCTAACCTGGCGGGCGCCTATTCAGTAACTCGTTATTTGAATTTGTTCTTTGTAGTACTAGGAGTCTCTCTCTCTCTCTCTCTCTCTCTCTCTCCTGTGAACATTTCAGTGGTGTTCTGTGAAGCTGTGTTCGTTTACAAGCAGTTCTGTGTGGCTGTGACGCTTGCGGTGCCGCTATCTTTCAGTTGTTCAGTATGTTAGATCAAAGTCTGCCTCTTTTTGTGGTGTCATTTCCGTGTCTCACCACGTTCCATTGCATGTAGTTCCTTCCTCGAAATGGTAAATATGAGGCAGTATAGGCAGATTCCTAAGAGTGAGAGAAAACACACACACACACACACACACACACACACACACACACACACACACACACACACACACACACACACACACAAATTGGTAACGAATACATGCAGTCTCAAAGTAAGCCACAAGTGTATTTATTTCATTTTTTCTACAGTTTTATAACAAGTGTCCCTTTTAGTTCGACCATTAATTCTCTGTGTTTTCGAGCTACCACCACTATTCTATCTTGCTTCGTCTCTGTACCCCTTTAATATGGTGATTCGTCAAAGCTATTTTCTCACTCCTCCCCACTTGCGTCGTGGTGTTTCTACAGTACTTGATCAATATTGTTCTTTCTTTACATCATAATTCTACTTTTGTTGTTAGCCCTCCATATTTTTTTTTTCATACAAATTTTACTCTTTCATTCTTCTCATTCTTTAAGCAAGTTTTGACACGTTTTATCTGTTAGCTTCCCCATTTCCTTCCTTACTTTTCAGTTTTCGCTCCCCCCTTCTCTCTGATCCTATTTACCCTCACTTCTCTCTCACCAGAATTTCTTTCCTACCCACCAATTACGCCACCATTCTGTATGCACCTCGCCTTTCATCACCTTCCTCGTTCCTTAATTAATTTTTAACCGCTCCTCACGTCTGTACCGTTCTTTCTGTTTTTTGTACGTTGAGGCTTAAGTGGCTGTGAGAACGTCTGTGTTGGTATGTAATTCCTTGCTGTAGTGTATTGGGGTGTGTTGGTGAATGTGAGGGACTGTTATAGTGTGTTTGATTGTGTTGTTAAGGGTGAAATGGATGGTATAGCGCGCTTGTGTGTGTTGCTCAGTGTGTGAATGGGTGGTGTAGTGTATTGGAGTGTGTTGATGAGTGTGAGTGGTTGATTTAGTGCGTTTGAGAGAGCTGCTGCAAGTCTGCGTGTTTGACCGGTGTATCAATTAGTTTTTTAACATCTTTGAGTCAGTAGGTGATAGAGATATGGCGACTGTGAGGGTGTCTGGTTGGCTGCGTTCAAGATTCATTGTCTTGGTGTGTCTCTGTGTTTGGCTAAGTGAAGTGTTTGTGAGAGTCTGGCTGGGTGGCTGAATTTGTCGTGGGTGCTGAACGTTTTATGTGTCTGTCTCCGTCATAGACTTTATAGGACGTTCCCTGAGGGCCAGTAGTTTTCCCATATGCCACACAGCTTCACATGTCACCATTTCATTGCTAACACAGGATTATCATTTTGGGCTAGTGTGATGGTATTAGTCTACGGTAGTGTTTTTATGACTTATCTTTAGTCTTGAAGATCAGTAATGTCTGTTTTTACGAAATTCAAATAATCATACTGCTCGCTGCCCGAATCCGGGATCGTGCCCCATCACACCAGAGGCGGTCTGCAGTTGGTCCATGAAGTCTGCAATCGGTCTTAAGGACCGACTGTGGACCTAACAAATTTGTGAAATCTCTCCACTGCTACATAAGAGGTTCGTCCATGACGTGTCCGTGACCGGTTCAGACTCTGTCCTTCAGGTCCGTACATTTTCAAAGCAGCCGCCCGTGATCGGTCTGCGACTCGCTTAACTGGTTTAAGCTTGGTCCAACTGGTCCGCGACCGGTTCAAACTCGCTCGCACTTGGCTTGCGGTCGGTCCGCGACCGGTCCGAACCGGTCCTGCCCGTCCTATAAAAAAAACCTGCAGCACAGCGGCAGGTGTTGAGTTGCATGTCATCTGCACTGGGTGCCACATCATGCCGCCAAAAGCCACCAAGAAGGGCCGGAGCAAGGGTCGTGGTGCTGCCACATCATCTTCGCCGCCCCCGCAGCCACGTTCCGACCCACCATCCGACGTGGAGGTAGTATCGGGGGAAGTAAGGGCTTCAGACAGCGGTGCAGAGAGAGGCCAGGCCACAGCAACCAGTGATGATGATGACAGTGCCAGTGTAGCCAGCTTCGTCAGCAAATCAAAGAAAATTAAAGTTATTTCTGACCTGTTCATGGAACAAGAAAGAGTCGATGATAGAATGGATCCAGGAAAATCCTGACCGGTCCGCAATCGGTCCTTGCGGTCCGTACTTTGTAAACGGTCAGTCCTTAGTAGGTCCTGTCGGTCAGCATCCAGTCAATTCTAGGCTCGCGATCGGTCCTTTGATCAACTCGTCCTCGCTACGCAAATTTTCAGCATGTCCAAAACGTGCCGAGTGGCTCCCGGTCCGTGCCGACCACACTCGGTCCATTGTAGCCCTCAGTCAGCGCAAAGTCGGTCCGACCAAGACCACGACCAGTCCATGCCAATTTTCGTGGACCGACTGCAAACCGGTTCTGGTGTGATGCATTCAGAGAGCGGCTTACTTCCCTAATGGCGTGTGTGCTAAACCTCTGGCTGAGAGCAGGACTGATGAAATAACGAGGACGAGTAAATGCCATGACGGTAAACGGGTAATAATTTATCATCGGTGACGGGTTCAGTTAATACATCCTCAGTTGTCACATCCACCATAGTTAAGACAATAAATTTAATTTTCGTAATGGCTTGTTAAAAAGGAAATTTATACACACACACACACACACACACACACACACACACATATATATATATATATATATATATATATATATATATATATATATATATATATATATATATATATATATATATATATATATATATATATATTATATTTATAGATATACATATATATACCAATATATCTATCTGTCTATCTATCTATTCGATATATCGATCTGCCTATATCCATCTATCTGTCTATCTATCTATTCGATATATCGATCTGCCTATATCTGTCTATCTGTCTATCTATATATCTATAAATATCAATATATGTCTATCTACCCTACCTCTCTTATCTGCCTGTTGTCACACACACACACACACACACACACACACACACACACACTCACACAAATAGATAGATACAGATAGACTGATTGAGTGTGTGTGTGTGTGTGTGTGTGTGTGTGTGTGTGTGTGTGTGTGTGTGTGTAATTTAATGAACACTTCTCTATAAGTAGATTTTTTTTAGTTAACCGTTTTATTCTTCGTTCTCCACTTCCTTACGTACTAATCTTCAACTCTCGCTCCCCGTACTCACATTTCCAATTTAGTCTCACTCCTTTCTGATTATAATTCCTTTTCTACCCACCAATTACACTACCATTCTCTCTTCACCTGACCTTTCATCATTTCTCCTCTTCCAAGGATTGTGTTTAACATCGGCCGCTACGTCTTGTACTGTTCTTTCTTGCTTCTTGCTTTGAGGTTTAAGTGGTTGAGGGGTTGTCTAGGTGCGTTAGTGTTTAAGTGGTTGCTAAAGTGTCTGGGTGAGTTCTTGAGTGTGAGAGGCTGTTATAGTACGACTGGGTGTGTTGCTTAGTTATTTGTGCTCCTATTTGAGTGCGTGAATTGATTGTTAAATGTGTGTGAATCCGTATATGATCGTAAATGTTTGTATGAGTCCATGGTTTAGTGCTTGGGTGTGTCTAAATGAATATTTGGCTAACTGAGGTGTTTGTTGTGGGTGTATGGCTGAGTGCCTGTGTTTGTTGTTGGGCGCATTATATTTTATGTCTGCCTCTCTGAGCATAGTCCCGGAAGTCTATTCCCTGAGGCCTGGAGTTTATCCTACGTGCCATATAAGTTCACGAGCTACCGATCACTGTTTATCATACTGGAACTGTTTCGGTCTGGATTGGTGTCATGGTATTAGTTTGGTGCTTTTATGAGCAGTCGGAGGGCATTGAACAAGATCAGTAAAGTCTGTTTTATGACATTCGAATAATCAAACAATTTCCAGTCCCAGCCCGAAATCGAACTCATGTTCTTTCAGAGAGCAGAACACTGCCAGAACCCCTTGTGTGGTAAGTTGGTGAGAGAGAGCAGGATAAATTGAGTGAATGAGTAACTGCCATGAGGGTAAATAATTACTAGATAACGATATTCACAGGTTTAATTAACACTCCTGCTCAGGCACAACCCCAGTTATTAAACCTGCAGATTCCATGTGTGATGATACCAAATTATCAACGATCGTGATGCAAAATTAGTTTTTATTTCTGTTGGTGCACGTTTTCCCATTTTATGTACTTTTTCTCAAATGATGTCCACGAGCGCGAAATTTTTATATCTTTTCTTAAAAAAAATGATTTGGAAGCTATAATTACTTAGACTACTTTCATATATATATATATATATATATATATATATATATATATATATATATATATATATATATACATATATATATATATATATATATATATATATATATATATATATATATATATATATATATATATATGTGTGTGTGTGTGTGTGTGTGTGTGTGTGTGTGTGTGTGTGTGTGTGTGAGTGTGTAAATTATCAGTATAATCAATAATATTGTGTGAATAAGTGTTGCCTGTTTGTGTCTGTCCACATTTAACCCGCTCGGATTTAGACGTGCCATACACCAAAAGACGGGAACGACGAGCTAACAACAATGGTGTATTATAACTGCGTGCAGCCACCTGCGCGCGAGCCATGCTCACTTTTGTGCCCGATTTTCCGCCAGACATTGGGAACCCTCTACAGGCCATTGCGCTGGGTGGGATAAGTTGAAATTTCTCACGGGCATGCTCGGTATATCAGAGCAGGTCCATGTCGAGTTTGGTGTATCGAGGGCGAAACCCCAGTGCTCTTGGCGGGGGCAAGCGCTAAGCGGTCCTATAAGCGCTTGTTATCACTGTTAGGGCGGGTCACAGATAATGTCCATGAAAGCGAGGTCAAGCGGGGAACTGCACTGTTTCCTGGTGCACTACCACTCTCCTCCATTTTAAAGACCATTCCACACCACACCACACATCAGCGAACCGCGTAATAGGATTCTCCACACCACGTCAAATCAATACCTTTCACACCTCTCTCTTTAAACAGTATTTCTCGTCACTACCTTCTTTTCATCACACACTCAACCACAAATCGTAGTTCAGTATAACCTCACGAAGACACAAACTCAGACTTTGACAGAACACACACACACACACACACACACACACACACACACACACACACACACACACACACACACACACACACACACACACACACACACACACACACACACGAATAAGAAAGCTAATATATGAGAAGGTGTATGAAGTCATATTAATGGGAAAAGCAGTCTGCATATCTAAAAAAAGGCAGCGATTTGCTGTTTCCTTGGCCTTACGTCTAATGGCCCTCTACTTTGTAATCGAGAAATTTAGAGAAGAGTGAGTGCATCATAATGACTTGAAAAGAAATCGATGAAGAAAAATGATAAGGTAGAAGAGGTTGGCCTGACACGAAACTAAACACCGTACATCAAGCACTATATGTCCTGGCATGGAAAGATTAACTAAAATTTAACCAAGTAGTATTTTCTGGATGCAGTGGAGGACTTCCAACCAAGTGTAAATTCAAGTGAAGAGCGATATACCTTCAGGTCGATTGAACACCTCCTAGAGCCAGGCGTCGTACCCACGTTTCTGCTCTTAGGCCTCGCACTTAGAGTTGTTTAATCGGCCTGATGGCATATTGCAAACTGTCAAGCTATATATATAAACACCTAAATAGATAACTGATGGCGGTAGACAGTATTAGAAGGATCGACTGAAAATTCATCAGGATAATATTCAAGAGTATGTAGGGAAGGATACACTGAGATGAATGAAGGACAGTTACGAGGCAGGAAGATGGATTAGCAGAGAGGGATGGGCATTGTTCAAGGGCCAGCTCTCAACTTCACCTTATCTCTTATATTTACTTCACCATTTTTACCAGAAATGTTTATTACATAAACAAGAATAACAGAACTGAGTAGTACATGTAAGTTGAAGAAGGGGAAGCAGACATATCACTAATCGGAGAGTTGAATGACTACAGGTAAACTAACCAGAATGGAGTAATACACTGAAATTGAATTGAAATAGAATTGGCATAGGGAAAAGATGGAGTGGAAGAGGATTGAATTAACATAATGATAACACACATGGGGGGGGGGATGGATGTGCTGGACTGAGATACAAGTATTGGCAATGAAGAAGAGAGTTGCAGTTACATCCAGATCACGTGCAAGAGTACGCTTCCGATGATAATCTGAAGTATAGGTCTGCTAACGTGACTCGATCTACATAAAGTGAACGACAGTAGGGCGGAAAATTGGAACTGTAGTAGGATACAAATAAAAATGAGTATCTTTAAAAATAAATATCTTTGATAATTTGCGCGGATTTAGGGAGAGGAGTGGGGGGGGGTCGTACGAATCAGCTTTTTCCTGTAAATCAGTGATTATTTATAATAAATGAACAGTGGTTTTTACCCAGTTATATGCACTAAATATGTTACTGCATATGCATTCGTCTATAGTACTGGACTCCTGTGATTACAACTAGTTATAGAATAGTAGATTTCTAATTGTAACATTTTTCTGCATTAAGTAATGATTCTGTTAGGAATCAAGTCCCCCCCCCCCTCCAAAGTACTATGTCTGGGCCCGTACAGAAAGAAAAACTAGCGTACACTCTCTCTCTCTCTCTCTCTCTCTCTCTCAGCGATGCGTCTATCAAAAGGCTAATAATAATAATAATAATAATAATAATAATAGTAATAATAATAGTAATAATAATAATAATAATAATAATAATAATAATAGTCATTCCATCCTTACCTCCCTAACCATTCTCCTCTTCCCCCTTTCCCTCTGTCGTCTCCCTCTTCCGCTGTTCATTACAAAGCCATCAGTAATCACAGCTGGGAGTATATCTCTGACAGAAACTCATCCATTATCTCTCTCTCTCTCTCTCTCTCTCTCTCTCTCTCTCTCTCTCTCTCTTTCTCTCTTCTGCCATCATAACCGCGTGATTGCCTCATTAACACTGTCACTGTCGCACGGCTGCCCAACCTTACCTTTGATTACTTATGAAAATTGCAGATTTTAATGTGTATATTTACGTGTTTGTGTAGCTGTCTAACTATCGATTGCCTGACGCCTGAATCCCTCAAAGGGTGGTCACAAACAAATCGCCTCCATGTCACCATGTCCCCCGCCATGTAGCTGTACTTCGCAAAATTCATTACATTTTTTGGACATGATTAGCAATGTTTTACCTCAGTAGAACGATGTTAAGCTAGTGATGGGTACAGATATCATGATGCCTGTCTTGCCTCTTCTGACAATGTTCATCCTTATACCTCTACCGCAACATACAGTGAAAAAAAAATGGCAATAAATCTTCATCCAATACATCCAGCCATTTTAAACTCTGGATGATTAGGCCTATGACTGCACAGTTTACGATTAAGAAGTGCAGAGTTTGTTAGAGCATGGTATCCTGGAGTTATGGATATCTAATAACAGTACAAATTTCCCTTGCGGTTTTTCTGGCAATCTGCACGCTGACACACGTCCCTGATACAAGCCTTTCTATGACGAAAAAGATGAAGGTGAGGCGATGGTGATGGTGAGGAAACGCGGGAGTTTTGTTGAGGGAACGAGGATGATGAAGGTGGAGTAGGAGAGTAATGGATCAATGAAATGGTTGGTGAGTTTATTGTGGTGATGAAGTCGTGGGAAAACGTTGGTGTGATGAAGGTGTGGTAATGGTGTGGTTGTGTGATGATTCAGTGGGACAGTGTAGTGATCTGTAAGTGGCTGAGGGGTTTATCGTAGAGATGATGTAGTGGTGATGAAACTATAGCACTTTTTCACTTGTGAAAATGGGAGGGGATTATGTGTTTGGTTCGGTTTGTTTTTCTTTCTGTCTGTCATTCTGTGATATTAGCAGACCTTGAAAAATAGTTAGCTGGAACTCAACCAGATTATACACACTGGCTGAGGCGCATCAGAAGAAAATGTGTTTAATTTTTTGACGAGAAGGGAAATACGTCATAGGTCAAGGACAAGATCATCTCTAAATGTTTTTATTCCATTTTGACAAAACTTGAAAGAAGTGTTGAGGAACAGGGGAGGGTGAAGTGATTCAGTTTTTAGAACGATCGGGCAAAGGTACAGGTCACTGGGCAAGGTCAGAGGTTCGACCCTTTAACTCAAGTAGTTTTCGTTAGATTTGGATCAAACCTGGTGGAAGGGTGGAAGGTAAGCATCGGATGGAATAATTTCATTTTCTAACGATAGATCAGAGGGTCAAGGCCATAGGATAAATTTAAACACTTTTGATCCGATTTTGACAAAACTTAATAGATGGATTGAGGATCAGGTAAGGAGGAAGTACTTCGATTTTGAGAGCAACTGGTCAAAGGTCAACGACGCAGGGCAAGGTCAGAAGTTCGACTTAAAACCGATTATAGGGTAAAGGTGTCTCACGCTTGAGTGTGTGTGTGTGTTTTATTTATTTTTTATTATGATGATGGTACAAGAGGGCGCGGAACTCAAAATGGTCTTTGTGAATGAACATTTTGTGTTGTTGAGACGGTTTGCTACTGAAATATAACCCACATAATGGTAATGGTGAATGAACGGTAAGAATTTAGAAATGATGGTGCACTGGATGAAAGAAAGATACAGTGATATGGTGGGAGAAAAAAAGATTTCTTTCAGTGAGTGATATTTTCATTGACGTGTCATATGAGTCCAGTCTAGAGGTATATGAATTGTCCGTTGTAATGATGTGGTGATGATGTACTGACCTCCGCGGTGTAAATGGTAGGATGAAAATATTATGATGATGGTGAGATACGCATAAAAAACGGTGAAAAATGCTCTAGTATTGCCCTTGTCTGACATCGGAGTCTGAGCGGTGGTAATTGTGTGTGTGTGTGTGTGTGTGTGTGTGTGTGTGTGTGTGTGTGTGTGTGTGGAGGGGAGGGAGAGAGCTGTGAATGATGCAGCCTTCACCCGAACCATTATCTCCATCACCACACTAATGCCCACATTTATCACATGACGGTAATTTTGTGGTCCCTGTTCATCATATTCTCACGTATGCCCATTTCACATTCTTCTTTTGTGTTTCAAGGAACTTCTGTTTTCTAGCGCAGAAGATACGAACGCGGCCGTAAACGTGTCATTACTGGAGCGTGATAAGAAGAGAACCAATTTTCACAGACACGACATAACCTGTCAGGAGGTGATTCGAGGGATAATTTTGAGTAAAGAATAGTGTATCAACATTGGTTCAGCCCTCTACCATTGCCGAGAATAAGGAGTAATAGGCCAGGTTCACAGGACAAGGCAAAGTTCGGCTCGGGTGTACATATGAAGTATGAAGGAGTACAAAGGCAAACAAACAGCAGCATAATGGTCCTTTAGGGGCTGTTGTTACGGAGAAGACAATGACTGCGATATCTAATTCCATGAGCTGATGATAAAGATAGGAAAGAGAGAATTTTCCCGTCTATCACACCCTCCAGCCGAAGCCAGCAGGAAGAAGAGAGAATGGATCACCCTGTAACATAGAAACACCGACATGAAAATTTTATAGGTAAGATTTCAGAGAAAAATAAACATTAAATCGTATTTTAGAGTAACCTCATCTACAGGGTACAGGTGCAGCATTCTCTATGATTTGATAGAATGGGAGGATCAATTAGTCAGGTTTTGTCATGATTCAGCTATGAGAGTATTTGACGGAGGATAAGCCAGATACTAAGTCAGGAGACGTTTAAATACTATTACTCTATTGTATTCCAGCACATCTCAAGGTATTTTCGTCTGTGTGAAACTAACTCTTTAAAAAAAATAAAGTACTTTGTTTCACTGGACTGGAAATATTTGCCGATTTTCTTATAACCATTACCTCTAGTTTAGCTTGACCTGTCTACCGTGAGTCACTTATTGGATATCGTATGGCTACGTCCCTTACAAACTTCGCACACTTGAATCAGATACCCTCGTAGCCTGCATATTTATAAGTCAAAAGGCATAACCTCTTCTGTCATTCTCATATGGTTTGCTCCTTAATCTGGGCATTATTTTTGTTTTTCTTAAAAATGAGTACAGTACTCTAAAAATGAGTGTACTAAGGAATGCTAGAAGGTGAGAACTACATTCCCTCATTTTAATGCAGATGTTCTGCCTCTAAATCCAAGATTTTATTACCTTTATTGTCTACTTTTTTTCTTGCGTCACATTCTCGAGCCGCACAGTATTCATTGTGTTCCTAAATATTTCTTTTTTACTCACAGTATTCAGAACTTTCCATTTGTCAGAATTAAAATCCACTTGCCTCGTTTAAGTCCAGTAAGAAATACCAAGATCTCTGTGAATTGCCAGTTTGTGTTCAGGTGTATCTGATCTGTTAAAAATTTTTGTATCATCTACAAATTTTGAGATTTTACACCAATATTTTGAACAGTATCGTCAGTATAAATTACAAACAGTATATGATCCAAAACTGAACCCTGTGGCACTCCTTTTATAAATTTCGTGTAGCTGTATTCCTCCCCACTACCTATAGATCTCTGTTTACGTTCCTAAACAGAGTTTCAGTTCATCTGTATACATTGCCTCTGATGCCAAAAACTGTTGGTTTCTCAAGACGTCTTTATAGACAGTTTGATTGAATGCTTTTTGGATATCGAGATATATTACATAAATTTAGTTTCATGCTACATAGGAATAATATCACTAAAGACAAAGAAGATTGTTTAAAGATACGATCGATTGCCCCGGAATCCGTGTTGATAGTCACTGATAACATTATTTTGCTTTAAAGATTAACTATTTTATCCCTAATTGCGTTCCAAATTACGTGGATATTACTGATGTTAAGTTAATTGGATGATAATTTGCTGTTTGTGACTTTTTAAATTGGAGTTACGAGCATACTTGCAAGTTTTCAGATATGTGATACTGTTCCAGGTCTTTGTAGAGGTACTGGATATTTAATCAGAGAGTATGCTGTTTCATTTACCAATTTCCTTTAAAACTCTTGGAGATATTATACCTGGCCCTTGAGTTTTCTTGACCTTAAGTTTATTCCTCGCAAACAGTAGAGGAGGGTGGGATGGTTTAGAGGATGGGATGGTTCGGAGGGTGGGATGGTTCGGACGTTGACGTTCCTGGAAACCGCGATATTTAGCGTAAATGTGCAAAAAATAATCACCGCAGAGCTGACAGAATCGGACGACAGTCACGGGTATACAGAAAGAAGATCAGTTTTTATTTTTTTGCAAATATGTGATTTTTCAGCGGATAAGCACGAGCTCTGCCACTATGAATATGTGTGGACTCATAAACATAATATATTGTGTGGAAACATTTGGTTCAGGTGAGTCTAGCTTTAACATGATAACGTAAAACTTACATTTGTTAGATTTAAACGTCTTCAGAAACTATTACTGTATAGGGTTTTGGGATGATCAGTCCGGTAGAAGAAGGGAATGGCTTATCAGTGGCCAAACCATGCCCCTGATGATTTGAATGTATTTCTGTCCACTCATGCAATAGAAGAATGATTGTTTTTATTTTGTTAAGATATTGTAGACATATTAATAATTACACACACACACACACACACACACACACACACACACACACACACACACACACACACAGAGGAGGGTGAGTGGAAGATTTAATTCTGCACTGACTTTTTTTACGTAATTGATTTAGGTGCCGCCAGCAGACAGACCCATAGTCGCTGGTGATATTTTAAAGCGAGTATACCTGTCGAGGCTGGGAGGGGTGGGTGAGACAGGGTGTGAGTGGGTGGTGTGTACATGTGTGTGTGTGTGTCTATGATACAAAGAAGAGACTATGCTTTTGTGTGTGTGTGTGTGTGTGTGTGTGTGTGTGTGTGTGTGTGTGTGAACTGAAATTGCCGCAGCTGGCGTCCAGTTCCATGTGTCTCAGTGGGTGTTGTGAGGCGTGACATTATAATGCTGTAATTATCAAGAGAGATAAATTGTTAATATGATGGAAGGACATCAGTGAAGAGAGAGAGAGAGAGAGAGAGAGAGAGAGAGAGAAAGAGAGAGAGAGAGAGAGGAAAAGGAGAAAGGGAGACGAAAATTTGATGGGGAGATGAGCGGGGAAGAGAAGGTGTTGATTTTACCTGAAGGAGCCTTCGAAATCTGTAACACCAAGGCAAAGGGGGAGTTTATGGAGGAGGAGAGACGGAGGGGAGAGTCGATGTCAGAAAGAAAGGAGGAGGAGGATATAAAGAGAACAAGGATAGGGGGGGGGGGAAGATGAGAAATATGGTTTAGGCTGAGTAATATCGTCTAGTATGACCCTGAACACACCTTCAAGATACATTTTGTTAACTTTAATATTCTTACTCAACCACTTAAGGGTCAACACTTCAGTTCAGCAATAAAATTATCACTTCTGTACACATCTCCCGGCTGTACACATTTCTCCGCTAAGCCCCTTTTACCCCCCCCCCCCAACAGTTACCTCCATCTCTGTCCCTTCCTCCTTCCGTTCGCTCTCCAGTGGGCGATTTGAACCATAAGTTCACGCATCATGGTGGTGATTCGATTCCACTTCTCTGAATAAGACTGAATGGGCAATGCTAGGTGGTCCTTGCGGGAGTGCAGCCATCAGTGTCCCTCTTGTAGATAACTTTCATTGTCAAATCCAGAGGATTTGTCATAAAATAACGGTTTAAACCTTGTATCCAGGATTTTAACTAATTTTATCCTGGCTTAATGGAATTACTGAGAGCCAGTGACGATAGTAAGCCTACTGATTTTTAAACAATACAACAAATGTCTGTGTCACAGTGTAAGACCAACTAAGTAGTTTTTATCTGATTTAGACCAAACTTAGTGAAAAGGTTGAGGACAAGCCAGAAATAATTTCGCATTTAGAACAGTCACTCAAACGCCATGGCCTCTGGGCAAGGTCAACTCAGTTTTGATCTGATTTAAGCCATATTTGGTGGAACGGCTAAGAGTCGGGCAAGACCGAAGGGATTCAATTTTGAGAGTCATAAGACAAAGGTTGGCATCAGAGGGTAATGTTGAGGCTGGACCAATGTGCCTGTGTGTGAGTGAAAGAACTAAAACAGTTTTGATGTTGTTTTGACCAAACTTGGTTGTTGGGTTGAAAATTACACAAGAAGTTTATTTTTCCTTATTTTCTCCCACTTTTTTCTGTTGGTTTTCCGTTTGAGAATAGTAGGTTAAAGATCAAAGCACATGGCAAAGTCAGTTTAAAACTTTCATCCAGTGTAGAACCAACACTAAGTAATGGATGAAGTTAAAGCAAGTTTAAAATAATTCACTTTTGAGACATTCAGAGGTCAAGGGACCGGGGTCACAGGGAAAGGTCAAAGGCCAAAACTACTGGACAGTTTCAAATCAGACAGCTTTGATCTGATGTGAACCAAAGCTGGTAAACGGGTAAAGGGTTTGGCAAGAAAAAGGTAATTGGTTTTTGAGAATAACTGTCCTCAGGTAAAATCAACACCATCTCTTCCCTGCTCACCCCTCCACCAAATTTTCGTCTCCCTCTCCCTTTTTCCTCCTTTGATCTTCTCTGTACATCATCTCACACTCTTTTCTTCTTTTCCGCCCATACTCTTGTTCTCACGCTCAGATAGTCCTTGTCCTTATCCACGCCTTCCGCACAATGTTCTCTCTCTCTCTCTCTCTCTCTCTCTCTCTCTCAACCCAGCTGGTTGGCTCGGGTGTTGTACTGAGTGACCCTGTTTGTTTTGTAGAAGGAGTTAAACCCGTCTGTTATATTATAAACTAACTCATTATCACCGAGTGAGGGAGTGAATTAAGAACGTACCTGAAGTAAACTGAATTGAACGGATCTTGAATTTGGCTCTCTGTTATCTTGTTTTTGTTTTGTTTTTTTCTTCGAGGGAGCACTTTGCGGGCTCCTGGCCTTTGGTTCCTTTATCCTTGCATAAAAAAAAAAAACGGTAGACTTTATATCTACATCACTGGAAAATATGTACGGTATCTCAAAACTGGCCTTCATTGACACTGAGCAGCATTTGAGGTGGACATAGCCTATTCTGTGTGTGTTGCCCGGGGTAATGACCCACACCTCTGCACATCTGCAATACTCTCAGTGGTTTAATTGATCGTGCATAGATGAAGGACAAACGCACGCCAAACAGCTGGACGAGCAAATAAACACTTCTGCTACTTATTTACGTCAGTAAAAATTCTAAAACCACCTGTGTTCCTTTTCGGATCAGCTGCATATACACAACATACAAATAGCCAGTCAATAAGGGTAACAGAAGATAATAATTGTTTCACATCCTAAGCTGTATAGGTCTATCTATTGCCAGACGCCTTAATCCCGTAAGGGTGCCCACAAGGAAATCGCCTCCATATCACCCTGTCTCCCGCCATTTCACTGCCCTGCTCCCAGCTCACATCCCCCGTCTCTCATGTACCTCTCCACTCCATCCCTCCACCTCCCCCTTCACATCACTCACATACACTCTCCTCGTTAGTCTCTCGCTCTCCATCCTCTCTACATGTAGGTCATAAGCAAAGTAAATGCAACTGTAACTATCGAGTCACTGGGATGGTAATACGTTATCCCACTTCGTACCTTGTCGCTGTTTTGGTCGGTTAGTATCCGATCCTCATTATTTACCTATCCGGATAAAGAGGTATAATTTGCAAGGAAGGATATGGAGTGAAGAGCGGTAGGGGGAGGAAGGACGGGCGTGGAAAGGAAAGAAGAGATGAGGAAGGACAAAAATGTGTGATGAGGAACGGGTGGGGATAGTGCGAAAGCAGAGTGGTTAAGTAAGTAGGAGGAAGTAATGGTTGGAAATAAAAGAGAAAACAAGATGAAAAGACGGCGGGAGAAGAATGGAGAAGATGAGAAGAGACGGTGATGAACAGATGAGATTAGGGGGAAAAGGAAAATATTGGTTTTAACTGCGTGTAGAGCACGGAGAGAATGAAAAGAGTAGGAAGAAAGATATGGCGTAGAGGAAAGAGGGAAGGAGTGCTGGAGAGGGCGAAAGGGGGTGAGGGGTGAAGGAAAAGTGATAGAGGAAGTAGAGGAAAACCAGGATATCCGATGGAGCAGAAAAGAGAAAGACAGGGATGGAAGGAATGAGAGTAAAGGGAACAGGAGCGAGTGTAGGCGTTAGATGAGGACGTATTATGGATTGAAGCTGAAGGAAAGAATATGACCGTGGAAAAAATATATATAAGTACAACATAACAGAACTCATTAGATTAGTACAGAAAGGAAGACGAGCTGTGGAAACCTAAGAAGAGCGAAAAAGAAACAAGAAACAAAGGAACAGAAGCGGAACGGGCACATAATATAACAAAAAGAACATAAAACCGGGTTCACTGATGGGTCTGACTCTAAGGACCAAATATTTCACTTTGCACTGTGAGTTTACTTTCGGGAAATTACTCTCAAAATATAATTATTTCATTCTTCCCTGTCCCTTAGCATTTCCTCCAGGGTTCATATTAGATCAACAGTGAATGAGTTTATTTTGCCCCGTGACCTTAAAATTTGACCTTTTCCTTTGACTTTGACCTTCTACTGAATCTTCACAAAGTCGAATTACTTTATCCATGTTTTAATTTGAGCCTTTCCGGAAATATTTGTCAACATCATTTACAACTGTTTACATTGACATTGTTGTCTGACCTTGACCTTTGACCCATTCTTAAGACCTTTGACTTTTTTTTTTTTTAACTGTTAAGCTCTTCAGTGTTACTCAGTCCAGCCACCCAGTTTGGTCAAAATCAGATCAGAAGTTTAAGTTATTTTTGTAGACACACGGGTCCAACTTGATCGCTGCCCTGTGACCTTCATCTTTGACTGCTTGTTCTAGAAACTGATTCTCTTTTTTGTTGCCCGACCTCTAACCTTTCTAGAACGTGTGGTTCAAAATAGTGCAATTTAATTTGAGTTGACCTTGCCTTTATCCTTTGCATTTATCCTTTGCTTTAATCCTTTCCCTTAATGCTTTGTCTTTATCCTTTGCTTTTGACCTTTACCTGTGACCTTGACATTTGACCTTGAACGTTTCGAAATTGTTGTAAAAAATATTCTTGCTTTATCTTTAATCCTTCCACAGCTTTTCGTCAAAATGGATGAAAACTTCTGAAGATAAACTCACCCTGTGACCTTCATCCCTGACCTCTTGTTCTCTAAAATACTAAGTTAACCACATGGCTGACCCTCAACCCTTCCACTTAGCTTGGTTATAAATGGATCAAAAGAGTTATTTTGTTCACACACACACACACACACACACACACACACACACACACGCACGCACGCACGCGCGCGCGCGCGCGCGGGAGGAACTCCTGACCTTTGATTAATTCTTTCTAAAACTGAGTCCCTTCATTCTGGCATTTTCCTCAACTCTTCCACCACGTTTTGTCAAAGTTGGATGAAAATTGGCTAAGGTGATATTGCTAGCTCATAGGTCAACCTATCCCTTCGACCTTCACCTGTGACCTATTGTTCTCAAAAGCTATAGTTTCCCCATGGGCTGACCCTTAACCCTTCCACCAAGTGTGTTTGTAACGGGAGGATCAGTTTGTTGACACCTACACACGTTCTGAGAGAGAGAGAGAGAGAGAGAGAGAGAGAGAGAATAGCAGACCATATAGAATGTCTCATCATAATTTGCATTCAGGTATCCATACTGTACAAAGACATAGCATAGACAACACAGTCACTTCAATCTGTTTTCCAGTATGACACCACGTTAGCAATACTGTCACTTAATGCCAAATAGGGACACAAGAAGTCAGAGTTTTTAATCATTTATAATCACCCTTACGCTTCCCACACTGTACCAGAACAACGCAACCCTCAGCCCTCCCCCCTTACACAAATATCTAATTCTACCATTGTTGGGGATATCAGTACGAAAAACTCTTCCTGGCTTCCTGGTATGAACACAACCAAGACAACTGATCAGACCTTGACATTGCCGCACAGTTCAGCAACATTATACATTGTCCATTGCACCTTATATTGCATTACATCTCACACAAATATACAAACACTCTGCTCTCCTTTCTCCCAAGACATCATATTTATTCTGTTCGCTCACATTTTAACACACCACCACCTGGCTAACAGAACCCAAACTCCAATCAGATCGCTTCACAGTCTTTATAACTACAAGAATACGCTCTGAACTACAGTCATCACACATCACATACATACTCTACAAGAAAGTAGACTAGAAAAAAACTCAGTGAAGGAACAGAACACCACTTCAGCACACCAACAGCACACCCACAATTTATAAATATTAGTTAGATTATACAGGACTCAAACAAGTCCCATATTCCAAGAGACACGAGATGACACTATACCCTAATCATACACAGAATCGTATTTTTCTCATAAAATAAAGTGACTCACTTAACCACAATCCCCTCTCTCACACACACACACACACACACACACAGACACACACACACACACACACACGACACCATCACAAGCAAGTAAATAATGAAACTGTAACAAAATTAGCACAAAGAAAGCAGATATCCTTAATGCCTTTGTAACGATACTAAGCCACTCTACATACGTCCCTCCGTTCGACAGAACACTTAGCAGTATCATTTAATATCATAAGCATTTACCTCACAGACTCACGTCACCATCACCTCATACACCTAACCGATCCCGTCTTGCAAAAAACAATTAGATGTACTCGTTAAGTACTAGGCAAACGAGTCACCTTACACTATCACGCACAGAGCCTGAAAAACAAAACTCTGTCCATAAGCAGTCCTTTCCACATGACCAGAGCGTAAACCACTGCAGTTAGGGACAGACGCATAACGTTACCAAGAAAACAGAGAGATCTGCAGGCACACGGTCGGATGGCATCAACAATATACCACTGAAGCATTTAGGACCATAAGGTGTCTTGGTGCTCACAAACATTAGCAACTCCTTTAACATTTCCCAGCATTTCGAAGCATGAATAAAAACATCATTACTGCCCCCAGACCAGACAAGGACCGGACACACCCTTCTTCGCACAGACCTATAACAGCACACCATCCCAGGTAACTAAACGTTTAATTCTTAACAAAATTACACCTCATGTCCCCCTTGCTCACTAAAAACATGACCATAGACCACTAAACAAACGTCTTATTAATCTGCCTTATACATCACGCATAAAGTATGTCTCTTACAACACTAGTCATAAGTAAAGCCTTAGATGCTGTCCCCCAAGCAATCACCAAACTCTGCATCACAGCTCAAAACACTGGTTAACCAACTACATCCCTTGTAGAGAAACACATTTAACTCATCAGGGTAAGTCATAATAAGCACAAAATTTCCATATCAGAGTCCCACAGGGCTCCGTTCTTTCATCCATTCTTTTCATGTATACCTGCATGATATTCCTACACCCCAACTGCCCACAAATTTTGCCTCATATGCAGATGACATTTGACTAACAGCCACACACCACACTGCAGACAGAGCCTGCACACTGCAACAAGGCTGTCTCAACACATTTCAGGCATGGGTCGAGGACAACAGGCTGGCGATAGCTCCAGCAGAGTACACTATTACACTTATCAACAGCGTCAGTCATGATCACAGGTACACCTTTGGCATCACAATGAACAAAGTATCAGTATCACAGGTTCCCTCCACTATTATCCTTGAAGTTGCAGATGACACTGGATTTTACCTTCAAGAACTACTGTACATACAAGACATCAAGAGGCAACACACCCCCAGACTTAGAGCACTGAAGGCAATTACGTGGATAGATTTTCGGCAACAAAAAGAAACATTCCTTACTCAGCATACAATCCATCAGATCAGAGATGTTCTTTACCTCCCCAGTTTGGTCCCCTTTCTTTCCAATACCCACAAAACTTCTTGCAAACCAAACACAGCAACAGTTTATGCAACATCGTTGGCTGCAACAATGCCACTGCCACAGCCTCACTCTTAGAAAATATTTTGAAATGAGAGACATGCCGTTCCATGCGGCAGTATAAGCTAAAACAAAACACCCCAGTCATTTTATAACAGATGGACACAACAGGACTCGGCACACAAAATAATCACCACACGGATATTACCACTCTCCTGTATACCATCCCACCTCCTGACAATGCAACAGTAGCACTGAAGAAACACCCTCATACTCATTCACACGTAAGGCTACACAACACCTCACAGAACTTTGCACTACAAACCTTGCTTCCAACATTCCCCCATCAGAAATATCATTATCAGATCTGCTTGAGTTCACCTAGCTACACATAGATCAGGACATCACTCAGCCCTCATCAGTATCCAGCTCTGATGTGGGCTGGATGTAATTACAAATGACATGCACCCCACTTACAGAATGGGTGGACACACCATAGCCCACAATATGGAGCACTGCACAACACATGCCAGACTAAAACACTGACACATCACCAACAGTATAGGGACCTTTGGAACAATTCCATAGATGCAATTGCTTACCTGCCGTTGACGGGTCTGCTGGACTAGACTAACTGGTGATGAACAATAACAACAAAAACAAGGAACTGTGTAGGAATTCCTTGTATATGGGCTCATTGATTTTTCTTTTTCTTTTCTCCCCTCTCTCTTCCCTGTCCATTTGTCAGCTTTACCTTGGTCGTTTAGTTGTAGGTGGTGGTGACCATCATCCATTCACATTTGTTTTTCCTTCCTCTGTTCTGTTATTAAAAAAAAAAAAAATAATAATCATCCCTTCACATGATCCAGTGCTGCCTATTTCTTTCTCAAGTGACGTTGCACTGAGTGACACGCCCATTGATTCCATGCTACGCAGGAAACTTTTACATACCCAAAGAGCGGGATGATGTGAATCCTACTATGATCCTTTTTATTAACTGGAGAAAGACGCAAATGCGGCGTCCATCCCGGAACCAAACCTCCACACTCTTCCCCATGCCTCAATGTGGTAAGGTGTTGTCCACCACAAGGGAACATCAGTTCCCTGTCTTGAAGGTTCTGCCGGCGCGATTGCTTACCTGCGGTTGATGGGACAGCTAGGCCAGATGAACAAAGTCACTCTACTACTACTACTGCTACTTTGCCCGTTATATTTGACAAACGTTATATGTGATTAAGAAGAATGGTATTAGATTATTTGGACATGAAACAAACACACGTTGGTTATCAAGACACCGCGTGGAAACGAAATGATGAGAGCCAGGCAGGTAAAACTAGACACAAGGAAAATATGCAGGAATAAATAAAGGAAGACCGCCTATAGTGGAAGGAATGATGATATTCAGTGGTTTGGCTGAGATTTATTATCCCTCCCCGCCCCGGAGGGCCTCGGGGACAGGTATTGTTTTCACTTGGTTTGTTTGTTTGTCTGTCTGTCTATCTGTTGACAACTTTACGTGAAAACTACTGATGCGATTTTGACTGAAATTTCAGGGATGATGGGCTATGACCTTCTGATCACTTGATTAACTTCTGGGCCAAATTGGGCCAAGGCCTAGGCTGTAGGGCCAAAAAATGTAAAAAAACGGGAATGGGTAAATATGTTTTTTTCACCATAACTCCTTTCAAATTCGTCATATTGACATGAAACCAAAACCTAAAGGTGCATCTCTCAAATCTACATCCTATAACACGCCTCATTACATCAGGGGCTCATCCCCCCCAGTTAACGGTAGGAGGGTCAATGTCAGGTGTGTTGGGCCTAAATTTTCAAATGGGCATAAAATCGTCAATTTTCACCCGATTTCCTCCAAATATGATATGTGACATCTGTGACTAGATATCTTGTTGTGTTTACATATCAACACGAAAATGAAAGCCGGGGAAGGGTTTGCTGTGCCGTGGCACCGCTTCTTGTATTGCCTAATTTGGTTGAACACAGGGAACAGTTGCCTGGCAGAGGTACAAATCTGTCCAAAAAGAAAAAGAACTTTTCAACAAACAAATTTACTGCTTTACATATAACTTAATCAGACTTGTCTCCAAAATACTCCCCTCTGCTGTTAATACAACGTTTCCAGCGTTTTCTCCGGTTCTGGGAGGCGTTTTCAGAGACGGTGCTCGTTTTCGTAGCGAATTTTCTGCTATATATTCTATTGTCTGAAATCGGCGATTTCGACTCTGGAAGCAAACAAATGAATACATGAATAAATACATAAAAGTCCTCAGAGGCCCGATCCGGAAATTACGGTGGCTTGGGGATGATAGTCGTCTCGTGCTTCGCCAAAAAGTCGCGGGTAAACAGCGACGTGTGAGCAGGTGAATTGCCATGGTGCAGCGTCCAAAATTTTGATGTACTGTACATGCCTCAGGCCTCTTCCTTTGCACTGCCTCACTCAAACTCTTCAGGACGTCCAAGTAAAACTCTTTATTGACTGTCTGACCAAGTGGAACAAACTCATGATGAATGACGCCCTTGCAAGAAAGAAAAAAAAAGGGGTAATGAACACCACTTTCACATTTGAGTGACTCCGACGTGTTTTTTTTTTTTTTTTTTTGTCCGCGGTAACAGTGTTCCAATCCACTGTAACGACTGTCGTTTTGTTTCGATATTGTAGCCGTACAAACACGTTTCATCCCCAGTTTTGGCTTTCTCAAGAAGTTTTCATCAGCATTCAAACAAACAAAAAGAGAGCAGCTCCTAACCGACTGTGACAAGGTTCTCTTTTTGCTCATCTATCAGCAAACGCGGCACAAATTTTGCTACAACACGATGCATCTTCAGTTTTTCGGATAAAATCGTGTGGCACGAACGTTTACAGATACCCAGTTTTTCAGAAACTTCACGAACAGTCAGGCGACAATTTTCACAGATCACGGCACACACTTTCTCAACGTGGTTGTCATTTGTTGACTTGGAAGGCCGTCCAAATCTGGGATCGTCTTCGGTGAATGTTCTTCCCGATTGGAACCGTTGTAACCTCTTGTAACTTTGTGTACAGCTCAAGCAGTCCGCCCTATAAGCCTGTTGCAGCATCTGAAAGTCTCCGTAAAAGTTTTTCTCAATCAGAAAAAGATTTTCACCCAAACATATTGCTCCTCAAGATCCTTCATTGTTCAACTTGCAACAAACCGCCAAATGCATTGAACACACGTTCACCTAAGCGCATGTACTGTAGGCTACGTACTGTACCTCGATGACTAAGTGACGTGGCGTGATGTAGCTAGTGTTAGACTAAAGTTCAAAGTCGCCACTGCACAGCGCTCCTGTCGCGAGCACACGACGCAGGCTAATTGGTGTGCTATTTGTTTTTTTTTTTTTTGTGTGTTTTTTTTTTACAGACCTTGTACACCCCTGTGCAAATGTTTGCCGACGATCCTTTGCCAGCATTGTCCTGCCTTACATATTTCTAATTCCTTCCTGAACGACAGAATACCATTCCTTCTCATTCTCATATTGCTATCACATACAGATGCTTCATGTAACATGTTCCATTGCCACAGCCGGTAGAGAAATGTCCGCGAACTTTTGCCCATGACAATAGATCCACACTTAGATTAACGCTAAAATATCTGGGCCAGCTAGTGACAGACTCTGGGAACAGATCCATTTATATAATCCGCTTTCCTTGAGAGCAGCTCTGCAAAAACAATGTCTAAGTCATGTAATATTCCACGCTTTAGAAAGGATTACTTATTTTGCAATTAAGCAGTCAGGATAAGCACAGCCGTCATGGATTGTGCAGCGTTGTAAACTCCTAGGTGATATTTAATGTAACCCAGTGTAGGCTATAGTATTTCGGACAGTATGGCTGCTCTGCAATAGTTCTTTCTAGAAATATTACTCTAGTACAAGAGAACACAGGCTGTAAATCGTCCTTGTTTTAGCTTGGTTCCTGGAATGGCAGAACTGTCGGCAAAGTATATATTGAAATGTTAAAAAAAAAAAAAAAAAAAAAACTGTCAGTAGCGTACGACCGAATAATTATGTGTAACCTATTCCCTTAAAGTGAATAAAAATTGGTTGTGTTTGTCAGGGAAATATTTCCCTTGTATGGACATCTTCATTTTATGTGGAAATAATCTCACCTAGCTTCCTAACAGTCCCCGTTACAAAATATCATAATATATATATACTGGCAGCTTTCATAATATTAATACATATATTTTTCTAAAAAAGTTTCAACTGAAGCGCAGGAGAGTTGACACACTTCATCATTAATACTGGTTTTATTTTCCAAGTATTAGTTCCAATGGTGGACTTAAGCAATGCAGGGTGTATGATTAGGTTATTTATACTAATCTTTCATTTACATCGGCAAAAAAAAAAAAAAAAAAAAAAAACAATATCCACAAAGTTTGCTGAAGACATTGTCAGCAGGTTGCGAGACTGCACAACACTCTTTTTAAGCTCAGTATTGAAATTGAAAGAAATTGTACACAAAAAATTGGAAGAAGGAAATTTTTACCAGTTTTACCTATGTGTGAAAAATACCAAAAGGGAGCACGGAATATCAGAAAAATTCCAGTATAATAGGAAAAGAAAGTGATATGAGCTGGACGGAACCGTCTAGCCATTGGTACGGTATCTTTTGCGTCTGTTCTCCAATGATTCCAGCCGATGGTATCAAACTTCACTACAATAAATGCTGTGAATAATAATTTAAAGAATTATGTTTAAGATGGTACAATACTGTAAACATCGGTGACGGTCATAATTCAGTGGTTTTGTAGAGACTGACAGGTATGAATGAACTATGTACACGCTTACTTGTACAAAATGATTACACACACACACACACACACACACACCAAACTTCCTGCTCCCAACGACTGTATCAAAATATCCTGGATTCGCGGTCATTCAATATACCTTCTTTAAAGATAGCTGCAACTTTCCAAAGGTTAACCGTGATATACTAACGCTACATTGATCTAAAGTGTTCAGTACTCCCGAACCACTTGGTACCGTACTTCATTAAAATTTGGGAACCTTTTTTTTTTTTTTTTTTTTTTTTTTTTTTTGAGCGACGAAGTCTCCTAATTCACATTGCAAAAATAATCTTTAATTCCTTACAGTTACATCGCTTTTTTCTCGGTTTCAATCCGTTTCTTCACACAAAATTATACTGAAACATGAAGAGAATTTTTGAGCTGGGGATTTTATGTATAAGCCTTCTGCTACACGAGTTTTTTCTCTCCAGTTTCTTTATGCATGTCAGCAGCAGCAAAATAAACTCTAAAAAAAAAAAAAAAAAAAAGGAAGAAAGAAAGGTATCCCCTGACTGAAAAGGTTACACACATGTTAAGTAATATTTCAGAGCAGCTCTGTAATATATTGATTCTCTCTCTCTCTCTCTCTCTCTCTCTCTCTCTCTCTCTCTCTCTCTCTCTCTCTCTCTCTCTCTCATTAATACAAGCACATCACCCCCACCCCCACAAAGACACACCCTACCCAGTAATAGACCTGTCTCTCTCAGCGGCCTGTATTCACCAGTCCAGCAGCAGGTGCATCTGACCTCCTAAGAAAACCATCCACCATCTCAGGCCGACCTTCTTAATTAATGCCACGAGAGAAGGGTCCTGTGTGGGTCTGAACGAGGACTTGCAGCTTGAATAATGGGGATTTCCAGATTCTTTGGACCATTCCTTTAGTTTATATACTCGGTTACGCAGCCTGTGTGACTCTTGTTTACTCATAATTCCGTATATATAGGCTGGTACTTGTTCTTTCTCGTCCAAGTTTTCCATTCTGTTTGCTGATCACACAATACGGACGACAGAAAAGATTTAGTCTTTTACTTGACTGAGGTTTTAGTCTTGGTGACCTGAACACGGAGCGGTATCTCTGTGATCTGTGTGAGGAAAGACGTGTGTGTAGGGAATCGAGAATGTGCTGCGGTGAATGATAAAAGGGAGTGGGTAGTGAGTCGAAAATATGTGGAAAGAGAGAGAGAGAGAGAGAGAGAGAGAGAGAGAGAGAGAGAGAGAGAGAGAGAGAGAGAGAATCACCTGGCATCACTGATAACACGGCTTCACTCGGTCTGCTAGTCAAACGTCAAAGGCAGCTATTCAGAGTGCTTACAGTTAATTACTTCTCTTGATAACGGAGCCTGTTAATAAGCTTAGCTTCTTGATGTTTAGAGAGAGAGAGAGAGAGAGAGAGAGAGAGAAGGAAGTCGACATAATTACACTTAACATCACCAAAATGTAATTGCATACATCACCCCTCTCTTCAATGTGCTTAACCTTTTCCAGCACTGTGAAGTAAGAGCTTAGTTGTCCTGCCAGCTTGAGACTTTTATATACAGCCTAGGATAGCTCTTTCACAAAGGGGTGGATGTAGACGACACCTGACCTATCCAGTTCTAAAGGTCGCGAAACACTGAACAAAATCCTGTGGTACAAAATTGTGAAAGGAAGCACCTATCAAACATTCAGCCTACGCCATGCAATTGTCACTTTACAGATTAAACTCACTTTTTTCCATAATTACAGGTGCAGAGAGACTGAGATATACAGACTCTGCTCAGTGGTTTCGTGGACAAACCGGGACTTGAACCCAGGACACTTGGTTGAAGGGCAACGTGGCTTCCGATTGCATTAACGCTATCCGTTAACATCTGAATAAAGTAAGAATTATCCTGCTATTACACTGATATTTTCGTGGTTGCGTAGTGGTGTAATTTCAAGTTTTATTTGCCATTAAATCTGCAACACAAAAGTTATATAGAAACTCAAAATCAGTGCATATCGAATCAGTATTTGCGTACTTCCGCTGTCCATCTTCATACAGTGCCAACCAATCCTTACTTTCTTCCCACACCACGCTGTTACTGTGGTAAGTCGTAACGCGCTTCATCAAAGGCAAGCTCATTCTGAAGCTGGTACATTCTTCCCCTGCTCTTTCCTTAACTTCACTCTCAGGGAGGGGGAGCTGAAGCTAGAGAGATGAACTCGGACCTGGCTGTTTTTTTTTTTTTTTTCTTTTACTGTTTTGAGGGGGAAGGGCTGTACTAGTACAGTGTAGTGTGTTGAAAAATGGAGTGGTATTAGGGTGGATTTAGTTGGTATGAGGTGAACTGTGGTTTAACAGAGAGAGTAGAGTTTTGGGCCGCTTGGAGTAATGACGCGGTTTAGATGGATATGTGATAATATGTACTCTCAACAAAAGACATCTTATATGAATGTTAAAAATGTAGCGAACGATATTGTAGGCAATGGGGAATAAACCTCTTTCAACTTCTGTTTGCTAAAGTACAGGAGAAATGACGTGGTTAATTACAAAGCGAAATGGTGTGGATGTATAAGATTCTATGGTGGAGTTGCAGTGTAAATCGGAATGAAAGTATAGGCTTGATTTAGTGTTGGAATGTACTGTTAAAGAAATACAATGTTGCTGTGGGTGCTTGAATTGGAATAGGAGTGTGTGTGTGTGTGTGTGTGTGTGTGTGTGTGTGTGTGTGTGTGGTGAGTCATTTGGTGCTCCTTAAAATTAATATGGCAGTGTCCGGGAGCCACACCAGGGCATCTGTCTTACAATGCTCTGCCTTATCCTTGCTTCCTCATAACCATCATAGCCTTCCTCTCCCTGCCAAACCCCGGTTAGGGCAATTGTCAACATTTTTTTTTTTTTTTTAATCTCTATCGCACTCACACTGTCACTTACTCACTCACACCCACATTCTCTCTCTCTCTCTCTCTCTCTCTCTCTCTCTCTCACTCACGTTATCTTATTCCTAAAGTGTACCACAAGTATGAGAGTTTTGTCAAACTCATTTCAAAATAATTTACTCAGCTGGGTCTCTGGTTCTGAAATAAATCATATAACTATCGAAAAATCTGCTTCTTAAAAATATTAGTGACATGAATGTGAAAAGAAAAACACATTTATATTTTTCTTCGTATTTTTTGATACTCACACTCATGTAGAGATTGTAAAATAAAATGTCGATGGGTACTGATTGTTTTTATATGTTAATTTTTTCTTTTCTTGAGCTAGTGACTAAATACTGCACTGGACACTGTTAATAGTCCTTCGTAGCGCCCACTTTTCTGTCTGTGTTTGTAGATGCCTCTCACCTCACGTATTATGGGAAATCGCGTTAATAAAATAAGGATGAGGATGATGGTGTTACTCTCTATTCCGATTTAATTATACCCGTGCGAGAGTGGGTATTAATGTTTTACTCGTGTGTGTGTGTGTGTGTGTGTGTGTGTGTGTGTGTGTGTGTGTGTGTGTGTGTGTGTGTGTGTGTGTGTGTGTGTGTGTGTGTGTGTGTGTGTGTGTGTGTGTATGAATGAACAAAATATCTCAAAAAACCTTTATCAGATCCCAATCATACTTGGTAAAAAGTTGAGGAGAGTCGATGAATAAACCACTTCTATTTTTTGAACAACAGGTCTAGTCATAGAGATAAGTCAAAGTTTATACCAGCAACATCGACTGAAACATTTTAAATCCAATTTAGACCAGGCTTGGTAGAGTGGCTCAGCGTACAAGAACGCAGTAAGTTAGTTTTTGAACATTTAGTCAGAGATCAAGGTTGCAAGGCAAGGCTAAAATTTGGCCCGATTGTCTGTGTGTGAGCAAAATAGCAAACACCTTTGATTCAATTTTGGACCAACCTCGATGGAAAGCTTGAAGGTCCACCAAGGGGTTGATGTACAGATGAAAACAATAGGTCAAAGATTAAGGTCACAAGGAGAGGTCAAAATGAAAAGTTGTTGTCTGATTTAAAACATTGTTTGTGGAGTGGTCAGAGTATGCCAAGAATATAGCTTTTCGATTTTGAGAGTCAGTTAAATGTCAAGGTCTCTTGGAAAGGTCACAGATGACGTTCACATGATTAGTTCAGCTTAACAACTTCCGTCTGATTTACACCAGACTTTGTTGGAGGTTTTTTGGTAAGGCAAGGATTAAGGGAATTGATTTTTAGAGCAATAGGTCGAAAGTCAAATTCAAATGTTTACCCCTCAGTCCACTTCGTTGGCGCGCGGGTATTGCACTGTGTGAATGTTCCTTCTTTGCTGATTATATATTCTCTGAAGAGATGCTGATGCATATGCAATGTCTGTGGAGAGAGAGAGAGAGAGAGAGAGAGAGAGAGAGAGAATCCCTGTAATTTGGATGTCAGAATCATAATTTTAATGTTCTATACAAATAAAAGATAAGCGCTGGCTGTGAACTTAATCATTATATTATGTCCAATTACAGATCATTAATTGTTTCATAATTATTTATCACTAGCCGAAAAGGTCCGCCCTCAGGGCGTACTTTTTCGGCTAGCTCTAGCGGTGGGCTGACTGGGCCTCCGCCAATATACCTAATGTAACTTTTCAACATACAATTAATCCTAATAAATTATGTACCAAAACACTCCCTGGGTCATACTCATTCAGAATATGTATCATATGTGGGGATAGACCCTCAGGGAGCCGAGTTAATAGGAAATAAACATACAAACACTCGCCTTTATTATTATAGATTACTTCACTCCACATTATTGACCTGATATGTCATCTAAATGCTAAACAGAATTTCAGTGCAAACAATAAACCATTATTTGACTCCTAGACACTGAGCTTGATTTAACTCCTAATTACTAAGCATGATAAAACTTCCCATTACACTGCATAATTTGAGGCCTAATTTTAGCATGTTCTGACCCTTATTTACCGAGCCTGATTTGATGGCTAATTACTATGCATGCTTTGGCTCAATTACCGATTCATAATTACATAGCGTGAGAATCCTAACGTGATTTGACTTATAATTATTATGTAGAATTTAACTCTAACTTATTGCCCATGATTTGACTCACTAACGTAACTACAACAGCTCAGTGTATCTCTTATATACTTCCTAACATCTTCACTCTTAAGGTTTGCCTAGGTACAAGTCTTCCTCCACCCCCCCCCCCGGCGTATTACAGCATTACAGCTAATTTTAGTATTCCTCTCCTCTGCTGTGTGACATCTTCCCAGGCTCTGAATATTTCCCCAGACCAGTCCTACTCGCCCTGATGCTTAACACCTTCTTCTCGTAGTAATAAATAAATAAACAGTTTTCCCCGAAGTTTCTTCCTTGCACTCAAAGTTGCTCCTAGCTTCATCTCCCCCCCCCCTCAAAAAAAAAATATATAAATAAATAATTCTTCCTCTCAGGCCCACGTTCCTTTTCCAGAGCCCTTGTCGTCTCTGTCCGCAAGCGCCTTTTATCATTTCGCCTGTCATTAAGTTTTCTTCTGGTACAATGTTGTCCCTCCCCAGTTCTCTTTTTTCCCTTACTGACTATCATCTTTTTTACTGTCATATTTGCTCTTGCTCCAGTCTTCTTCTAGATCTGGACTGTCACCAGCTATGGGTTGTACCAATAGTTTATCCTAATTTGCTACCAACCATTCATCTTTTTACAGCTCCGTATTTTCTATCATCACATCACGACACTTAACTCATCCATCACTTACATTCCATTTTTGTTCTCACTTTTTTCCCACATTAGTATTCATATCATCTGCCTTCTCCGACCATGTATTATAAATCCTTTGATATGTTCCCCATCATCCTTCTGGCCTACGATTTTGCATCCATGCCATTCACCTTATACGTCGATACTCATACAACGTCCCATTCCTCTCGTTGGATCCTCACTTTCCTCCTCGTTCCAAATGTGTTCTTTCCTTCTTTCATTTCTGGCTTGCAAAATGTTATGCTACTTCTTGCCCCCAAAATGTACTCTCAGTCCATTCTTCCTCCCTCTTTTCTTTCCCATTGCATTTTCTGTGATTACCCATCCCCCGCCCTATCCATCAGTCTCCGTGTATTATAGCTCTCCTGTGTCTCCTACTTTTAGCCTCCGCAATTTGTTCTTTGGACAGTCTCCCCCTCTATAATTTCTGTATTTGCACTTTCTTCTACATCTCTCTCTCCGGACTATAATATACCTTTTATTTTATCCCTATATTCTTTATTACAAATTGGTTCTCGATCCGTACCATCTTCCTAGGCAAATACTCCCCAAAATTGTACCGATATTCTTCCCGACTATAATATCTTCTCCCAGTCTCCCTGCCTGTGCTACTGTTCCACGTGTTAAGCAGTATCTTTCGAAAAGCAACACAGGTGTCGTTTTTTTCTAATGAAACAGTCATTCTGCCACACTTAGATTACTTCAACACTATCTGGGACACACACACACACACACACACACACACACACACACACACACACACACACACATGGATTTTGCAATTAAACAAAAACTGTTTGTAACAAGAAGACAGATACACAGGCAACAAACGTATATAAGTCACAAACAGCTTTGATGATACAGACAGATGCACTCATTACACCACGCACAGATTATGTTCCACCAGAGACAGACGCAATCTAAAATACTAGCCTACATACATCAGACAAGCACTGACACAAACTTATTCTTTCCATGATCCAGCCAAGACTGGATTCATCTCCCATCTCCTGCAGTCAGACTCTCAACTGATATTTAAGGTAAGATCGCGTTTTTTCCCACTCTTTCTCCCTCAATCACTGTTTCCTCGAACGACCTCTGCCCGTGATAAGGCCTCTGCGTGTCCTAAACTCAAGAGCCAGATCAGGATCCTGTGCCTCGACCAGTCATCCAATTCCCCACAGGTACCCGCCCTATCACCGAGGAAAACGGGGTTCAATATGCAACTTTGGCTGAGGGTGAGGTGTTGGCAGAATGGAGAGTGAGCGAGGTGGATGGCATGGGTAGGGAGAGGGAAGACGAGGGGAGGGAGGAACGGGGAAGAAGAGGGAAGAGAAGGTGGAGGAAGGGAAGGTGAAAGTGAGAAAGGAGGAGCACAGACACAAAATGGAGGAATGGGTGGGGGGGAGGAGAGGATGAGGGAAGAAAAAGATACACACGAGAAAAAAAAAAAAAAAACAAAAAACAAGTGACATATACAGCAGAATGGGGAGAAGAAAAATCAATGATGATGAAAAACAAGGAATAGAAATGAAGATCAATACATGAATGTGAAGAAAAGCATGCAGGGAGAAAGCAGGAATGAATTATGATAGAAAGAGAAAAGGAGAGAGGAGGCAGCAGAAACAATAACTTGATAGAAACAGAATGGGGGAAGAGCGAAGGACCAGAAATGAAGAATGAAGAGAAGAGGAAAAACCCTAAGTGCAGAAAGTCGAAAAAGTTAATAAAAGGCAAGACGAAAGGTAAGAGGCAAAGGAAGAAGAAAATGGGCAAGGAATTAGCACGAAAGGAGAATGTGAAAGGAAGAACATGGAATAAAGATGGCAGATGTATGAAAGGGTATATAAAGAAAATTGGAAGTAAATTAAAAAAAAAGTGAATGCAAAAGAAAGAAAAGAAAACAGATGAAACAAAACCTGATGCTCAAAAATTCATTGAAATATGACAGTGAACTGAAGTTAGGAAAGCAAGAGAAAATATTGGTAAATGTCATTCATCAGTTCTCATTTAGTATTCTATCTGTCTATTTGTCTGTCTGTTACCAGACGTCTCAATCCCGTAAGGAGTGGCCACAAACAAATCGCCTCCATGTCGCCCTGTCCAATGCCGCTTCACTGCCCTGCTCCCAGCTCACACCCCCCTCTCTCATATACCTCTCCATTCCATCCCTCCATCTCATCCTCGGGCTTCCCCTCCCTCTCCCCCCTCCCACCTCACCTACATACACTCTCCTCGTCAGTCTCTTGCTGTCCATCCTCTCCACATGGCCAAACCACCTCAATGTATTTCTCCTAACGCTTTCTATCACATCCATATCCACACCTCAACGCTCCTTCACTTCCTCATTTGTCAGTCTGTCTGTCCATGTACCTCCACATGCTCCTCTCAAATAACTCATTTTCACTGCTTTCACTCTTGACTTGTAGCCTTCCAACAAGGTCCAAGTTTCATTTCAATATGTTAGAGTTGGTATCACAATACTATCATGCAGCGACTTTTTTACTTCCATGCTCACTTCCCTGTTGCGTATCACTGCTTTCAATGAACCAGCAACGTTTCATCTCTGGTGTGCCCTTTCAAGCATTTCACCCACCAAACTTCCATCCTTACTCATCACAGTATCCGAGTACAAACGCACTCACATTTTCCATTTCCTCCTCATCCAGCCTCACTGTACATTCAGTGACTTCATTTCTCTCAAAAAAGACTATAACTTTACTCCTCCCTACGTTCACCTGTAGACTCCGCTTCTTACACACACTCCCAAACTCATTCGCCAAGCCATGCAGTTCCCCTTCGTCTTCACTTAACAATACAGTATCATCTGCAAACAACAGTACAGGGAGTTTCCCAACACTGCCCTCTCTCTGATTAGGGTCATTCCAACTGCCCTACCTTGTATCTCTTTTATAACCCCATCCATTTACAAATTGACCAACCGTGCGGACACGACAAATCCCTGTTTCTATCCAACATTCAAATAAAAAAATTCATTCAGTTCACTATCCACACGCATTCCAGTCTTAGCACTCTCATCCATACTCTTTACGGCATTCAGCAGCATCCCATTTACTCCATATATCCTTAACGCTTTGCACATTCCTTGTCTATCCACCTTGCCATATGCTTTCTCCAAATCCATGAAGGCCGCCTACTTCAGCTTCTTTCCCTTCTCTAGAAACTTTTCCGCTAAAGTCCTAAGAATGAATATCTGATCTACACAACCTCTTCCCTTCCTAAAACCTACCTGTTCTCGAACTAATTCCTCTGTTATTTCTCCAACTGTACCATACACTTTTCCTATTACACTAAGAAAACAAATACCCATTTGATTACCACACACTTCTTTTGTCCCCTTTCCTTTGTACAGGGGAATAATTATACCTGACTTCCAATCCTCCGGGACTCTACCTTCCTTCCAGGCCAATCTGCACATCTTCCATATCCATGCTACTACTATCTCTCCCCCATGCTTTAGCATTTCACCACACACCTCATCAATTCCTGGGGCTTTCCCTTTTTTGACTCTCTTCATTGCTTCCACTACTTCCATCCTACTGATCTCTTCCTCTCTTCTCATCTCTCTCCCTCTCCCAGCGATTCTCCAGTCGCTTGTATTTGCATTACTTTCATTCTTTATGTTTCATAGTTCCTTAAAGTGTTCTCTCCACCTGCTCACTTTTTCTCCCTTCTCCACCAGCAATCTGTTATTTTTATCTTTCACTCCCCTCCTACCTTCTTTATCACTCTGTCTTGCTCTCTTACCCTCCTTCCAGAAGATTGTTTCACATTCCCTCCATTTTACACTCAAGTTCCACCCAAGCTCCTCATTCACTTTTTTCAGCTCCCTTTTCTCTATATTTTACTCTCTACTCCGTCTCTCAGCTTCCTCCATGCCTCTGCTTCCCGTCCATTCACTATATGCATTCTACTTTTGTGCCACAGTTTGTCACGCCTCTTCATCCCACCATTCTGCTCCATGCATCCTCTTTCGTCTTCTCTTCGCCCTACACACCACCTCATATGCTGCACAGATTTCTTCTGTGAATACCTTGCATGCATCTTCCTCTTCTTCCATCCGCTTCATGTTATATCTACCCAATCGCTCCTTCACTTCTGTCTTGTATTCTGCCTCCTTTCATCCTCTTGCAACCTTTTTTACTCTCTTTATATGGACTGCTTCCCCCAGCCCTTCTCTCCTATTCATCCAGTGCATTTGTACCTTGACTCTTACTACTACTAAGTGGTGGTCAGAGTCCTCATCCCCAGCCTCAGCATGTTCTTGCATCCAGCACATATCAATTACTCATCCACACACACATAATCAATCATTGCCTTCCGTTCATTCAGCTCACCACCCACCCTTCTCATCACTAGCCATATGTATACCTGTGAATCATTTTGTGCTTAAAGAGGGTATTGGCTGTCACCAGTCCCCAGCACTGCCATTCTCATCCGCTTCTGCAGGCACACTCCACTCACCAACTACTCCATCCACCTTCCGATTCCCAACTTTTCTATTGATTTCTTCAGTCAAAAACACTCACTCCTCTCCGACTTTTCCATGCATGCTTCCACATTTGCCCAGAACTCTTCTTTCACTCCTCTTGCACGGTCTTCTGCTAAATACAAAGCCACCTGAATAGAAGTAGCTGGTCACCACATTTCACCGTGCTTGGCTGTTATTTTTCCGATTTCCGCCTGAAACTGCGTTAGGGAAGGCCATATTGCATCAGCAATTAATTGGTTTGGCACCAACGCTTAACCCAATGGACGCATAGGCGATAACTGGTTATGAGTGACAAGTGGATTGACGGATTAATGAAGCGAGTGAATGACTATATCACCACTTACAATGTTGGAAAATGGGAAGCTTGTGTATTTGTAAATGGGGTTGACTTTAAGCATTATTTGCGGCATATGTCGATCTCAGGTTACACCTCTTAGGATTCCCTCATGGATCTGTTCTCTTATGAATCATTTCTCCCCAGCGACATATTTTCTTCCCACCATGGACATATTGCTCTGATGAATCTCTCTTCCCCTTAGGTATATTTCCCATAGATCGATTTATTCTGCATGGGAGTCCCCTTTTCCCCACATGGATCTACTATATTTTCTCTCATGGATCTATTTCCTTCATGGACCTATTTTTACGCATTCGAAATATGTTCCTTCTGAGGGCCATTTTCCCACATGGACCTCTGCTTACCATGGACCTGTTTTCCAACTACCCACAGACCCACCCTCCCCAGCTATCCTCCCACCCAGCTACCCACCTACCACCCTGCCCATCCATCTACCTACCACTAACACCCCATCTACCCTGCCCACCAAGCCCACCCAGCTACTCTTGCCCTGCATACCCTACACACGCACCGACCCACCCATCTTCAGTGCCCACTCCGTCTGTTCGCGCATACACCAATCGACCCCATCCATCCGTTCACCAATCTGTCCACCAGGCCAACAAGCTCAACCAGCTGTGTGAATTGCAAGTCCACACACACACACACACACACACACACACACACACACACACACACACACACACACAGATGGGGGCAGCAGCTGCATTTAAACTTAAGATGATTTTTTCTGACTCATACTTTCTCATACTGTATTTTTTGTAGTATGGCAGCCAAATTATCAGTCTTGAATTATATCTGATTTTATTCCATTTCTTCCAATTGTATGCCCCCCTCCCTGATACTGTACCTTAATGTCACAACGAATCCTTTAGCCCCAAACAGGTCTCTTAATGGCGAATGTAAGATCAAGTTAGGTTGATGTCCAGTTCAAGTGATGTGTGCGTTCAGTGCCTGGGACAGAAGCACTCACATCAGTGCGGTAATCCCATAAACACGTCCATTGCCAGTGACACAGCTCTCTCTCTCTCTCTCTCTCTCTCTACACACACACACACACACACACACAGTCACCCCCATAATCCCATACACAAAATATCATCTCATCAATGCTTTCATTGCGATAACTTACTTTTCTCCATTTCTTGCTACTGTCTAACGATTTTATTATCTTGGAAGTACTTTACGAAATCAGTAGGTCAGGTATGCCTTCCATTTACCCCTTTGCTACAAGACTTCTTCCCGTAAATTGATAAAAATCGTCCAGTATAATCAAGAATAAAACAGAAAATACGCCTTTGTGCTTAATGGGTGAAACGTTAATCATGTACTGGTACTCTGTCCATGTGCCACAAAAAGCTGCATTAGCGGAACCCGTTTTGTGTTAATAATTAGCTAATTATTCGGGCCTAATTAATTGATCACAGAGGCCCTAATTCCATTTCCGGAGCAACGAGTTTTTTGTTCTTTTCATGGCATAATAAGGAATATTTAATGAACATTGGTGTCAGATTACATAACTGTTTATCCTACACCGCAGTATTGTTTATGGACATCACAGTCAGTTAAATATGTAGATAATCTACACAATAATTAAGATAGGAAAATAGAGAAAAACATTAAAAAACAAGTATTTCATTCATAGACATAACGGCATTACTACTGATGGAATAGTTTGAGTGGACTAATATTGCAATATAACACTTGGGGGAATGATGTTTGTAAAAATGGGTAATGTAAAATTTAGTCACAAAAATTTCACGATAATAGCGACACTCCGATACTGAGTGCTGGTAATTGTGTTTCTCCGATAATCAGTATTGATAAGCTTGATAGAGGTAGACTGAAATATAGAGTAAAAGAATATTCAGACTATGGCTAAATGAAAGCTAGACTGAGAGCCCATCCTAATGGTGCAAGCCACCATAAATAAAGATTGCCGCTCTCATAGTTTTTGCGACATCCTGACAGTTGTAATTCTGATACTAATGATGACAGTGCAATTATTTTTCGTCACAAGGAAGGTCAAAGCGTGTACTACAAAGTTCTAATGTTATATCCACTTCAGTACGTGTTAGGAACACTAGATTATTGTTTATAATATCATACAGTATGTCGTTTTAAAAGTACCAGAGTTTGGGAGCAATTTGCAGCTTAAAATTATTTAAAAATGGCATGGTTAGCATCCCTTTAGTCATTTTTATCTCTTGGCATATTACATTAGCACAGAATGAAAGCATTCCGGATTTACAGAAGACAGTTGTGAGCTCTCCCGTCTTATGCTAATGTTGAGTTTGCATCTGTATGGTTGGCAAGTAAAACCGGGACTTAACGTCTTGGGAGATATTTGGCTGCAGTACCGTCATTATTTTTATGCTCTAACTAAAACAATGGTCGGCTTGAGATACATTTTCTATATGATTTTACAACGCAATCTTCAGTGACGATTTGGTATAATCTTCACTGCCAGCCATTGGAGAAAGGGTCAGATTCGTGCTATCCATCATTAAGTCTTTTGGCATTGATGGCAGTTAGCATCATTAGGATAGGCTACCCTCTGATATATAGAGAAATATTGCACAACCTCCACTCTTTCACCTACATATGTACCACACTTGTAGGGACTCAAGTATCGTACAGTAGCCACGATAGCTTCATATTGTGTATTGTCATTCATAATATTAATGTACTGTTCTTACCAATGTACGTGAAGAGTATCTGTTTCGGCTAAATCCTACCTTGACCCTTTAGATACAAAATTTTACCACTGCATCACGCTTACATGTAGACGACTTATTTGTGGCCATCCCTTCTGTAATTATGGGATTTGGCTACAGATAGAGTTATTTAATTAACCAGTAATTATTTCAACTGAATCTTAACAGCGGTAAATTTACTGCCATTCCCATTATACGGTCTTCGCTAAATGGTTAATGTCGGCCAGAACTGAGAGACCAGATGACCAGCCATGACCACATAAATCCCAGCCACCATGGAGACACCACCTGACCTTCTCTTCACCGGTGCATGAAGCCACTAGACCACAACTGTTTTAGCATGAACATCACTATGACTACTACAAGTATATTCAGAGTCATCATAAATAACCCACAAACATTAATATTTACCAACATCCTTTTACCCCATCCAGGCCCATTCTCTCTCTCTCTCTCTCTCTCTCTCTCTCTCTCTCTCTCTCTCAACCAATTTGCATGCCTTTGTTCAACCATACCTCTTCCACATCTCTTTCCACAGTCCACTTCCACTCACGCCACTCTTCCACTTCCCTCCACCCTCATCCCTTATTCCTGCCCTTTGTCTCTCTTGTCCACGGTCACTCTTACCGTTCTCCTCACTTTAGCTCATCCCAATCTCACCAGCATCACCTCCACCATTTGGGGGGTTTTCCTTCTCAGCTTATTTATCTCTGCCCCAGACGCTGCCCTCTAATCAATGCTACCATCTTTCCTGTCGGGATAAACACAGACGGTAACCATGTCAAGGGCCACACCAAGGCAGTGAGAACTCCTATGCTGTGCTAAGTACGAAAGCATTTTACCTCATTATCTCGCGTAGGATGAACTCTCCACAGGTTCACGTAACCCAAAAGCCTTTCAGGAACAACGGGTATAGTTATCTAAGCGTCTCTTTACCTGCACTAATGAAGTTGGATGAACTTGTGTATTCTCCCGTGTATGTTTGTTTGTACGTCTGCAGGATATCTCAGAGTGTTGTAATCTGGTGTCAATGGAATCTTGTGGATAAGTGGACACCGGGTCAAGGAAGAGTTGGTTAAAATTTGATGTGGATCCGGATGCAGGAATACCTTATAAATATCACTGACGTCGACGGAGGTATGAGCTCTATCATATTGTGTAACTGGACACTCTAATCTCGTAGAATTAATTGGACAGGTGAGATCATAAAAGTATTTGTCTGGTAGGAAAAAGTAATTACTGCATTAAATTACAGATAGATAGATAGATAGATGGATTGGTAGGTAGAAAGGTTGATAGATAGACAGATAGATTGTATGTGTGTGTGTGTGTGTGTGTGTGTGTGTGTGTGTATTCGTTAATAGATGTATGCGCTCTCTGAGTGGATATTTTATTACTGAAAAGCTAAATCTTTGGCCTCGATTTTAGAGGTTTAATTTCTCTCTCTCTCTCTCTCTCTCTCTCTCTCTCTCTCTCTCTCTCTCTCTCTCTCTCTCTCTCTCTCTCTCTCACACACACACACACACACACACACACACAGATACATTGCCAGCTGGTATTCACTGACGGGGTAGTTTGTTTGTGGGATTGGGGGGCGTTGTAGACGAATTGAGAGGTGGCAAGGGAAATACATTTCATCGGATTACGTGTGTGTGTGTGTGTGTGTGTGTGTGTGTGTGTGTGTGTGTGTGTGTGTGTGTGTTTCTTTATACAGGGTGGTCCATGAGTAGTGCTTTCCAAAAAACTCCTCTACGTTAACATAGGCGTTATTTGGACGGCACAGTCTGCAGATGTGGGCGTGTGTGTGGCAGTGGGAGTAGGAAATGAATGCTGCAGGACAGATATCGGTGAACTGTCTCCGAAACACATGGGTCTTTCTTCTCGTTGGTTATGGAAGCTCCCTAACACCATTCCCTAAGTAATTTATTTTAATTAGTACCCATACTCTTCCGTTGTGTTATATAAATCCTTTCAGTATCGCTCAACTCTGCATAAATAGCGTACAAGAGGATATTAACCAGTCATATCTAAAAATAAATCGCTAAGGAAGAGGTGTTCGGGAGCCTCCTTACCCAACGGGCCTTGGACCATCGTGTATAATGTGTTTTTTTTTTTGGTTTGTTCGCTCTTGCTCTACTTCTGTATCGCCATTTTATCATGTGTTTGCAGGTTTGGAAAAGATTTACATGGAAGGAATTTTAACTTCGTGGATCCTGTCCCTTTTCGTTATCCTGTTACGTTATGAAGAGCATAAGATATTGTATTCCTCTTTCCTTCTCTGTTCATGTATATTCTGTCTTTCACATTGTCTATCCATTTATATCTCTGTCTGTCTGTTATCATTCTATCTACCTATCTTCCTATCTATCTATCTATCTATCTATCTGTTTATCAAAAGCTTACTAGTTAGCTATCTGTTTTCTGAATTGTTGTTTTCTGCTCATCAACCGTGTCTTTTTTTTTTTTTTTTTCATCTCCCAGTTTTGTATCTCCTCTCCTCGCTCTCTCTCCCGATCAGTTTCCCTCCTCACTTTTTCGTCCCCTCCATTCATATTTTCTCTTCCTCTCCGCTCCCCAACCTGCCTTTTCCTTCACCTCACCTCAGTCATCCATTCCTCCTTCCTTCTACTTACTCTCATCTCCAACCAGCTCCAGTGTTGCTGTTTCTTCCTCCTCTCACCAGCGCATTGTCCTCTCAGATCTTCCTTCATCCTTGTGAGTCCCCCTCTTCCCGGAGCTTATGTTTTGTGTCCTCTCACTCTTTTTCTTTGTTGCGAAATATTTTCTCCTCGCTCATTCACTGTTTTACCTCATTCGCTTTTGTTTACTTTCCTCGTTTGTGTTCTTCCCTCCCTACCTACGTCCCGATACACTTCTCTCTTTGTCACTTTCCTTCATCCCCACCTCCCACCTCCCTCGCCACACCGTGATTGTATGAGGACAGGAAGGTAAGCAGAGAGAGAGAGAGAGAGAGAGAGAGCATGGGGGAGAAGTAAAGATCAGTGTCTGACCTAACCTATCGGAAAATCTTTATAAAATCAACTAAAACAAGAAAAGCTGAACAAAAATATAAGTAAGCAAAAAAAAGTCTTAAAAAAAAAAAAAAAAAAAAATAGAGGCCTCTCAAGGGAGGAATCACATCAGCCGCGAGCCGATACATATCTAGCGAGGGTAAAAATGTGACCTTGACCTTCACCTACTTTCACCAATTTCGGACTCGTAAGAGATTTTCATCCCTATTATATGCCTGCAAAATTCTGCGATAACTTGAGCTGTTATGAAGTTATCGTGCTAACAGACACACAGACCTTGGCTTACTTTCACCAATTTAGAACCTGTAGGAGATTTTCATCCCTACTACATACCTGTAAAATTTTGTGATGCCATCTTGAGCGGTTGCGAAGTAATCATGCTAACAGACACACAGAGAAACTGAAAACAACACCGGCTTCGCTATCGCGGCTGGCAATAAGAAAAGTAATGCCTTTTAGTAGGACAGAAAGAAAGTGAAGGGAAAGCAAAGGGAAGTTCAAAATGTTAGGTCTGTCTCATGCACGACTGGTGCCTACCTCCATGGCTGTACTGGTATTAACGGGGGTATTTTTACATGTCGGCAAGTCTTCTGGTAGATCAGTAAAGTCTGCTTTATGAAGTTCAAATCCTGAAACTGTGCCCTGCCCCAGCCGGGATTCGAACCTTGATCCATTAGGACTGCAGGTCACCTCTCTACTGATTCAGCCATCGCCTCCTCCAAAGCCAATTGCTGACACAGAAACAAACGAGACATCCGTCTTGACCATCCAGAATAGCTTGTACAAACAACCCTTTCCAGGGCTTTTATAAATCTAAGTAACGATCCACCCCAACTGGTAACAGCATGAAACCAGACCACAGTATAACCCCAGTGTGTTATTACACCAGAATGTCACCTTCAGACTTTGACAGCGATTGTTGAGTGCAGGTGAAGTGCTGATGAGGGCGAACCATTACCGCCACAAATGTCAGCAGGAGCAGATGTCAGTGGGGCGATGATCCCATGAGTCTGACATACAGTGGTGTGTAGGCTATATGTATTCAGTGCCCTGGTGGAGGTCAACCTTACCCACACTCCCGCCAAAGTTATTACCGTTCCCAGAAACCTTTCACCTGTCTACTTGATAATGATGTCATGCTTATGACCACCAACTGATTTATTCTTTTTCTCATTTTCTTAACTCTTGGTTTATTTTACTTGGCCTTCCTAGAAAACTTACTCGATTTTATCAGGCATTGCCGTGACAAAATTATCTTCTGACAAACTAACTCAGATAATTCTTCACCACAACTTAAAGGGATATCATTCTTGTGGCTTAATCTAAATATGGTATATAAGTGTATAGGTAGATAGATAAATAGACTGATAGATAGGTACAGAGACAGATAACAACACAGTATAATTAACCAGTGTGCTTAGGTTTTGTTGATTACGAAAAGGCTTTCGAATCAATGGTGCACATAGCAATTATAAATTCACTGCGGGAACAAGGAGTAAACGAGAACGTTGTAAAACTGCTCGAAAACATATACAAAGAGGGAACTGCCACTGCCACATCACATAAAGACTCGGAAAAAAATAAAATTGTGAAGGGCGTGCGTCAGGGAGATATAGTTTCACGAAAATTATTTACAACTTGCCTAGAAAGTATTTTCAGAAAGCTAGACTGGGAAAGCAAATGAGTAAATAAAGATGGGGACACCTTAAACCATGTAAGATATGCAGATGACACTGTCCTAATCTCAGAAACAGCAGAGACATTGCAGAAATATAAAATGACCTAAATAGAGAAAGTCTCAAAGTAGGGCTGAAGATGAACCGGAGTAAAACTAAATGTTTAATCCAAATACATCAGAGTGTGTCAGCCTTGGCGTCAGTCGATCATCTTACAAGATTTCTGAGAATAATTTGTCACAGTTACAGGCAAAAATCGTGGAAGACACCATGAAATGCTTTGCCATGGTAGTCATCACTGTAACCTAGACCTTTGAGCCTGTGGGGGGTTTGTACCCACAGCCTTGGGATACAATACCGCTTCACCATCCAGGACACCATAGTTAACTCTCGTAGGTGTTGTATTAGGTAATCATTTTACTTACAGACCCAGAAAGAATGGCTGGACACCTGAGTCGAGTGATGCCAGCATCTGGCACCAGGTGTGGAACCTTGGACTTACCGCACGGGAAGCTTCGTAGTAAATGATGCTAACCACGCAGCCACCGCGCAGGTAAAGTTCAGTCGTAAGTAATCCGATTCTTCCTAATCCAAGTTTGGTGGGGGAGTGAGGATAGTAAGGTGGTTGTCCCAGAACCTGCACTTCGGAGGTCTGAAACCAATATTGACCTTCTGCCTTTACTACCCTTCTGCAGTCAAAAGATGTGAAAATAATTTAGCTATCGTTTTAATAAGTAGTCTGTGTAAATGTTATGACTCTTAAGATAGCCACGATATTCTTTCGGTGTGACATTTGGATCTTCCTGAAAAATCAGTGAGAATCTTCTTTGGTGGATCAAGTAGTATGGGTACTCTTAACAAAACATTTACGAAAATCAATATGCTTGACTGCTGTTGTTATGGGTCAGTCAAAGAGAGTGACACCCTCATCCACGGGAGGTTGGGTGATGCCGATGTTGTCCCTACGGCAGCGGAAGTTCGACCGTCTCAGAATATCTGAGGAATGATCTGACCGTCCAGAATGTTGCTTTGGCAGGCTTCACGTTGCGTTAAACCACTGCAAATTGGATTAATGGGAAACTCCTTCTCTAAGCTAAATTTACCATGGTTACCTAGGTTTAAACGATATATAATTCTACTAGAAGAATAAAATTAATAAGGGTTAGCCGTGATGCGAATATTTCCGATTACAACCAAGAATTTATGAGAAAGATGAAAACAGAAATTGTCTGCCCTCACAAGTGATGGTGAAGATGATGATGACAATGAAAACTAAACACTGCTCACTACTTAGTGAACAAACTCGAGCATAATAATCGGTAAGTTGATGATAAAAGTGTAAACGAAGATGGCTCAAACAGCAGTAAACCGAGAACATCAATTTCCTTCGCACCACCCACTCAGATAGCTACAGTGCCAGTTAATATAGACGGTCTTCTCTGGCGAACTCCGATATCGATTCTACACACAGCCAGCCAACTTTTCCGTAGAGATGCACCCTCTCAACCAAAATCTGAGGCTCATAGATTGGAAAGTCAAAGTGAAATTTATAAATAAGTATCAACATAATGTACGACACAGATCACAATTTTATTAAGTTATAAATCACCTTAGCCAATAAGACACGAGTGTTAGAAGGTATGAATCAAAGCATGGTTCTTGTCGATGGCTAATACACACTTAAAATATAGTAAAAGTATATAGGCAAAAGTTAATGGTGAAATACTGCCACGGGTGTTGTTACTAAGCCGCTTTACGACAGACCACAGCTACTGTACCAGTGTCTTACCAGGTTGGCATTACACACACACACACACACACACACACACACACACACACACACACACACACACACACACACACACACACACACACACACACACACACACACACACACACACACACACACACACACACACTGGTGGTCGTGGGATAGTGGTCTCCGTTTTTATGAGTACCGATTCTTTCAATAACAGTAGTTGGCCTTTTCACTCTTCACTCACTGGAAGGATGGTGGAAGGAAAATATTCGTTATGTGTGTCGAAAGGATGAATGTGGTAGCAGTAGAGAGATTAACAGCGTGGCAATTGTGGTGGAAGGATTGTGGTGCTGACTGTGGCAGAGTGATGGTGATGACACTTGTGAGGAAAGGACTTTGGTGATGATTGTGGCAGTGATGGTGATGGCACTTGTGAGGGAAGGACTGTAGTGATGACTGTGGCAGTGATGGTGATGGCACTTGTGAGGGAAGGACTGTGGTGATGACTGTGGCAGTGATGGTGATGGCATTTGTGAGGGAAGGACTGTGGTGATGACTGTGGCAGTGATGGTGATGGCATTTGTGAGGGAAGGACTGTGGTGATGACTGTGGCAGTGATGGTGATGGCATTTGTGAGGGAAGGACTGTGGTGATGATTGAGGCAGAGGGATAGTGATGGCACGGGGGGAGGGGAGGGGACTGCCATGGTAATTGTGATGTAAGGGTTGAGGTGACATTTTTCCTGGTAAGTCTGTGATGACATTAATGGTGCATGTATGGTGACGCTCTAATTAACATAGATGTATTCTGTTGGCAGTTATGGTGGAAG
>NC_136959.1:21885143-21922643 GCF_032717465.1 Coenobita brevimanus | reverse complement strand
CACAGTTACGAGCTCAAAATATTAATATGATTTCCTTACTGAGAGCAGTATTTTCGAAACTAGTAGCGCGTCCAGCCACCCTCCTTCTCGATAACATCTTGCAGCCGGTCTGGCATGGACGCACCATACCCTCTCACCATGTCCGGGTTGCCCCTGAACAGCTCCCATTGTGCTCTGGTGTGGTCCATAAGCTGCTCTGGTGTCCTCTCCCACTCTGGCTCCCATGTATTGACTACTGAACCCCATAGATTCTCTATGGGGTTCATGTCGCAACCCTTACTAGGCCAGGGTAGCACCTCCAAATTATTTTGATGGCCTAACCACTGCTGAACTACCCTGGCCATATGAACTGGACAACGATCGTGGACAAAATTAATGGGGCCAGGTGGGAATGGGAACTCATTATTCTCTAGTGAGGGGAGGAAAAAGTTCTGAAAAATGTCGACATATTTGTCGGCAGTGAAGCGACCGTTGATTTGAAGGATGTCACCCACACCATGGAGCGTCATGTAGCCCCAGACATTAACGCTCACCCTGCCACTACGTGCCTCCTCGTAGATGTTCCTGCGATCATATCTGCAAACCCAATACCGCAGCATCGTAAGAAAACAACATAAATAAGAACACTTATGCAAAACCTTCGATTCTGTAGCCTATACATGACGAATATGAACAATACTAGAAACTAAGTGACGAGGGATCAGAGACTGGAGATAAAATGAAACGAGAGAGGTTATACGAGACAAATGTGAAATGAATTTTTATGAAGTCATTTCCCCCTTTTGTTATAGTTGCTTGTAACCAAGTGGAGCAGGTGGGATCGGATATAAGTGCCTTTTTTTGTGCTGTGCATAATTTACGCTCACAAAATCATGCTTCATGATAACGAAAAACAGTAGTATTACAATAGGAATAGAACCTTTAATAAAGTCGGTATCCAGATTACAGTAAAACGATGGGGTAGGCCTCTTACCTTGTGTTATTTCTTCTCCATAAATGAATGCGACCATGGCAGCAGGAGCTGAAGGTCTTCTCGTCGGTGAATACCGTCCGTTCCCAAAACTCCATATCCTTGGCCGCATATTCCTGAGCGAAGGCAAGTCTGGCAGCACGATGGGCATCGGCGAGACGCTCTTTCTTCGCAGGTGCCCGGTGGTGAATCCCTGCTGCGTGTAATCGCCGCCGCACTGTCGTCATGGACACCTGGAGACCTACAGCCTCTCCGACTTCCGTGGCTGGTTTGAAGGGCATGCGTTCTGCTGCCTGCAGGAGTTCTTCGTCCTCAACCACAGCAGTCACTCGGGGCCGAGGTCTCCTATCTATTCATAAAAAAATAGATAATAATGTTTTAGCCATGTAACTGCCACCGTAGGTAATTTTCAGGTTAGGGTAAGATAGCTTAGGGATAAGATTTTTTTTTAGTCTCAGTAGTGTTTGATGAAAAACCTATCACTGACCTAATTGTCCAAAATCGGCATTATTCCCTATGATACCATGGTGCTAGACTTCGTATGTGGCTTAAAGTCGATTTCCTTACACACTGCCACTACCACCACCACCACCACCACCACAGACACTGCCACCACCACCACCACCACAGACACTGCCACCGCCAGCACCACCACAAACAAACAAACAAACAAACGAGAGAGGAGAGAGAGAGAGAGAGACAAATGTAGATACATCTATATATGTCTATATATATCATATGCTATCTACATACCCAAATCAGTCAAGCGTCCAGTCTCCTGCCAGCGATGAACCCACTTGAGCACTGTGCGCTGAGAAATCCCCAGTCGCTGAGCAATAGCCCGTGAGCTGAGGCCCTCCTCATGCAGGGCGATGATGCCGCCACGCTGGGATACTCGGGTGTCGTGCTGGTTCATGATGGTGGAAGGTCAGAATGACCGTATATGATCTGGAGATCCCCATGTTAACTTGGGCTGTCTATAAGTCACGTGGCAACCTTCGATTCGTCCAGATGCCAATGAAAACAAGTAGGCCCTAACGTGAGCACTGGTAGTTAATTGGAGTTGTTAATAAGTTACTTGATTGTTCTCTCGTTGCTGTGACGGCTGCCTGCCTACACATGTTGTGTAGTGCGCTAATGCTCTAGGCTTCCAAGGCCACTGTTTCATCTTAATTATGATGTCAACAATAAAAGAGAAGAGTTATCTACCCAATAGGTAACTAGGTAACGTGACTGTTGCCGTAAGAGTGCATAGTATTGATAACATATTACAAAACAACAATGGATTTACCTTTCCACCACAATGTTATGGTAAAATATTTCATGTTGGTTTTGCAGTAGTATTTATCCCGTGGGTTTATATGTTAGTTTATTCTTGCTTTCACTTCTCTCCCCTCTCTACAATCCCCCCCCCCCTACTCTGCCTCCCTACACCACCGAACCCCTCCCATCCCCCACCCTACACCCCAGATCCCCCAGCACCCATCCCTGTTTCGGATAAGAGAGTCGAAACTGTGTTGGTGGTTCACACCTTGTGGGATACAGACATTGACAACGCTGAGTGATGAACGCGACAGTGGAGGAGGCTCATCCACTTCCGCCAAAGTATGGGCCGTGATCTGTCCTTCAGATGATCCTTTACGGCGATCACTTTGTTTACGTTTTGGTCGGCGGCTGTAATTTTTCGGCTCTACACAGCAATAGACTGTGATAACGGACAGAAACTCCTGTATGCAGCCCTAGACAAGCCTTGAATCCCAGACTCAAGCTTGGACAATAAAAATAAGTCTTAAGGGCCAGACTGACAAATCGCGCCGCTACTGCACCCTTTTCACTTTAACCTGACACAGATTTTCCTTTTGCAGCTTATTTCACGCAGGTCAGTGGAGGAAAAAACATAACTATAAGGCTGTTCATTCTTTCCTTAGCACTTCTTCGTGACTAACGTAATTTCATCACTTGTAACAATTGAGCGCTAGAATGGAGAAACAGGAATTTTTTGCCGAGTTTGAGTAAATATAAAAAATTTTCAAATCGCTGACGATATAAGAGTTCAAACTCTCTAGATGTGGCAAAGAAAAGAAAAAGATAATGGGAAAACTCAGGATATCGTCCGTATTTGCCCTGGGAGGAAAAATGGCCACATTGGAAACAGGACGGCGTCTGGAGGAGAGAGAAAAAAAGCAAAGAAGGAAACTGCCCAGATAAACGCTATCTGTCCCACGCGTATTTTCCGAGAGAGAGAGAGAGAGAGAGAGAGAGACTGCTAAGGGAAGGAGGTGAGAGATTAAAGGAAGTCATTCTCTCTCTCTCTCTCTCTCTCTCTCTCTCTCTCTCTGCTCGCACGCGTGTGTGTGTGTGTGTGTGTGTGTGTGTGTGTGTGTGTGTGTGTGTGTGTGTGTGTGTGTGTGTGTGTGTGTGTGTGTGTGTGTGTGTGTGTGTGTGTGTGTGTGTGTGTGTGTGTGTGTGTGTGTGTGAGGCTACTCCCTTTTCTTGACTTTCTTTTGTTTGTGGCTATTGATGGCGTTGCTGTAATTAATCATGCCAAATTAATCGCAGTTGCATTTGACGAAGCCTAAAGACAATAAAGGTATTTGGCGTTGACCAGGATATACCTCAGTCGCTTCCTGAGTCACCCTGAGATTAGTCTATTGCAGCTCAGTGTTCCTCAGTCTGTCAGAAGGGTTGGAAGAAACGTGGAAGTTAACATCCCTGGTTTATATTCAACTTCGAAGCTCGCAAATCGAAAAGAACTTCACGTTTATGTAGTACTAGTATTGCTAAGGCAGTACAGAAAGAACAATTCTGATATTACAAAATCTTATCTGTCCTTCCTATCAACAGACAAGATTATTAATTATTTTTCTTTCCTTCTCTTTAGAGTTATGAGACGGTGGACTAATATCGAAAATCAGACCCAAGGAGGAGTAAGTTTTTAGAGAGAGAGAGAGAGAGAGAGAGAGAGAGGAGTGAGGGGTTATGATTATAGTCACCTACAGTTCTCTCTCTCTCTCTTTCTCTCTCTCTCTCTTTTTTTTTTCTCTCTCTCTCTCTTTCTCTCTCTCTCTCTTTTTTTTTTCTCTCTCTCTCTCTCTCTCTCTCTCTCTCTCTCTCTCTCTCTCTGTCTCGCGCGCGCGCGCGCGCGCGCTCAAGGAATCGTCGTGTGGGACAGAAAGTGTTTACCTCAGTATTCTCCTTCCCCGCTTATTTCTCTCTCCTCCAGACGCCACCGCTTCCAGGGCAACCATCTTTCCTCCCAAGGTAAACACGAACAGCAACCTCATTCTCTTTTTACACCCGCGCTCGAAGAGGGGAGAAAACTGAGGTTTTGGTCTGAGATAGCTAGTTTATGCAAAAAAACTACCGCACGTAACCACACCAAATTTGTAACAAGGATTATGCAAAGAACTACTGCATGGAATCACACCATATTTGTAACTGTGACTTAGGATGAGATGGAAGGATGCAGTGGAGAGGTATAGGAGAGAGGTGTGTGTGAGCTGCGGGGGACAGGGCGACATGGAGGGGATTTGTTTGTGGCCACCTCTTACGGGATTAAGGCGTCTGGCAATAGATAGATAGACTTAGAACGAGTCAAGGAACACGTGAAATTTTTGGTCGAGGTCACAGGGCACTGTCAGTGCTTCTGTTTGGATTAAATCTAGGGGAAAGGTGTAAGGTTTGTCTATCTCTATCTACTGCCAGACGCCTTAATCCCGTAAGAGGTGGCCACAAACAAATCGCCTCCATGTCGCCCTGTCCCCCACCATTTCATTGCCCTGTCGCCAGCTCACACCCGCTCCTTTCATATACCTCTCCATCCCTCCATCTCTTCCTTGGCCTCCTCTCCCTCTACCCCCCTCCACCTCACTCACATACACTCTCCTCATCAGTCTCTCACTCTCCTTCCTCTCCATAAGGCCAAACCACATCATTGTGTTTCTCCTAACGCTTCCGATCACATCCACATCCACATCACAACGCTCCTTCAGTTCCTCTTTTGTCAGTCTGTCTCTCCATGTGGATAATTATTACTCTTCTTCAAAACAATAGATCAAAGGTCAAGGTCGCATTGTAGAGTCACCGTAAATACTTTAGATCCGGTTTGAAATATTTTTGTAGATGAGTTAGATTCGGGTAAAGTAAGTCTATATTAAAAGCAATCAGTCGGCTGTTACAGACTTGTCACGAATGGAGGATGCCTGTAATCTGGTGTATGGATTTATTTTTTCTCTCTCCGACAAGGAGAGTATGTTTTCACCCCTGTTTGTCTGTTAGCAGGATTACACAAAAACTATAATAGAGATTTGGACCAAATTTGGTGAGTAGATTGTTCATGTCCCAGGGAACAATCATTTAACTTTTGGGACCGATTCGGATCGTATTACAGTTTCTGGATCAGGAAGACAGTTTTTGGGAAACCTAAATCAGTGATGAGAAAATCTAACCTATTATGAAGAGTGGCTTGGAAATTACGTTGCCCTTGTCGGAGAGATGCTCTCCACTGAGTGCCCTTCTAGTTTAATTTGTTTTTCCTTCTTCTGTTCATCATGTAAAAAAAAATGGGGGGGGCCCTCGAAGGGCACAGAGTAGCGTCAAATATACGTTCCTAAGGCCTTTCCACACAGTCAAGGTCGCCTACAGAATCCGACTCCGTTCCTCAGTTGTGAAGCGTGGTAACAGGCAAGAAACTGTAGGTCAGGAGCTAGAAAGGCGAGGCAGTTCATCACGTCTACATGATTGTATTCTATAACTTTTCTTCAGTATGCTACTTCAGAATCACAAGTGCCCAAAGACCGTGTGGAGAGGACTTCAAAACGAGTGTACTGCGACGGTATTGAATTCTCTGAACGCTTCGTCTCTCTCTCTCTCTCTCTCTCTCTCTCTCTCTCTCTCTGACATACCTAGAGAATGTCGTTAGGGAGATAAAAGTATTATTCTTCCATTTATTTTTAGATGAGGGAGCATCTGCAAGAGTGGCCTGGTCAGTCAGCCACACCCTAAAAATTTTCAAACACCCGATGGTGTTCCAAAGTATCTCCCTAAGGATATTCACATTCAGTATGCTTCTCACAGCGTCCATCACAGCAGTTACTTCAACAAATACGGGATAAGGCTATGGAACATCTAATTTCTAACGTGGCTTATGTCTCTATTTAAAAGTAACCTTCTTGTTTGAATGTATCGAAAACTCATTTACTACATCTTTCAACCCTTCACTGTCTTTCACATGAGTATCTTAATATTCACCAATATTCCACTCAGTCCCACACCATCTCTGAACATTCATGGGGTTTCATTCTCACGGGATTTATCATGGAGAGGTCGCATTACCTCTCGAAAATCTGTTTCCATGATATTAGGGTTTGCCAAACAAACATCGTGCCTTTTTTACCCCCGCACAGTTGTTGACTTTATATAGAAGTCTTATTCGCCTCCGTGTGGAATACAACTCTCATGTGTGGAAGGGCCCCCCACATACATCTGTCCTCAGCAGGGTGGAGTCAAAGGCTTTTAGTTTTATAATCTCTCCTCCTCTTACTGGCTCCCTTCAGCCTCTCTCACTTCGCCGCACAGTTGCGTCTTTATCTCTTTTCTGTCGCTACTTCATTTGTCACTTTTCTGCTCTCATCCCTACAGCATTTGGACGTTTTTACTCACTCCCCTTTTCTGTCCAGCTCTCTAATGCAAGTGGTAACCGATATTCCTAGAGTTTCATTTATGAAATATGTCAACTCTGGAACTGTCTTCCTTTGTCTGTATTTCCTTCAGCCTATGACATCCAGTCTTTTACATGCTATGTGTCCAGGTATCTCGAAATGAATGGATCTTGAATTTAGCTCGCTATGATTATTTATTTTTTCCAGGAAACAATATCCTGTTGTATTGTGGTCCTTGGCTTCTTCTTCCTTTTATTATGAAAATTTGTTCAAAGTTCCAAATGGTTTTTCACTTATGGGACAGGCCATATGGTCTCCCATCTATCTAGTAATCCTCCCTCCACTCGTTCAATTAACCAATTTTTTTTTTCCAGTCTATTTCGGCGGTTCATTACCTAATTGCTAAATCTCTCTCTCTCTCTCTCTCTCTCTCTCTCTCTCTCTCTCTCTCTCTCTCTCTCTCTCTCTCTCTCTCTCTCTCTCTCTCTCTCTCTCTCTCAGACATTGCCAGGAGGAGTTCCCGGACAGATTAGTTTGTTTCTGTGATTGGAAGGCGATATAGAAGAATAGCAAGCTGGCTGGAGGATCGTATTGTGTGGGGAAGTTATGAATGGAGGTGGGCACTGAACCATACCTCGTCTTTCTCTCTTTTGTATTCATCTCTCTCTCTCTCTCTCTCTCTCTCTCTCTCTCACACACACACACACACACACACACACACACACACACAAACCAAGTACACCCCCTGAGATACCCTAATTTCTTCACACATACATATTTGCACCCAAACCCACACCCACACACCGCATAAGCCCCACACGGACCCTTGAATCCCCCCATACCCTCACTCACTCTCGCCCAAGTTCAAATCCACACTTGGCTTACATATAAAACAAAATCCAGCACAATCCCTGGCACACAATTATACCATCATAACCCCACACCTACATATTACAAACCCTACACGACACCGCCCCTGGGACATGTGTTTTTTCTTCTTCAGGTACACTTAGTGCTTCAGTCATACTGGCAACGTTGGAGCGAGTTCAGCAAGAAATGATCCTCCAATTTCTCACTTTTGCTGTTGAATGGTTGAAACAATTCGGCCAGTCGAATAATAAAATCATCAGGAAAGTCGATTTTGACATTAAACCAACCTATCCGTAACCAACATAGGCTTAACCTAACCATAATCAACCGTAACACCTTATTTTGTTTGGGGGGATGACGAAGTTGCCACGTCGCAGAGTCTTTTCTTGAGGCCTTTGATTCCACGTTGACACTGACTGGATGACCAATTATACCCGAAGAAAAATTGTCCCCAGTACACCCATATATCCACACACATCCACACTCACACTTACATTCACCCCCGCACCCGCACCCACATCAACACTCTCTCCCATATCCATATCCATATCCACGCTCACACCCACACACAACACAACCTTCCCCCCACCAGCGCCTGGAACAACCAAATACCCTCACACACCAACACCCACACTTACCAATACCAACACCCACAAGCACACTCACACCCACACCCACACCCACACAGGCCCACACTCACACCCACACCCACACACGCCCACATCCATATCCACATTCACATCCACACATTACACACACTTCACACAGTACCCGTATAACCTCTGTGCTTCTTCACACTACCACACCTGCAGTCACTCATCCCTCAACCAGAACTACACCAACACCCATACCCACATCCACATCTACGCTCACACCCACACTCTCATCCACATCCACACCCACACACTCACACTCACTCACACCCGCACACTCACTCAGTCACACCCACAACCACACCCACACACTCACACTCACATCCACAGCTACACCCACACCCACATCCACACCCATACCCACACTCAGCCCTTCATTTGCCTCCCCACCTGATCACTCCCCTCCACCAAGTAATCTGCTCAGTGAAGCAAGCAGAGGACAATTATAGTCTAATAGGGAATTATCACACAATGCCATGTCTGGGACAGCCATGCTTTGTTTCCAGCATAACCCTGTATTATTTCCCTCACTCTCATCCGTCATTTCGTCTAAATAACCCCACAGGAATTCTGTTATATAAAAATTATCCTCCATCATTATTATGGACATAACGCCCTAGAATTTTTGTGTATTTTCTGGCAGCTGATGCCCCGGCTAACAATATTCATCCTAACAAAGGGGGACAAGTGTAGCCATATTTTGACACAAATGTAAAACTTTATCGTCGGGGTGTATGTTATTTTACAGTGAGTCGAGGGGATAACGAAGTGATGGAATTAGGGGACATCATATACCCTTCAAACCGAGCACAGAGAATAATAACACTGAACATAGGTATAAAGAGGACACAGAGAGAGGGATTATGAGACATGTTAAACATACACACGTAAAGAACACACAAGAGCATAAAGGAACAAGAAAGACTAAATTCTGTATTTAGAATAGTAAAGAAAATATAATAAAAACGAATAATAAGCACACGAAAAGTATAAATAGACATAAAAAAGTATAACACATAAGGAGAAATCACGAACAGGTGGAGGTTGTACTGCACTGATGCTGGAGGTGTAAAACGTGGATCTGGGTGAAACACTGTGGCTAGATGATAATGAATTATGTTTTCGGAGCAAATAAAAAAAAAAAATCCTCGTATTTGAGAGATGTAATAATCAGATGCTTTACTGAACTACGACAAGATCCATTGACTCTCCATTAAAAACACTCACGCTAAGTGCATCATATCAGTCCTAAATAAAGGAGTACTAAGATTTTATGAACTGTTGGGCCTATCATGTCTATTCCAAGAATCTGGAAATAAATCGTGAGTTGCAGGTGGAAGAATGGATGAGCTGGGCGACCATGCATCTCGAAAAATTTCAATATATTACCCCAAGAGTGCATTCTCCATAGCTGCAGACACAGTATAAAATTCCACTAACTCTGTATCATTACTGTCACTGCAGTCTTGTCAGGATACAAGCCATCACTGCACTCATCACCACAGTCCTTCCACATGTCCCATCACCATCACTCTGCCAGTGTCATCACCAAAGTCGTATCACCACAAGTACCATCACCATCACTCTGCCACAATCATTACCGCAGTCCTTCCACCACAAGTGCCATCACCATCACTTTGCCACAGTCATCACCATGGTCTTCCGACACAATTGTCACATAGATAATCCCTGCATAAGTACCACAACCATCATTTCGTCACACGTCAGTACACGATCACTGCAGCGAGCAAGGTGTGAAGAAATGAACAACAACGTCCTCCCATCGCTGCTTATACTGTATTTTTCTTAAAATCAACATACTTCCACAACAACCGACTCCACTGTTCCAAGACCAGTACTACCCTCATGCTTTGTGTGTGTGTGTGTGTGTGTGTGTGTGTGTGTGTGTGTGTGTGTGTGTGTTATACTGTAAGTACAGTATGTGCCTTCACCATTATGCCATAATAATCTTCCATTCACCAATGTGCAGAGTGTGTGTTATATTTGAAGACGTGTGGCGTGACATTAAGTACCCTTGTTCTAGCGCTGCCTGCCAGTGTGCGACATCTATCTATTTATCTATCTATTGCCAGACGCCTCAATCCCGTTTGGGGTGGCCACAAACAAATCACCTCCACGTCGTCCTGTCCCCCGCCATTTCACTGCCCTGCTCCCAACTCACACCCCCCTCTCTCATATACCTCTCTACCCCATCCCTCCATCTCATCCTCGGCCTCCCCCTCCCTCTTCCCCCCTCCACCTCACTCACATACACTCTCTTCGTCAGTCTTTCACCCTCCATGCTCTCCACATGGCCAAACCACCTCAGTGTGTTCCTCATAACACTTCCTATCACATCCACATCCACACCACAACGCTCCTTTATATCCTCATTCGTCAGCCTGTCTCTCCATGTGACTCCACAGGCTCCTCTTAAATAACTCATTTCGACATACTGTACATAAATACCATGACACACCTGCAAGCGTGGTGTGCCATTTTCACACACACACATTCAGCAATGGGATTATTTGTTGCATCATCGTGACCTTTATCCGTTATACCCGGATTTATATTTGAAGAAAGGCCAGATTAGAGACACATTCACTGGTTTGCAGGAGGGTGGTGCCTTGTGCGGACGAATGGACTGAAAAGGGAGCTTACGTGAGTGAGTTCAGCGTTTTACTCATTACCAGATCGAGTATTTATTCTTATTTGTATAGGCGTCTCAGATCCACTAACCAGTCCCTGTTTTAATAAACTGTTCAAGTCACTGGGAACTGCATCTGTATCTGTGTTTAATTGGTTGTGTGGAATTGAACTCTAAGATTATCTGGCTCATAATATATACTGATAATAAGGCTTTTCATATCTGTCTTGGCGTACAGGTAAGGTTTTTCATGTACAGTTTAGCAGTATGGCAGGTCTCGACTGTACAAGGCAGTTCGTCAACCATATTTTTAACCACAAAGACAATAATTTTTAAGGCATATTTCTAACACAATTACCGCTCCTTTACATGACTGGTCAGTATTGAAAGTCATGCACTGTATCATAACCATACCTTCTTCAAGGATATTTCCTGCATGTAGACGTTGTTTTTATTGTGTGTGTGTGTGTGTGTGTGTGTGTGTGTGTGTGTGTGTGTGTGTGTGTGTGTGTGTGTGTGTGTGTGTGTTTGTATGTGTGAGAGAGAGAGGGGGGGAAGGGGAAGGAGGTAATTCTAAGGAGCAGCTAAGCAGCAGTCATACCCTGTTACCATTCCCATCCAGTCAGTTCTTTTGTACGATGCCCTCTTAGGTACCCACATTTCTCAACTCAGTACTCTTCCCTGAAATCGAAATCTTCCCACAAATATCTTAAATAATGGGTGGAAATTTAACAATATCAATTACTCGCTAACTTTCTGTGATGCTAATTCCATATCGGGCTAATGAGTTTAGAGAAAAAATAATGGATGACCGTGTGTGTGTGTGTGTGTGTGTGTGTGTGTGTGTGTGTGTGTGGGTGGGTGGGTGTGGGTGTGCCCTTTATATTAACCGTAGTGAGTTAATATGTATGTGGGTGATTGTGAGTGTGATAATTTTTGGCGATGGTGGTTGTGGTGGTGATGCTGGGAATGGTAGTTATTTTGAGCACGATGACCAAAAAAGTGATGAAAATGTAAAACTGCTGATAGTGGTGGTGATGATGTTAAGGATAAGGAAGAGGAAAACGAATACAGACAATGATGCTAACGATGATGACGACCTCACGATCGGGATGAGGGTGAGGGAAAGGCATGTGTGTGTGTGTGTGTGTGTGTGTGTGTGTGTGTGTGTGTGTGTGTGTGTGTGATGAGGTGTTGCAGTGTGAACGTATTGTGGTATATGGATTAGCGTTTGTATGATGTAGGTTGATGTAGGTATGTTAATAGGAAGAAATGAATCGTGAGACTGAAGAAAGTGTTGTGAGGGCGCGGAGTTTGTGTGGCGTACGTGTGACTTAGTTGATGTGTGGTTGTCAGTGTCGTGTTTGTGTGGAGACGTTTGACGTGGGTGTGGGATAATTACCTGTATATATATATATATATATATATATATATATATATATATATATATATATATATATATATATATATATATATATATATATATTTATATATTGTTACATAGCCTATGATTTCATCATCCTTTGTGTAATTCTAACGTACAGTATGCTGCATGTTTGATCACGAGCGTGTTCCACTTCACTCCCCCCTTCTACCCTTATAGTAGAGTAAGTCGTTCTTTCTGTTGTTCAGAGCAGGAGTGTCAACTCTTTGTCCCCTTTGGCTTCATTTGCACGTCCTTCTTACAAGTTGTATCAAGCTCCGCCGGCCCCTATATAATGAGCTCAGTCTCTACATCAATTGCCACTTAGATCTACTCCTCATTTTGTTCACATCTCTGTCCTCCCCTGTACAGTTGTTATTATTGTGAGTGCTCAGGAAGTCTCCAACCATCTAGCAGCTGTGTAATTTGAGTATAAGTGTTATTGCATTTTTTCTTGTACTGCGTAGCATGGGGTGTTGGTTCGTAGGCCTAGTGAGGTTTTTGTGATTCATGTGTTTTGGGTGTCAGCCATTATTGATAATATTTTGTATCTGTAATAATATATCTTGCATTCACTGAGCATTATCCTGTTTTCTCATTTTATCAGGGCTGACTTAGATAAATTTACACTTGCTAATTTCGTGTTAATAGAGGCTATTGCAGTTAACCATATATTTAACCTGTTTTTTGCCATTACATTAACTTTATGAGTCCTGAATGTTTAGTTGTTAGTTTGAGCATTAAACTTTAACTTGTAATTTTACCTAACTCTTTTATTTTGAACCTGGAACTTTGCGGGACAGTTTTCTCTGTTCCGTAATAATATATATATATATATATATATATATATATATATATATATATATATATATATATATATATATATATATATATATATATATATATATATATATAAAGCAGAATAAACATTGGATGTTGTTAGCGGGCAGAGGGAGGGAGAGGCAAAAAGAAGCTTGTGTCGGACTGGGAGTAGGCGACGCGTGAGAAGGAAATTAGATGATTATTTATTAAGGCTTACAATCTTCACAGTACTAGCCCGGGTCATGTTTAAAATAGAAAAGTATCGTGTGAAAACAACTTTGACATTGTATCATTTTTTTGTTGAACAGTTATGATTCCATTTTGCCTTAAGTAAGGAAAATACGATTATCCAAGACCGTCCATCTTTTCAGTGTTGAGATATTGTTTATTACTTTCTTATTTACGACTAGATGGAAACATAGCATTGTTCTGCAAGTACTTGATATTTTGCTAAAGCGTTTTTCTGAGGAATATATATATTTCAAACGCAGTTTATGCTAATACTACGAAAATTATCGGCAACATTTTCAGGGGCCTTGTAGCCAAAAACTCGCAAGAGGTCAATTACCTTGCCAAAGATTTTTTTTTCTCTCGATAATTGCTTCTCCATTTCATGTAAATTACAAGGTCATCAACTGGTGAAGCTGAATGTACAGTACTTAGGGCATACAGGAATATCGGATACACACAGTTGAGAGCAACCGTCCTCAGGTGATTAGCCGCGCTGCTTATCCCCATAACATAGACCCTTGAGCCTGTGGCGAGTTATTCCCTCAATATCCTGGGATACAAGGCCACTGTACCATCCAGGTTACCACAGTTATCTTCCCTAAGTGTTACCCCAGATACTCATTACCTCCCAACCCAGAAAGAGTGGATGGACTATTGAGTCGAGTGACGGCAGCTGCCCGCACCAATATTCGAACCCTGGATGCTAACTGACTGGGGTAAAAATAATCTGGTTGTTTTTAATGCATCAAAGACTCAGTTTTTGCACCTATCAACCCGACAAAATCTTCCACAGGTATACCCACTAATGCTTAATAATATTCAGCTTAATCTTGCATCATCGTTGAACATGCTTGGGGTTTCATTTACTCGGGACTTATCTTGGAAAGATCATATTACATCTCTTGTAAAATCTGCTTCCAAGAGATTGGGTGTGCTAAGCCGACTCCGTTCCTTCTTTACCCCTGCACAATTGTTGACTCTATACATGGGTTTTATCCTCCCCTGCTTGGAGTACAACTCTCATGTGTCGGGAGGCTCCCCACATACAGCCCTTCTCAGTAGGGTTGAGTCAAAGGCTTTTCGTCTCATTAACTCTCCCCCTCTTACTGACTCCCTTCAACCTCTGTCTCTTCGCTGCACTGTTGCATCTTTATCTCTTTTCTATCGCTACTTTAATGGTCACTGTTCCTCTGAACTGTCTGCATGCATTCCTCCATCTCTACGACGGGCGCTAGCACCCGTCTAGCAGCAAACTCTCACTCCTTTTCTGTCCAACTCTCTAATGCAAGAGTTAACCGTTACTCCCAGTCCTTCATTTATGCAACAGGTCAACTCTGGAACTGTCTCCCTCTGTCTGTATTTCCTGCTTCCTATGATCTCCAGTTTTTCAAACGCAGTGTGTCCAGGCATCTCGAAATGAATGGATCTTGAATTTGGCTCTCTCTTGTATTTTGTATTTCTCTTGGAGGGAACAGTTTTGCGGGCTCGTTGCCTTTGGTCCCTTCTTCCTCGCATTAAAAAAAAAAAAAAAAAAAACTGACCAGCAACGAAGTCAGCGATGCCCACCATTCAGCCACCGTGGCAGTGTAGGCCATATTGTTATTATGTATGGCCTAGTTCAGTGACTCTTTGGAATACTGCAGAGAGAGATATATTTGCTGCCAGGCAGGTACCGATTCTGGGGTATAATATTGTGAAAATCAACTGAAATAATTTTTAGTTTAATGTAACTTAATGACTACATCTAAAGCAACATCACGAGGTGTAACTTTTGCAAGGGGCGCTGCAAGAACTGTGATCCATAAAATAACAGAGCAAGAGGAAACATGACCGAGATGCAGTGAGATGGAGAAAGAGTGAGCTATTTGTTGATGTGGCCTAAAGGAAATGTGGCACTACTTACGGAGCAGCCTGACACAAAGGTAGGGAGCAGCCAACGGTAAGGCTGTGGTCGAATGGCTTCACCGAGGTTCACACTACCAGTTCCCGCTTCTCACACCATCAGTAGAGCTATGGTGAGTGTGCGTGAGAGTGAGCAGGAGGCACAGCTGCACCACTGACTTAGGTCCCATCACCACCATATGACATACCACCAGAAGGAAGAAGTTTTTTGGAGCTTATCGTCTGAAGTAACGTGGAGGAAAAATATATTTGTAAAAATATGTTGGATCGCAAAAGAAAGAGGAAACATGGGCGGTCTCTCCCTGTGCGCCAAACTTTGCCACCAAAATAAACAAACTATTTTCAGTAAAAAATACAACGGAAGTGAATTAAAGACTCGTTCATTTTGAGGTAAAAAGAAGAAATCTACAGTTTGAAATTTACGTGAATTTGTATTTTAGATCAATATAGGTGCTACAGAGGGATGACTTCAAGTGGTGGCACCGATATAGCAGAGCAGCTCCTCTACCAGATTGTACAAACAATCATGAACGCCTTCCCTATCCCCTGAAAGGATTATGGGATACTGCAGGAAAAGGACAACTTCGGTCTATAGTTTACAGGGTTCACAGTCTGATGAACCCAGGGTCGTGACAACAGTACCACCACCACCAACATCACCACCATCACCAATAACAACAACACCACCACCACCAATAACAACAACACCACCACCACCAATAACAACAACAACAACAACAACAAGAAAAATAATAATAAGACTAAGACTAATATACGAGACCACCCTCATAGTCTCATCTACCCTCCAATTCACACATCCGTTGTGCTTGGTTTAGTACAACCCAGACTGCCTTGTTACCTCATGTCTCTCCTCTCCCTGCCTTCCGAGTCCACACTATTCGCCTCTTCCTTCTTTACATTTAAGTCTACCACAGTATCTCTTCATGAATTTTTCTCTACCCAGTCATCACCGTCTTTTCCCAACAGTGCGCTAATCTTCCTGTGTATAAAACTCCCAAACTTCCCCAGTAATTTCCCCAGACAGCAGTTACTCAGAGTCTTGATGAAGGAGCCCCCCCTCCCCCTTCAGCGCTTTCTACTACTCCCTCTTTTCCCTCCATCCCCCTCACGCCTCCATCATCTTGTCCTGCCGAGTAGTATGCCCAGAGTTTAATGATGCATATCCGCCACCCTGTTTGTCTTCTCTTCGATGGTTTATCTTCTAGTGTGTTGTGTGCAGTGCCTTATTTGTTGTCATACTGCGATGTGACACTGTGATCTTTATATAGGTCGTCTCCAGCATAATGTGGCAGACACTTTTTTTTCTTTTTTTTGTGAGGGCTTGGCAGAGGCATACCGAGCAATGCTTTGCTTCGGCAGCTTGAAGCCCGAGTTCTTGGCGTTTCATTTATACATACGAGTATATACCGGATGTCCGAAAGGGTTGTTCACACTTCGTAATGCTATAGCGAACACCGAATAAAGATATTTAAAAAAATGTAGCAAGATCATGTAGAGCAAGATCTATAGTTCATGTAGGTATCCAAGTCATATGTATCTGGGTATTCTTTAAGAATTATAATTTCATTGATGGTGGAAGGGGGTAACTCATCGCTGGCTGGCTGAATCTGTATGAAGGAGACATTTTGTGATGGCTTCATGGCATTGCTCATAACAAGTGTATCTATGTGGAAATAGATAAAGCTACAAAGTAGTGTGTACTTTCAACCTTGCTTGTAAATTCCTAGAAACGTCCACTTCTCCAACATTCTAGGACATACTGTCTTGCATCAGCCCCTAGCAACAACAGTTACCAACTACGAGACATCAAAACATTCTAGAGTTTTCCTCTATCTCAGAGGCGGCAGACAACCCAAACGATAATTAATCGAAACAAAGCAATGTTTTATTATCGTGAAAGCTTTTATTAGTTTTAATTAACTGAAATTAATCTACTCCTTTAGCATACCCATGTACATCACTGTTTAAATGTTCCTTACTGTCTAATTTATAACAGGGCTTATTCTAGTTACGGCAAAATGTACTGTACAAGGAGGCAAAATATTCTCATGAAATGCTTATCACCGAAGAGAGGGCACAGATACGTGTATATTTAATGCATGTATAAATTTGTGGACTTGTGATACATAATTATTCTTGGTTAATTTTAAGACTTTTGTTAATAATATGGAGTATGGTCAACCATTCGGACTCTCTCTCTCTCTCTCTCTCTCTCTCTCTCTCTCAACCTTATGTCTCATTTCTATTATCGAGTGATGCTGAGAGAACAACTTCATAAGCTATTTGATCCACCTAGGTACACACACACACACACACACACACAAAAGCTCCTGGAAGAAATATCCCCTCAGTCTCAGGACTGATTTGTTTTCTTAAGACAAGGGCTGCGTGCCTTGACTTGCTGTTTAGAGCGGCGATGGGGAGGGGCAGAGGAGGGTGGAAGCGGCAGATGGAGAGGCAGTGTTATAAACTCTTCAGATAGAATGAAACGTTAGCCATTTTGGAAGACTGGTGGCGGGAAGAGTTGATTGGTGGGCAATATCAGGGGAAGACAAATGCTGGAGAGATTAGTAGCCAGCGCTGCAATTAACACACCACAGTGCTCAGTGTGTGTGTGTGTGTGTGTGTGTGTGTGTGTGTGTGTGTGTGTGTGTGTGTGTGTGTGTGTTATGGCGACATATTTTACGGATGTCCACTAATTTCAAGAATAATGTTCGTATTAATGTAAAACAATTGGCTAGGAAGGCTTGTTGAGGGAGGTTGGTCACAGGAAAAGGTAGATCAAGAAAGATATGAAGTAGTATAATTGAGGCTACCGTGGAGGAATTGAGTGGCAGACTGACAGAGAGACGGGCTGATGGAAAGAAATAGAGACAGACAGACAGAGAGACAAACATTTAACACAAGCAAACAATGTGTATGTAATTTTGGATTCAGTTCAGGGGGTAATCTGCCATTTACTGAACTAATTAGTTTTTCCTAATGACGTGGTGCCAAGTTTTATTAATAATTTTTTTCCTTTCTATTTTCTCTCTCTCTCTCTCTCTCTCTCTCTCTCTCTCTCTCTCTCTCTCTCTCTCTCTCTCTCTCTCTCATTCAGAAACGATATAGTAACTGACATAAATTGATGATGGGGTAGTTATTGCCTATCATTTTTATATTACATTGAGGTATCAGTTTATTATACATAGCAATTCAGTGTTTTTCTTTCATTTATTGTATGCTTGATGGTGTGAAACCCATTACACTACCAAGATATATTCGTACAATGCTACTGGTAAGGGTGAGAGGGTGGGCTGAAAATCTCTCGTCTGTCTTAGGGATTTGGCAGCCACACCGGAGACCACTCGTGCCGCAAACAGCCTTGTAACTCTCACAACACAGGAAGAGAGAGGTGGCAATATAACTGTCTTCTCTTAATTATATGTCCTGGTCTAGATTATCGAACCAAAATCTATATATAAAAAAATCTTACCATAGTTACAGCGGTACGACAGTCACCGCTATTGAAAGGTATGGATTACGTATAAACACTGATATTTCCTAATTTTGAACGAATATACAGTATTCATTAGACATTACTACATTCATTCCCTGGTGACTGCATAGTTCTGTAAAAATACGGTTAGACCTTGGACATATTGCAACAGCTTTTTTCTTCATACAGTATTTCATAGGTATTCAAAGAACATGCTGAAAATGCATCCCAGTCAAGTATACCTTTGCGAAACGTGCTTAATTTACATAAAACCATTTTGACCACTAAGCTTTGATGGTTCGGTTCCTATTTTTACCGCGCACCTGGAAGTTATAACGTTTTATGTGCTTATAAACCACTTATGATTAGTTTACTGTCTACTACATTTTAGCATGAAATATAGACGAGTATTTAGGGAGAAGAAACTTACTGATTGGTTAAGATTAATTTGTATAAGTCCAGTATGTCTGCCAAAGTGTTCTGTTGGAGGTTTTACGGTGCAGATGTAATTACAGTATATGTGCTTTTAATTTCCTGTCACGCCGAGGGAGGTATATGAAAGAGGGGTGTGTGAGCTGGAAACGGGGCAGTGAAATGGCGGGGAACAGGGCGACAGGGAAGCGATTTGTTTATGGCCACCCTTTATGGGACTGAGGCGACTGGCAATAGATAGATAGATAGCCTAGGGATTCTTACAAGTCAAATGACATTCCAACCCGTTCGGTTAGTTCCATCATCTCGAAATGCGTTTGGTGGTCTTGTGGCAGTATGCTTGATGGGTGACAGCCGTGCCTGATGCCTGATGCTCCAGTGCTAGAGGTGATTGCAGGGTTTTCTGCCATTGCTTTCATGGTATTATGTCAGTCTCCTAGTCTAAAATAACCTGGACTGTGGAACCCTACGCCTTGCAAGGACGATATTTTCCTTTGGTCTCGACAATAGATTACATGCCTACTGTATTTGCTTAGTTTCATTCTTTCTCTGCTTCTACTTTCTTCTTTCTTCACCGGAGTTCGCTAACTTGGCACCATTCCTCAGTTCTTTCTTAAACTCGCCTCAGACTGAGTACAGTTGTTCCTTGGGCAAATACTCCTAAATATGTTTCTCACCCCTAGCACCACACCACCTACTCTCCCTCTCACTAACACACTACCAGGCTTTGACGAACAACTTAGTAGGTGCCAAACCTTATATTTCCTTGCAACTCGCCCAGGGACGAACTCTCATGAGACCCTGGTGAGGCGCTGTCCACTACAAGGGGGTGCTGGACCACAACACGACTTATGTAGCATACTGTCCTGTACCTGAAGGATGGTCTCATAGAAGCTGTTTCTTACCTGTGGTTGACGGGTTTACTTGGCCAAATAGACGTGGGTGAAACGACAACACTGCCCCTGTTCTCTGTACCAGACTACAAACGAGGTATCTATTCTGTCCCTCACTATACGATCGTAAATATTTACTGTACTTCGCCCAAGCAGCCTGTCCTTAACACACAGTCACACCAGGTATCACCTGAGCAAATATCATTGAGCACCTCATTGGCCTGTGCTCATAATTGTTCCTATTTGCTCGAAAGTTGAAGCCATTATGCGTTAGTAATTATGTCACGGAGGCATTTTGTTTGTATTTTTAGTTAGTTGTTTTCCGGGGAGGGACACTAACACTCCGCCAACGCACTTGTTGACACGTAGGGAACACGTATTGGTTGGTTACAAGGTTACCATCAGCGTATTAAATGATTTCCTGGTTTACAGGAAATCATTTGGCTTGTCACTCAATGTAGAATTACCCTGGAATAGAATATAACTACACTGAGTGAGTGGATGATGGGCGCCCCCACCAAGGAAGGAGGAGGCCGAGGATGAGGTGGAGGGATGGAGTGAAGTATATGAGGGAGGGGATTGTGAGCTGGGGGGAAGGAAGTGAATGGCGGGAAACAGGGCCACATGGAGGCGATTTGTTTGTGGCCACCTCCTATGGGGTTAAGGCGTCTGGCAGTAGGTAGTTAGAATTATGTCGCCATCTGTACTCACTTCATTGGGTCCAGCCACTGTAATCAGGAGCAAGTGGCTGACTGGTTTGATCAGAGGGTTTCATTGTGGCAACTAGTGACTAGTGCCGAATCCAAGGAGGTGAACCCTGAAGGGTTTAGGTGGGGCGGTGTATTTATAGAGTGAGTTGCCACAAGTAGATGAGGTGAAAGGAGGTATGATGGTGGCCCACTTCCTTCGCGATGATGATGACTGATAACACTGATAGTGAGGCTGAGGGACAGTGAACAGCAAGATCATGACAAACTTATACCAAATTCACAGGTGGATGGGAAATGTTGTGTAGAGGCTACTGTAATGGAGAATGAACACAGACTGATAGACAGATTGAGAATGCAGCAATGAGCAACAAAAACAAGCAAGAGACAGTCAGATACACACCAAAATATTTCACAACACAACACATACGAACCGTGAAGTAGTGTGAGTGACTGGACATTTGTCAAAGCCTGTGTGTGTGTCTGTCATCACCGCCGCGTTGGCAAATGCGAAAATATGGAACAGTTGCTGGAAAAACTGTACTCGTTTGTGCCGAAAGGCTTTTATGGGGAGAACTGCATTGCTCTTGTCATCATCATCATCATCATCATCATCACCCAGACCGCATTCCCACAAAAGACCGGCGTGATACAGGGTCCAGAGAGCAGGAAAATTAGGAAAACATGCAAAATATCTGTCAGGTTAAATGAATCATACTCTTCCACCTACATAAAATCAATAAGTTAACCATTGCATTGCCGAAGAAAAAAGGGAACGCCAAAGCATTGTCATATATTCTTCCATACAAAACTCTTCCATCCAGCTCAATCCACTGTCAGTTTCCTAGCCTCATTAACCTTCAGTTTCGCTCCCACACATACTCATTTACCATATCTATCCACCTCCATGATTTGCCAGGCCTTCACCCACCTTTATGTTCGCCATTCATTTCACACCCATTATCTTCACATGACCATACCGTCTAAGCACGCACACTCTTCGACTCTGAAATTCGCAGACTTCCTTCCTCCACATTTTTCGCGAATCACATTAATCCTAATCGCCTCTTCATTCCACACTCCATACACATTTGTCATTAATCGTATTTTCACTGCTCTTACTTTTGATAATTAGTTCAATGCCGCACCAAAGGCCCGTATGATAATGTCGGTCCCAAAACTCCTCCATCCAAGATTCTCACAGCAGTCATACTCACCTCTCTGTTTCGTATCAAGGCCTTCAAAGCACCATTTTCATTCCCTGCCATATATAAAAGTAGAAAAAAGTGTCAGTATGAAAGCGAAAAGTGAGATTCAATAAAAGTTTGCTACTGCACTAAAAATCTGAATACCGCTTTTGTTTTTTGGCGAATTTGTTAGTACTGTAGTTATTGTCATGCTGTCCTAAAGTGAAATAAAAGACTGAAACAGCTAATTTTACACACACACACACACACACACACACACACACACACACACACACACACACACACACACAAACACTATATCTGTATCTGTCAGTCTGTGTATCCATCTATCTATCTATCTATCTTTCTGTATGATTTATCTTTATTTGTGAGCGTGTGTGTGTGTGTGTGTGTGTGTGTGTGTGTGTGTGTGTGTGTGTGTGTGTGTGTGTGTGTGTGTGTGTGTGTGTGTGTGTGTGTGTGTGTGTGTGTGTGTGTGTGTGTGTGTGTGTGTGTGTGTGTGTACACTTTTGTTCTTGCTGGTACTGTGTTTATGCTATTTGCAGTGGAACTACCTAATGACTTGGTATTACTGGTAGTTGTGTCAGTAAGTAAGGGAACAAGGCTTCATCCAACAAGGTTATTGTGCATCTTCGAGGAGCGTGGTGTACATCAGAGCAACATTCCGTCGATACATATTCGGACATTACATTTACTGAGTTAGAAGTAGGTTTGATGAGGTGAGGACCGAAAATATGATACCAAATATTTCCGCGTGTGCTGAATCGTAACTGTAGGGATGGACAGACTGATTGCAACAGAGTCGAGGGTAGACGGATGAGGACTATCGTTCTAATGAAAAATTTATAGTGATAGGCTGCATGTTAAGGAGGAAGATATGGCAGATGGGAGGTTAATGTCAACCGAATATTTAACATTTTGAGGAGTCGAGTAAAAATTATGTGTTCTCTCTCTCTCTCTCTCTCTCTCTCTCTCTCTCTCTCTCTCTCTCTCTCTCTCTCTCTCTCTCTCTCTCTCTCTCTCAAAACTGTGTATCCTTCTTTTATTGATTTATTTTTTTACCTTCTCCTTTTTCCATTTCCTGAAGAGGTCTGAGTGTGTGTGCCCATTGTGAGGGACGGAAAGAGACAACAGCAGCCAAAAATGGAGAGAGAGAGAGAGAGAGAGAGAGAGAGAGAGAGAGTACGTAACATATAGCCGTAATATAGATAGAGAGATATATTTAACCATTGCTTTGTACCTTATATGTAATTATTGTTTATAATATTAGTCCATGTGTCACTCTGCGCCTGATGTTAAACCTACTCTTTGCTGTGTGGAAATTTAATGTTATCTTTTTTACGCATGCTCTCGCGAGGGGAGAACGGGTGTTATTTTGGTCTGAGTGTGGGTGTCCGTCTTTCTGTGTGTGTGTGTGTGTGTGTGTGTGTGTGTGTGTGTAGGGGAGGTGAAGGTGAACAAAAGAACTAAATAGCTTATACAGGTATATATACAATTTTAATCAAAGTTGGTTGAAGACTTAGCGAACAGCCATTGATATAACTTCTTGAATTTGAAAACATGATGTCAGTGGTCAAGGTCACCGGACAAGGTTATATATCAACCTATGTATATGGGTTTTATCATACTTTAAACAGCTTTGCTCAGATTATACCCAAGTTTGGTAGAAGGCTTGTGGGTCAGGCACTGAGTAAATGAGGTGTTTTTAGTACAATACATCAAAGGTCAAGGAAACAGGGCTAGGTCAACTTAAAGAGTTTTTATTCGCTTTATACCAAATGTGGAAAGGATAGTGATATACAAGAATAAAACTATTTGTCTTTGAGAGCATTCAGCCAATGTCAAGGCTGCAGGGAAACAGCAGAAGCCAAAGCCACAGGACACAGTTTAATGAGATAGTTATGATCTGATTTGAACCAGATTTGGTAAAAGGGTTATGGATAAGGCAAGAATGAATATATTCACTTTTGGCAGCAATGAGTCAAAGGTTAAGGTCACAGGGAAAGGTCGGTTTTTGGCAAATGTATCTGTGTAAATAAAACAGCCAAAGTAGTTTTAAACTGATTAAAACGATGATGGATATGGTTAGGATCAGCTAAGATGTAGACTAATAGCTTTTGAGAAAGATACATCAAAGGTCAAGGTCACATGGCAGGGTCAGTGTAATATCTTTTAGTGTATATTAAACGCTGTAAAAGGGTTCAGATGATAACAAGGCTTAAGATATTTTATTCTGAGAACAATTAATCAAAGGGTAAGCTCACAGGGAAGGTGATAAATTCCCCCTATGACCTGTTGGAAGGAGCTCTCTGTATGTTCCATCTTATCAATTTTGTCATCCGTGAAACTGACGTCAGAGGCAACAGTTCATTAAACGCTATACTACTTTTACTTTAACTTGGCATATAATTCTGTCTTTTTGCAGTTTATTTCGCTCAGCTTAGGGCAGAAAAAAAAGAAAACAATACTGCGGACCTACGTTTTTCCCACAGTACTTCTTTTTGATTAGCATCATATTGTAGTGCTAGACTGTTGCTACAACTCACCATTCAGGATGGAAGGATGACAGTTTTAGGCCAAGTTAGAGTAAAGAAGTAGATAAAGAGTGAAAGACTAACCAGGAACGTGTATATGAGTGAGGTGGAGGTGGGAGAGGAAGGAAGAGACCAAGGAGGAGATGGAGGGATGGAGTAGATAGGTGTACGAGAGAGGGAGGTGTAAGTTGGGAGGAGGGCAGCGAAATTGCAGGGGACAGGGCGTCATGGAGACGATTTACTTGTGGCCACCCCTTACGGGACTGAGGCGTCTGGCTATAGACAGATAGACAAACCAAATCCTCGGGAAAAAAAAAAAAAAAAAAAAAAAAAAGCATTTGGGAGCCGAATGCTAATTGCCTGCCAGAATATGCTCTTGACCAAGTCCAAGATTTTGGCCATCTTGTTACCCTGAAAGTTTCATTATGATAGCTCAAGCCTTTCATTAGATATAATGCTGCTAAAGGCGGGCGATAAAAACACTTGACCTTTGGCAGCCATTTTGGTGACCTTGATCTTTACCCCGAGTGCCCATTTCCGAACTCGTCCAAGGTTTTTTCCGTATCTTGTTACCCGGAAGGTTTCATGTTGATAGCTCAAGCTACTCATGAGATATAATAGGAACAGATACACTCAATAATGGGAACAGATACACACACACACACACACACACACACACACACACACACACACAGGGGCAAAAAAAGAAAAAAAAAAGATAAATTATCTGGTGTGATCATATAAAGGTGTAGGAAGTGTAGTAGGAATGTGTAGGAAGGGGATGTGGTAACCTGAGCTGCCAGTTCGTACAGAGGGCAGGTGGGAAGGTTGGTCTCAGCGGCGGACGGTCACATTTCACGGGGTTTGGGTGCTATTACGAAAAGTAGTTCAATTCACGGGGCAGCTGCCAACACGCGCACATCTTGTTCCATCCGTGCGTGTGTGTGTGTGTGTGTGTGTGTGTGTGTGTGTGTGTGTGGTTTGCCACTAAAAAATTTTTCCCCTTCAATTGTGGGAAGGGGGGGAGCTTTCTGTTATTTCTATGCTGTTCTAAAATCTTTTGCTCTCTTTTACCTTTCCATCATTTTCTGAACCATTTCATATCTTAACTGGTGCCTCATTCCTATTTTTTTTCTCGTTTTATGAAATTATTTTCCATTTCCTCCTGTCTTTTATTCTGATTTAGCTTCGTGCGGTGGCGCTTCCATCCTGCCAGTGATCCTGTGTCACTTACTGTACATGCCTTCAGTTACTATTATATATTTCTCAGTGGGTAGTTTTCATGTTTCTGTGATGGATTTCGCAATAATTTGGATTCACTTTTTTTTTTTTTAACGTTACTTTTTCGTTGTTTGTACTCGTATTTTTTTAAAATTGTGTTCTTGATACTGTACTTAGGTTTTTTTTTTTTTTTTTTTTTTTTTTTTAAGGGAAGTGATGGGAAAAGGCTAGAATCGTAATATCCGATCCAGTTTTCAATGTATTCTATTTTTGTGTGTTTCGTCATCTGTATTTCCCTATCCATTCTATTAATTTATTTATTTATTTTTATTTATTTTTTATTTATTTATTTATTTGCTTTCCGTCTGATTAGCTACTTACATGTGTTCAGGGGTTTTCAGTTCCTTTATTTTCTTTCTCACTCACTGTTGAGCAATAGTAGTTAGGGTTACGTTTTACTTTTTCGTTTTCATTTTATACGATATTGTCAGACATTTTTGTTACTACTACTGCACTACTATTTCCTTTTCCCTTTATTTGTATTATTACTCATTTTTTTCAAGACTTAAAAAGACACACACACACACACACACACACACACACACACACACACACACACAAACACACACACACACACACACACACACACACATATATATATATATATATATATATATATATATATATATATATATATATATATATATATATATATATATATATATATAAATGGACAGAGAAAATAACTGTAATAGAAAGAGTTAGATAGAAAAAATCTAACAAAATAACTGGTATTATACAAGAAACCAAATAGGTAAGATGTCAGCTAATAAACACAAAAAATACTTTACACGAAGCAAGTACAGGCAGAAGATAAAGGGCTGTAGTATATACTGAATGATAATATGTGATGAATATTACGATGAAATGTAAACAAAGTAAGCTTCTGGAGATGAATATAAGGAAAGAGAATTAATACGAGGGTAAGTGTAAGAAGTGAGAGGTATGTTTGAGGTGTAGTAAGTGATTCAAGTGTGAGCACTGTGAATATTAAATAAGAGAGAATATTAATGTATGAGATTGAGATGTGTCAGTCTGTATCTCATTTTAAAGGCCCGGACACACTTTTCCACGAATATGTGATCACCACGAGGAAACGAGGCTCAAGGGTCCATCCAACGTTCAGACTCTAATACTACAGAGCTCTAACCCTGTGCTTCGTTTCGTCAGTCACTTTTCGAGCTAGTGTGGCCGCACCCTAATGCAAGCTTATTACAGTTACCCTAGTGATTTAATATTACCAATCGCTTCATTTTCTTTTTCAAATCATGGTTTTATTCATACATTGCCATTCACTTATTCCCATTACCAATATTGTAGTAGCACTAAATTTAATCTTTCTTATATTCCCCCTTCTCCTCTTTTCGTCTTTTTTGCATCATTGGGACAGAAAACATGGTGATTGCTAATAGTCAACATCTTTCACACTCGTTAATATTACCAGGTTTTTTAATGTTACAGGCCGTATACGATCCAGCCTTACCATGCCTGGGTTATCGTTGTGAGTATTGTCAATTTCTTTTCTTCTTCTTCCTCCTCCTCCTGTTTTTCTTTTTCTTCTTCTCAGTGGCGGAAGACGGAACTGAAAATGGAGCTATGTTACTCCTTTCTTCCCCTTACCCTGTCGAACCCTACCCTTAAATCGTTCTCATCACACACACACACACACACACACACACACACACACACACACACACACACACACACACACACACACACACACACACACACACACACACACAGCTGCCTCCTATGTTAGCTGCTTGCAAACCATTATTATTTTTTTTTAATGCGTATATGCTATTAGCAGAACTTCCACATATTCACCACAATCTCCACATTCACATCTCTCTTCGCCACCACCAGCACCACCTTCATCTACACCAACACTACCATAACATCCGCCACCACCACCACCACCACGACCATCACCATAATTCACCACCACCACGAAAGTCTACTTCACCACAGTCTACTGTACCACAATTACCACCACCCCGTTTACCTTCCCTGCTCCAGCTCAACATACCTGACAGCTTCTTCAGCACTTTGTGGGAAAAGTGCGTTCTTGTTCCATAATCTTACTCATCGTCCAAGGTTTCTCATTATATTTTATGCATGTTTACAGGCATCTCTCTCTCTCTCTCTCTACGAATATTTCCTTTCTGTCCCTTCCATTCCTCTGCTTCTCTCCCTCCTCCTTATTACCCCTCTCTCAACCCTCCGTCTCGCCTCAAGCCTCGTCTTTCATTCCTTCTCCCTCTGTCTTTTCTTCCCTCTCGCTTTTTGCCCCCTCCTCATCACTCCCTACTTCTCCCTTCCCCTCTCTCTCTATTTTATTTCCCTGCCTTTCCTTCTCCCTCTTCCTCTCCTCCTCCCTGCTCTCCTCCCTCAGGTCTTCCTTCCCATGTAATTAGCCTCATTAGACTCCACTCCGTGTTTTTAATGAGTTCTTGGCGCGGCTTGACAATACCACATCCTCTCTCTCTCTCTCTCTCTCTCTCTCTCTCTCTCTCTCTCTCTCTCTCAGTAGTTGTTCCAGTAAGCGATGCACCGAGAAAACTGTAGAATGATACCAGGTGGGTAACGCGAAGCACCAAAACTTAGGTATGTCGGTAATTATTAAAGCTACAGCAGATCTACACACATTGCTGGAAAGGTTGTAGAAAAATAATACGTGTTACTTAAGTGATCCTTCTCAAAGTTTGCCATTATATTGCTGAGGGGGGGAGAGAGAGGGAGAGGCCGAGGGTGAGATGGAGGGATGGAGCGGAGAGGTATATCAGAGAGAGAGAGAGTGGGGGTGAGCTAGGAGCAAGGTGTGAAGTGGCATTGGACAGGGCGACATGGAGGCGATTTGTTTGCGGCCACCCCTTACGGGATTGAGGCGTCTGGCAATAGATAGATAGAAAGATATTGCTGAAAAAAGCCAGAAGCGCCAAACTGACCCTTAAAAATTAACTCGACACTGTTAAAGCTACAACGGACTTATATCTTGGGAAAACTAATGGGTAAGTAATAGATGTTACATAAGATCATTTTCTTTCAAAAATCGGCAATATATGGCTGAAAAAAGGCAACAAGCGCCCCTAGAGATTGACTGCGTATGTTTACATATTAGTGTTGCCATCAGACGAAAGTAATAAACATAGGAAAGATCTCTCGTCGTGAAGAGATTACTGAAGGATGTAGATGTCACTTCCACTTCATAAAGCCTCCCCTAAATTGAATAAAATCGTCTGGTAATAGCAATAATAAAATACGTAACGCATTATCAGGAGGAAGGGCATAAAACAAACGCAGACTTAAGCTCCTTGCTGGAAAGCTTATGGAAAAGTAGCCTAGTAAGTATTACTGTACTTATGTGCCTTGTCTTCCAAAATTCACCATTGTGATGAAAAAAAAAAGCCCAAAAATGCTGACTTGAGCACTTCGACTGTGGTGCTTTGGAAATAATTTTAGTTACAACAGAACTACGCACATCTTTGGAAATTTTATGGGTTTGTAATAAATATGACTCAAATGACCTCAAAATGCGCCACCCTCTTGCTAAAAGAAGCCCGCAAACGCCAAAGTGAGAGCACACACACCACAACTCAGCCAGAAGACAGGGCGTGTGTGCTGGGCATTCCCCAGGCCCTGTCTTCCCCCTTACCTTTACTCAAGACAACCACCAGCAACCGGGCTACAGCAAGGCCCGGTCTCCTCGAATTGAGGAGAGAATCATCAACAACAACAACAACAAGCCAAAGTGAGCGCCAAAACTGTAATGTAGGAAAACACTGAAGCTACGGCAAATCTACGCACATCAGTAGAAACATATTGTAACAGTAACACGTGTTAGTCAACTAGTTTTTCTCAATTTTAGCTACGATACTGCAGAAAAGCCCCCCGTCCCTCAAATGAGAGAGAGAGAGAGAGAGAGAGAGAGAGGCTAAAATTTAATGTCAACCTTCATCTCACTGAATACCTTGCGGCATTGGCATATGACATTTTCAGAGTTCATTTTGCATTACGTGGATTACACGCCAAATCACTGTGAGTTGTTTCCAAGGCAAAAACTTCAGTTTACCTTATATCCAAATGTACTGAAAGTGAACAAAAGTGACAGAAAATGAAACACTCGGCAACTCGCTGTTCCATCTCGTGGTCATACTATGCACGCAAGAAGCTGCTGACTCAGTACTCATTCTTTGGCTTTTATTTTTTCCATTTCATTTAGTTGTGGAAAACAAAGACCACTTGAAAGCTCACCAAAATCTGCTTTGGGAAAAGTTCTTACATCTTAATAGCATTGCAAAAGTTTGGACCCTTTACAGTGAGAATGCATTTACATAATATTTTCTGTATTCACACTGAAAAAGGTAGTCATTGTTTCGTCGTTTTAATCCCTTCAGTCTAGTGACGTGCATTATGGATCTATAATTACATCCTTCAGACACTTAAACTCAGTTTTGTGGAGACCTTTTGCACTGAACACGTAAATGAATGATGCATATTACTACGTCTCCAGGAGGTTTTGACGAGGAGCCTGCTCGTGGTGGCACTGTGCACCCTGGGTGTGGCAGCTGCCATGTCTTCCTGGAAGCCAAACTTCTTCATATTACTCTACACCTCTTCATGGACGGGACAATGGTCTGACCCAGGTGAGGCACTGTCTACCACATGGGGACGGTGGATCCCCACACGGCTTATGCACTGTACTCTGCTTGGAGGAGGGGCCCATGGAGACTTACCTACCAGTGGTCGATGGGTCTTCTTGGTCAGACAGACTGCTATTGCACAACAACACTAACAGCCTCTCTAGTCTGAAAAGTCTCCTGTAAGCTAAATGATTATGGGACAAGTTTTTACTGGGAACAACACATTTTTACAGTCTTGTAGCCTTTGTTTCATACTTTTTTGCAAAAATTTATTCCTCATTTTTCTTTTCTTTCATTTGATAACACAGAGGAAAGCATTAATCAATAAGTGATATATGAAGTATGCCAATAAAATAGATTACTGGAGGGGAAATGAGTTAAGAACGAAAATGTTGATCAGGTAGCGTAAATATCCAAATAAAAATATTAACAAAAGCAATTGTAAAATAGTTAAGAGTTGTATTCCTCCTTATGGCTGGTACTTGCAGATATAAAGAAATATTTTTCAAAAGTTGTAAATCATCAGTCGTAAACTAATGTTGATAACAATTAGTGGAACCAAATTGGCTTAAAATTACAGGAAATATTTCCATACTAGTATATGAGTTTCAGATGACAGCCAGAAAACCCCAGTGCACAGGTAATGGCATCAGTATCTTGAAAAGGTTCCAAACATTGAACTTTTCCTGAATTCTAAAAATCTCTCTTGTGAGCTTCCGAGATACCCTAAGTTTCTTTAAAGCACGAACTGCGCTTCACTATAATAAGAATTTTTTTTTTTTTTTTTTTTTTAATAACAGAACGGAGGAGGGAAAAACAAATGGGGAAAAAAAAAAAATCCATACACCAGATTACTGGTGTCCTCTGTTCATAAAATATCTGTAACAGTTAGACTTGAACAGTTGTAGGTTGAAATTTGGAGGAAAACAACTCTGGGGAAGCGAGTTCCAGAGAGATGCAGTTCGGGGAATGAAAGAATTCTGATAGGCAGAAGTTCTGCAATATGGTTGAGTGACATTCCAGTCATGAGCGCTACCAGATGCCCGTGTAGCACGAGGGAAGGCATGGAGAGGTGGCACCATGGACGCAACTTCGTCTGAGCATTTGCCAAAAAAATATTTGTAAAATAATGCAAGGGAGGCAACATTCCTTCTTACTTGCAGGGAGGTAGTTTATATGTAATGGCAGGGTTGTTAATGATTCTAACAGCTTTATTCTGAATTTTGTCTAGTTGTCTTAATGCAACCTCTCCACAACCATTCCACAAGGGTGAGCAATATTCAAGCTAAGAGCGCACATGACTCTTATAAATTATAGCTAACTGCTCATCGGCGAAGAAGTTACGGACTCTGTACAATAATCCAAGTTTCTTTGAGGCGGTTTTAGCAAGTGATCTGACATGAGAGGTCCAACTGAGGGCACTGTTAAGTGAGACACCAAGAATTTCAATACTTTTGGAGATGGGAATATTAGTAGCACTGAAGGTAATGTACGAATCTGGTAATATCTGTCTATTAGTAAACTGTATATATTTAGTTTTACTAGCATTAAAAGAGACAAGGTTGTTTTGTCCCCATTCACTGATTGTAGATAGATCTTGATTTATGGAGATGGCTGTACTGAGTTGAGAGGTAGAGATATTAGACTTTGTAATTGGATGTCCGAGTGTGAATGAACTATGTAGTGTTGAGTCATCTGCATATGAGTGAATGGGATTGTGAGTGACAGATAAAAGATCATTAATATGAACCAGAAATAGGGTTGGCGCCAGAACTGATCCCTGCGGCACGCCGGCGTTAATTGAGTGGAAATTTGAATATACATCATCTACTTTTACTCTTATTTTCCTGTCACTAAGATAAGAAGAAATCAAAGGAACAAAAGACGTTAGTCCATAGCAAGGGAGTTTGGACAGCAGGGAACGGTGCCATACTCTGTCGAAAGCTTTAGAGATATCAAGAGCTATTACATGACCTTAGCGCCACAGGAGCCACTGGTTCAACAAGTCTTGCTTTAATTGTAGTCTTCCAGTTCTTGATACAGCTCCTCCATGCAAACATAACTGAGACCAACAGTAACAGTAGAGGTCTGAGAGACGAGGCAAATCCTACCCGTCTGGGCGCAGTCAATACCTTATAAAGTTCCCATTTTCCTCCTTAGAGGTCACACACACCACAAAGCCAGTCAGGAGACAGGACGTGTGTGCTGGGCAATCCCCAGGTCCTGTCCTCCCCACTTACTGTTTTTTTTAATCAGCCCATACACCATTGACCGGGCTAATGTATGGCCCGGCCTGCACTACATGTGCAGGGAATCTTTCAATGAACGAACGAACCTTAGAGGTATTGTATTCTAGTACGAAGCACATCTAAGATACCCAGTGGAAAATGAATGAATAGTTTTTGTGAAGAACCATACAGGTAACAATGGTGGTGGTGGTACGGTTAGAAGAACACTCGCCCTGCGGACTAGAAGCCTGGCCTTAGTTTCTTGGACAGCTGTGAGACCAATGGGCAAGATCTTTCTTACTCCAGCCCATCTGTATCTAGGACGGAAGTAGGAACCTGGACTGTAAATCTGACATTAATTTTGTCTATCATAATCTGGCGGAAGATTCTGTTTTATCAGACTGATTGATTGACTGTACCTTTGATGTTCGTGCTGTCGATGTGCATCGAGTTCTTCTTTCACAAAGAAAAGCGTTTACTTCCCAGGCTTACATTACAGCCAAGGTTTTACATTGGAACTAAAAAATTTTATTATAGCTTAACTCGGAACAATTCTGAACAGCAATAATATTCTCTTGTTCCTTTAGTTTCATGGGAATAGTTCAGTTAACATTGTCGATACAGGAAGAGGCGGGATTTGCATGGTCAACTGGACTTACGTGGGAGTTAGGCTAACTGCACAATGCACAACAGTCTTACACACACGTCGTCTTCAGCCCCAAATCTCCCAGGACCCCTTGGCCCGTATTCTCGTCAGGTAAGGAGGCTCCACATCACTTCTTCCCAAACGATTTATTTTTGGATATGGCTGGTTAATATCCTTTTGTACGTTATTATGCAGAGTACGGCGATATTGGAAGAATTTATATAACACAGAAAAGACATTAAGATACAATAGACAAAATAAATCGCTTAAGAAAAGATGTTTGGGAGCTTTCTTAATCAACAAGAATGCGGGCTCTTAACACTTGCAGCCAGCAGTAGAGACCATCTCTCGTTCCCTGACCCAGCACTGGGGCTTAGGTGCAAACACGCTGACCTGAACCTTGTTGTTCCGGAAGAGAAGGCGGCAGCCCAATAAAGACTGCACAAGCGTACATCTGCTCACTTACATCCAGACGTCCTCTAGTATGATGTGATGTACTTGACATCTGTCTATGCAACAAAGCGTTTTTAGACACAGGCCAAGATATCCCGTTTTTTCTGTCGTTGTGCCCATTGCACGCTGTATATCTTATACCACTGTATATTATCCCACAGTATATATTATAGTGGAAGCGATGACGAATGTTAAGTTGGGAAAGGCCCCAGGAATTGATGGAGTGTATGGTGAAATGCTTAGGTATGGGGGTGAGATTGTTGTGGAGTGGATATGGAAGTTGTGTAGATTGGCTTGGGAAGAGGGAAGGGTTCCAGAGGACTGGAAATCAGGTATAATTGTTCCATTATACAAAGGAAAAGGAGAGAGAGAAGTATGTGGTAACCATAGGGGTATTTGCCTTCTTAGTGTGACTGGTAAAATATATGGTAGAATACTCATTGATAGGGTTAGGCATATGACAGAGGAGCTAGTTGGAGAAGAACAAGGGGGATTTAGGAAGGGAAAAGGGTGTGTAGATCAGATATTTGTTCTAAGATGTTTAGTGGAGAAGTATCTAGAGAAGGGAAGGCAAATGTATGCTGCCTTCATGGACTTGGAGAAAGCTTATGACATAATAGATAGGCAAGGTATGTGGAAGGTATTAAGAATATATGGAGTGGAGGGGAAATTGTTGAGTGCTGTGAAGAGTATATACGAGGGAGCTAGGGTTACGGTGCGAGTGGATGGTAAGCTGAGTGAGTTCTTTGATCTCAATGTGGGACTGAAACAGGGTTGTGTGATGTCTCCATGGCTGTTTAATATATACATGGATGGAGTTGTAAAGGAGGTGCAGGGTAGGGCAGTGGATGTGGGGGTGGCTCTAATGAATGAGGGTGAGATTTGGAAGCTTCCGGTGTTGCTGTTTGCTGATGATACAGTACCGTTGAGTGAAGATGAATGGGAGTTGCAAGGTTTGGTGAATGAATTTGGGACAGTGTGTAGGCGGAGGAATCTGAAAGTTAATGTAAACAAAAGTAAAGTTATGGTGTTTGAGAAGAATGAAGTCACAGAGTGTGCAGTGAGGTTGGATAGTGAGGATATGGAGAATGTGAGTGCATTCAAGTACTTGGGTAGTGTGATGAGTAAGGATGGAACTTTGGGGGATGAAGTGCGTGAAAGGGTACAGCAGGGAAGGAAGGTCGTTGGTACATTGAAAGCAGTGATAAGAAATAGGGAGGTGAGTATGGAAGTTAAGAAGTCACTGCATGATAGTATTGTGATCCCTACCCTGACGTATGGAAGCGAGGCATGGACCTTGCAAGAGGGGAACAAGTCAAGAGTGAGAGCAGTGGAAATGAGTTACTTGAGAGGAGCATGTGGAGTGACGTGGAGGGACAGGTTGACGAATGAAGAACTGAAGGAACGCTGTGGGGTGGATGTGGATGTGGTTGAGAAGATTAAGAGAAATACACTGAGGTGGTTTGGACATGTGAAGAGAATGGAGAATGAAAGACTGACTAAGAGGGTGTATGTAGGTGAGGTGGAGGGAGGGAGAGGGAGAGGTAGATCGAGGATGAGGTGGAGGGATGGAGTTGAGAGGTATATGAGGGAGGGGGGGTTGAGTTGGGGGGAGTGTAGTCAAATGGTGGGTGACAGAGCGACTTGGAGGCGTTTTGTCTGCGGCCACCCTTTGCGGGATTAGGGCGTCGGGCTATACATAGATAGATATATTATAGTGTGTACAGATTCTACTGAGAGAGAAATTTGACTGGGAAATTCGTCTTGGGTTACGATGATTTCAAAGCCAGATAATTTCACTCCACCCATGCTTCTTTGCCATCTGTCTTTGTGTCATTAAATTATAAACAAAACAAATAAACTAACAACATGAGCCCATCTCTCATACTGGATTTGAATTACAAGTGGTGCCAACGGCCATACCACGTTGAGTACACCGCTTCCCGTTCGATCAGCGAAGTTAGGCAACGTTGGGTCTGGTTAGTACTTGGATGGGTGACCGCCTGGGAACGCCAGATGCTGTTGGCATCCCTACGTCAAGTGGGGTTGGTGGAGGATTAGTGCCCCTCCCTGTAAAACAATTAACTCTAAGCCCTTAGCCACCCTTCCTGGCAATGTGTAGCCTACTTTGTCTTCATTTTTTTTTCTTACTGTTAGCTTCTATTCTTTCTCTTAATATTCTTTTTTGTTTTTGCATCCGTTACTCCTCTTTTTGTTTTTATGCATATACTTCCTTTGTTTCTCTCTTAATTCCTTCTAGTTTCTCTCCTTTCCCCATCTCTTCCTTCCTTTCTTTCACTCTCCCACTGTTTCCTCTTTTATTGTACTGTTTTATAGTTTCCCATTTCCTCTCTTTTTCTAGAAGATTTTGCCACACCTAAAGGGTTAGCGAAATAGAGTGCCTGCCCCTGTGAGAGTCAGAGTCATTCACTCACTCACAGAGCAACTGTGTTTTCTTGAAGAATGGGATTGAGGCCTTATGGGAGGACTGATAGGAAAACGAAGTTTTGGACAATTGGAGACCTCCTCCCCTGGAAAGGTTTCAGGCAGGATGTGACCCTGAAGGGACGCCCTCCACAAGGGAGGCGGCCGTGGGTATCACACACAGTAATGTTAGACATGGCCATTTTTTTTTTTTTTTTTTTTACTTAGGAACACTTTTCCACAATGGCTGAGCTTCACTTGCACCAGACTAAAAACATGGTGGGATCCCGAGTGCTGACCCACATTTGCAGGGGGGCGGCCCCCGGTGGTCTGGAACAAAGTCGTTATGCACTGCCAAAGATGTTAACCAGAGGTCATAAAATTGTGCATATTGATAGATTTTACTCCCGCCACGTTTTGGAAGGGTAGAATTACCAAGGGTTGCCCCCTATGGGGAAGGGGCAGCCCCCGTGGATCCCAGCAAAGCCATTATGCACGGCCATGGTAATTAACCAAGGAACGAGAATATGCATACTACAGTGGGGTAGGAGGAGGCTTAGTTAGTAGAGAGGTGGCCTGCTGTCCTACCGGACCCAGGTTCAAATCCCCGCTGGAGCAGGGAACACTTTAAGGATTTGAATTTCATAAAAATCGGACTTTACTGATCTACGGTTGGTGTTAGCGCCGAAGTGGTGACATGTAGAGGGGTATGGTATGTAGGAGGACTACTGGGCCTTGGGAGCAGGCTGTGAAGCCTATGCCCAAAGTAGGACACATTAAAAAAAAAAAAAAAAAAAAAGCGTTTACCCCCAGATCTTACAGGGTAGGAGCCCCAGTGACCACTCCTCACGGACCAGAGACAGAGAGGAGGGGGGGGGGGACCGTGAGGGAGAGCTATGTCAAAGTTCTTTTTGCCCAAGAAAATTAAATTTTCCACAATGTTAGGTTTGTCCTAAGGTCAAGTTTTAGGCAGACTTAAACTCCAAAGGGACGGCCATGGATTATAACAATGGAACACCAAAGTTTTCTTACTGGTAGACGTTCACTTGGCAACGTTTTAGGTAGGTAGGCCCCGGATGGCCATTCCCAGATAGGGTGAGGACTGCTCCCAGGGGGGAGAGTGCCGTAGGTCTTATGTAGGCACATAAAATTTTCCAAAGTAATCGACTTTTACCCTGACCGCCAGAGTTTATAGAGGGTGAGACCCCTGGAGTTCGCCTGGCTTAAAACTCTAAATCTCAGTGAACTCATCCACATGACATGATATTCCCCCCCCCACTCTCTCTCTCTCTCTCTCTCTCTCTCAAATTTACTATAACAGTGAAAGATAAACAAAATAGCAAGATTCACAAACAGACAAATATTCGGCTG
>NC_136959.1:21855143-21880143 GCF_032717465.1 Coenobita brevimanus | reverse complement strand
TCAACATCATCATCATCACTATTATTATTATTATTATTATTGTTATTATTATTATTATTATTATCATTATTATTATTACAGTTATTTTTATTATTATTACTATTATTATTATTATTATTACTGGTGTTGATGGTGGTGGTATTATATATTTTTTTTTTTTTTTTTTTTTTTTATGTGTCCGACTCTGAGCATAGGCTTCACAGCCTGCTATCACTGTCCATATTGAATACATGCTAGGGCTGTCTCATACAGGACTGGTGTATTGGTATTAGCGGGGGTATTTTTACGACATGTCGGCAGGTCTCCTGGTAGATCAGTAAAGCCTGATTTAATGAAATTCAAATCCTTAAACTGTTCCCTGCCCCAGCCGGGATTCGAACCTGGGTCCGTTAGGACTGCAGGCCACCTCTCTACCGATTGAGCCACCGCCTCCCCCTTTGTTTATTGTAATTAGTTTTAAGTAAAAAAATTAAAATCTTCAAGGTGGATGATTATGCAAATGAGGTGGAGCCAGGATTCCAGAACTTGGAAGTTAAGCAAATGGGACTGTAGTCTTTTAAACTGGGAATAATTTTGATAATTCTCATGTTAGTTTTTTCTCTACCTCACGCCATCTTTTGTTGGAAAATTTGTTCGGTAAAATTCTGAATGATTAAAAAGAATTAGTAACCAGTATACAAAATCCAGGCAGAGAAGCATTGTATCACTCCCATAGTTAACGGTAAATGTGACTTAAGGAAGTCTGAGTTGTCAAAATAATTTTGCATAGTCCTTAATCTAATCATGGTGGAACTGCTCATAAATCAGTAGCGAACTCGAAAATGAAAACAAACTTTACAAATTTGTGCCCGTGCTTTTTTGCTATGGAGACAGTAACAACAGCATAACATTGAACAGTTAACTCTGCTAATACTTTGTACAAAAATGTGGTAGAACTTTCAATTCAAAGAGCAACGTGATGAATGAGAGAAGACAACAAATAAAAACAGTGATTATCCTCTCTTTCATTCTCTGTCTATCCCTCTTCTCTCCTCAACAGTTTCTACTGCATCACACATTCACGTCCTATATTCCTTTGTTTATATTTCCTTACTTTACGCCTTTGTCTGCACCATTCTATTCAGCTGCCCTGCATCTCTTTCCCCCCTGTGATACAATTGTCCCATTCCTATCAGTTCTACTTATCTCGTTTCATCCCTCTCACCCTTCCATCCTCTAAATTCTCCTGTTTCCTACACCCATATTCCCAATTCGTCTCGTCCCATCACTTCCCACACAGCGCGTTCCCCAACTCTCTCTCTCTCTCTCTCTCTCTCTCTCTCTCTCTCTCTCTCTCTCTCCATCGTTTCTTCCCTCACCTCCTTGTATCAATTTCTCTCAAAGAAATTAAAAAAAAAAAAATGTGGTTCTCTTTGTCTTCTCTGGATCAGTCGCGTCATTCCACCGGCAGTGGGACAAGACACTGAAAGAATTCCTATTACACGTTTCAGAATTTCCGGGGTAGGGGATGAGGAGGGAGAGAGGCAGGAAATGTTTGGGATGGGGGAGAGATGGCACTACAGGAAGAGGGCAGGGAGAAGGGGGGAAGGGGCAGGGGTGAGAAGGTAGGGAGTGGGAGAGACTGTGAGGTGGGGAGAGGTGAGGCGCTGCTGGGAAAATATTGTGCTGTTGCAAAGATTAGATGCCGACAGGCGGAAGTTGCGACGATCTCTTGTTTATGAATCTTGCGTATTGCTGTTGTTGATACTCTGCATTATATTGTGTTCTGTATCTTCCTGAGAGAGAGAGAGAGAGAGAGAGAGAGAGAGAGAGAGTAACCCTCCTTCTCTCTCTCTCTCTCTTTCTCTCTCTCTCAATAACTGTTTCTCTTTGCAGGTCTTCTGTATTTTTACGTATCCGCTTCTTGACCTGTCTGTTCATCGGCCTGCTCAAAGTTTTTTTTTTTTTTTTTTCCTGACGGTCTGTCACTGTGTTGTGGGATACAAGGCGTGTGGTAGAGAATAATTACTGGTTGTTAAATCTTCCCATTTAATCTTGGAAAGCTAAAGAGCATATTTTTGAAGCAAGTAGTTGCAGCATTTTTGTCAGCTGATGATAGAACCTCAAATGGCTGACTGAGGTGTCGGTAAAGCCGATTGAACTGTTGCAACAGCTGGATAAATTTTGAAATTAAAGGGTTATAGAAATGAAAGTGTGGATGATCCTTTGTTGCAGTAGGAGTTGAGTCATGCAAGAAAAGACTGGGATTTTGCAATAGACTATAGGGGTACAGTGTTAAAGGAAAGGATTACTCGTATAATGCTTCTGGTGCACCAGAATGTTGAAAAAACGAATCACAGTTTTGTTAATAAATAAGAATGTTGTTGGTATTTATATATTCGTAGTAGCATTGTATCAAATGTCCCTAATGAGGTTGAGAATGGTGCGGTGTCTGGCGTGAGGCTCCCACACGCAACACATCTCCATGCCAGAAGGAACCAGACTATGAAAATATGAGGGTTGTGCATAAAGATAACGAGCGAATTAGGGGTTTAAACAGTAAAGTTTGTGGCCGTGTTGATGTGTACGGCTGTTCTGTCTGCTGTTGTTGGTAACCTGGCAAATTTGACTTGGGTAACAGATAAAAAGTGACAGTGACAGCAGGAATTCCTTGCGACAAAATTAACATAAGGAAGAGGTAGGCATTATCATCAGTTTCCGATGTTCAGGATAATATCATATTTGTATGTTCTTGTCTTTGCCCAGTATCCCGTACACATTATCACTCACATTTGCTTCCATCTTTCCTTGTTTTGATCACACCTAGTTTAATACAGTATCTTGTTTTATTTCCTAAGTTTTTGTGATCTATCCAACTGTCCTCTCGCTTGTTTTCTACCTACATATTCTTCACATCTTCCCTTTCACATCTCACATCTGTCCATACATTCATTAGCGCACAGTTTTATTTTCTCCTCTAGCATTACTGACAATCTTTCCTCTTATCAAGGAATCCGCGAGTCCATACACATCTCATCATCGCACGCCTAAGACTTCCCATCAATACAGTATGACCATACTTCAGTCCCGTATGGCCATACTTCTCTTTACTAAAACATCCATGAAATATAGATATCATGTCAAGTTTCTATCCCAGCACCCTTCACCACCTCAGTCCTCGTATACACACACACACATCCCCATCCCTCAGTCTACCTCTTTCTCATTACTTTCTCTCCACATATTTCATCCATACACTTACCTTCCGCGTTGGATAACATACATACCCAACTCACATCTTCACTCTTTCCATTTGCTACAGTATTTTTTGTTTCTCAACACATATTCCTACCGTACCCCATGCTAATCCTCTACACACTTTCACCAACTCACACATTTCTGTCCCGCCACATATCTTCCACCTTCATTTACGGTGAAACCAAACTGCTCCAGTCATAACTACCCAAGAGATAAGCGCAGTTTGCCTTGATACAAAGCAAAATCTTAATTAGCCTCCTTAAACTCTTACAGTAATGTTCACTTATCTTTAAACAGGTGACAAGTGATTTTGCCGTTATAAATGCCTGAATATATAAGTAGGGAGGAAGAAAGTTTAGGAGGGATGCAATGTTTACCGAAGGATAATTTTTGTTGCGTTAGCGGCTTGAATTACCCCTGTTACAGTGACTTGGCACAGATATATACAAACTTTGACTGTTAAGCAAGAATTTAGAGACCAGTGTTGCATTACACAGATTATATATCTAAAACACAGGACTTGTCTTGCTGAGATTTCTCTAGATACTTCTGTATTTTAATATCAAAGAATATGGACTTTTTGAGGGTAGAGCGCATAAAACTATTGAAAAAATATTAACACTGGAAAAAAAAAAAAATTCTCAATACTGTTTATACTGTTTCAACCACTACGCTACACATTGGTGTATATAGTTTACACAACACCAGTAATGGCATTCATAACTTCTCTAACTCGAATATGCGTTCCATATTCGGTGTAATATTTAAGTGCTTTGGCACAGAGGAAACGGGGATGACTAAAGAGGTGTAACATAATAGACATCATCTGAAATATTTCCTAATCTTCGGACAGGATGAATATTCCCAACACCTTTGCGATCCACAGTGATAAATATATGATTCTATGAGCAGAAAGGAAAAGAAATGGTCAAGGTGTCAGAACAATCAAATTATGAGGTTGTCTGTAATAGATGCATCTCCCGTTACTCCTTGTATGTCTTTACTTAACACAAAACATTGAAGGAGTGTCAAGGTTGAGTGAGGTACAGTAGGCATAATGGCAGCCACAGAAACAAACGGGTTAAACTTAAGTGTGTGTGTGTGTGTGTGTGTATTATGCACGAATCTCGGAGATTTTAACAGTTCCTTCAGCGGGAAGTATACAGCCTTCAAATACACTTTCGTTCATTAAAGGGGGTCAGAATCATAATCATCCTTAATACAATATATATGTGATACCAAAATTTCAACCCGCGACCGTTGTGTTAGCAACTACTTTGACATTAGTCATAATAATGGCAATACTAATAATGATACTAATTTTATAAAGAAGCTTAACAAGCAAAATCAAGATACAACATCGATAATAACAAAAACTGTTGATAGTAAACAATGGGAGAAATAAAAAAAAAATCAGCAAAAATCATACACAGTGTCATTAGAAATCATGTAGGAAACTAACTGATCCTTTATATCAGTTATCCCTCCGTTTTCATATTTTCTCTTTATATCACTCTTTTGTTCTCCCAGTCTTCAAAGAGTCTTGATGTTTTAGAAGTGCATTATTAACATTATTATTTCAACTATGTCAGCCATGGGTGTAGATCTTGGGGGGATGGGGGGATAAATCCCCCCACAACTGGACCACAGGGAGATTTTACTTAATCATTTCCCCTCCCCTACAGTTCAAGCAGTTCAGAATAAAATGCAAAATTAAACCTACAACTTCCCGCAAAATACTTATATATTTTTTACAATAAAAAGACATGTTTTATAAATATTTAGGATAACAGAAACAAGAGAGAATATTGTAAACCTGAAAGTAAATTGATCCTATGTATCAAGCTAAGCTTTTAAAATGTGCATCAATGTGAGACTGGAGAGGTGCCAGATAGGGCTGTAACATTTTTTTTTTTTTTTTTTCAGGTTCTCGCACTATCTAATTTGACATTTAGTTCCTAAGGTATACCAGCCGCCCTATCAGTTCATATCTCTTGGTGATGGCCGGGTGCAAATTAACACTTCAGTGTTAAATGTCATATTCCCCCTCCCCCGAACTCAGAAAAAATCTGCACCAGTGATATGAGCCATGCAATTGCATATTCTCTCTCTCTCTCTCTCTCTCTCAAACAACGACCACATCGACTCTGTACCACACTGCCACCACACAACCGATATTCTCTACAACGCTACCATTACAACGCTTACTTCACAGCAGTATCACTACACTACCTATTCTCTGTATCACATTACCACCACACCACGGAATCTCTATACCACATTTCACCATATTACTTGCTCTCTCTCTCTCTCTACCATACTCTCACCACACTATCTACTTACTGTATCACACTTTCACCACACAACCTACTCTCTCTACCACACTACCACCACATCACCTCCTTTACAGTATACCACACGATCATCGAAATTTCCTACTCCAATATATCCTAATCAATTGCCAAATATAAACACACAATCACATCAGTAATCAATTAAAGAAATTCCCATTAGCGCCTCATTAAACGAAGTGGGGAAAATTATGAGCAGGTTTTAAAATCTCCAGTTAGTATAATTCTTTCCGATTTCTCTTCCATTGTATGTAGTAATGCTCTTAAACTCTGAATTGTACTCTCTGCCAGGTCCTCATATTCGTCTCTTTCCCATGTGTTTGATCTGGGTGGCATGTACACACAACAAAAAAACTATCGTTACACCTTCTGCGCGATATAAAATGACACACGAATGAAGGTTTTTGATAACAGCCTCCTCCATTGGTATCCCTGCGTGTGTTTGTTGCATATTTATTATAAGCTATATCCATTGCTTCTCCCATGCATACTTCTACCTCGTCCTATTTGGCAACTCACCCACTGTCCGGCTTACCAACCCTAGCGAGACAGCCAGGTTGTTCAGTATGAAACACATCGGACTCCCCTGTAACGATAGTTTTTTTGCTGTGTGTACAAATTGGCTACAATTACTTTCCCTTCAGATGTGTTGATCTCTACTGCAATCAGTTCTACTTGTGAGGGTATATCTAGTTTTATTTCATTGACTTTTAGATTTTTCTTGGTTAATATTATAATTCCTCCTCCTTTTTTTTAAGTTTCTATCTCTTCTCCATATATTATATTCCTCTAAGTTTAGTATGTCATTTGATATCCTTGGTTTTAATTTTGTTTCAGTTAGGCATATTCACTGAGTGATGGTCTTTGAGAGAGGTGAAGTCAGTGAATATACAGCGAGGTTGGATGGTGAGGAATTGGAAAATGTGAGTACGTTTAAGTACTTGGGCAGTGTGATGAGTAAGGATGGAGGTTTGGAGGGTGAAGTGCTTGAAAGGGTACAGCAGGGAAGAAAGGTTGCTGGTTCTTTGAAAGCAGTGATAAGAAACAGGGAAGTGAGCATGGTAGTGAAAAAGTTACTACATGACAGTATTGTGATACCAACTCTAACGTACGGAAGTGAAGCTTGGACGTTGTTGGAAGGACACAAGTCAAGAGTGAGAGCAGTGGAAATGAGTTATTTAAGAGGAGCCTGTGGAGTCACATTGAGAGACAGGCTGAGAATGAGGATATAAAGGAGCGTTGTGGTATTGATGTGGATGTGATAGGAAGCGTTATAAGGAACACACTGAGGTGGTTTGGCCATGTGGAGAGGATGGAGGGTGAAAGACTGACGAAGAGAGAGTGTATGTGAGTGAGGTGGATGGGGGAAGAGGGAGGGGAAGGCCGAGGATGAGATGAAGGGATGGGGTGGAGAGGTATATGAGAGAGGGGGGTGTGAGTTGGGAGCAGGGCAGTGAAATGGCGGGGGACAGGGCGACTTGGAGGCGATTTGTTTGTGGCCACCCCAAACGGGATTGAGGCGTCTGGCAATAGATAGATAGATTTTCTCTGACATAATCATTCAACTCTAGTAATTTAGATACCATTCCATCCACATTAGAGTACATCATCTTAATCATCTTGTTTATATACTTGTCATGATTTGGTTCTACTACCTTCCTCCTTTTTATTCCCTCCTGTTTATGTACCACTTTCGTACCTGCAATCCTATTACTTTGTGTGTGTGTGTGTGTGTGTGTGTGTGTGTGTGTGTGTGTGTGAGAGAGAGAGAGAGAGACAGACAGACAGACAGACAGACAGACAGACAAAAAACACAGACAGACACACAGACAGAAAGACAGTGTGTGTGTGTGTGTGTGTGTGTGTGTGTGTGTGTGTGTGTGTGTGTGTGTGTGTGTGTGTGTGTCAGTCACCGCGCGCAAGCGTGTGTGTTTTGGGTTAAGAAGGGTAAAATAGAACAGGGACAATGTAACCACAGGGGAGGACGAGCAGTTTCCCGTTTGTAAACCCCGTTCCTTTGTCTTTTTATCGCCCTCCTTTAGCAAGGCGGAGAATAATGTTTTTGCCCGCGTCTGTGTGTGTGTGTGTGTGTGTGTGTGTGTGTGTGTGTGTGTGTGGACAAAATAACTCAGCTTTAATCCTATTTTAACTAAGTTTGGGGAACGGTTGAAGATTAACCAATGAGTAAACGTTTTGTTTTTTGGATCAGCAGGTTAAAGGTCAAGGTCACAGGCCCATATTAACCGCTGACCAACAAAATACACCTGAACCGCGTTCATCGAATTTAGGCAAATTTACTGAAATGGCTCGGAGTAAGATAACAATGAATTGGTTAAATTTTGCAGGAAATCAACGAAAGTTTACGGTTACAGAGCAAGGTCATATCTCAGAGTCGTGTGTGTTTGTTAACAAAATATTTAAGAGTTTTTATTAAATTGTAACCAAATTTGGTGGACGATTTGAGGGTCAGCCACTCAGCAAACATTATTTTTTCTTAGAACTATAGATCAAGGTCATAGACAGAGGGTAAGGTCAACTGAAATCGATTTCTTCGATGCTGACCAACCTTTGGGGAGAGATTTTTTTTTTTTTTCTGGCCTATCGACCACTGGGGCCAAAGCCCCTGGTTATTAAGGCCGTATATATATATATATATATATATATATATATATATATATATATATATATATATATATATATGAGAGATTCGGGATAAGACGAAAATAAAAGGATTCGGTACTGAGGACAATCAGCTGGAGAAGAAGGTCACGATGAAAGATCAAAGGCATAGGTAAGAGACCTACATAAACTCAAAAATTTTTTGTCTGATTTCCACGAATCCTGGTCGGGAAAGATCGAAGAGATTCAGTTTGTAGAATAAGCAATTAAAAGTCAAGGCCATACGGCATAATCAAATTTCGACTCGTGTGAATGTGTGGGAACAAAGTTACTAAAACAATTTTTATTTGATTTGGTTCAAACACGATTAATTAGTTGAAAATTATCCATGATGTTCATCTACTGATTTTCTAGGCCTATAGGTCAAAAGACCAAGGCCACATGGCAAAGTCAACTTAAACAGCTTTTATTCAGTGTAGGGTTCAGCCGTGTGGAATGGTTTAGATCAGAACAAGGATAAAGGGATTCAATTTTCGGAACAAGAAGTTTAAGGTCAAGGTCTCAGGTCAAGGACAAATTTCGATGCATGTGGCTGTGTCTGAACAAATTACCATAACAGTTTTTTATTTGTTTTACTTCTAACTTGGTGGAGAAAATGAACGTCACCCATGCAGTTCATTTACTGGTTTTGAGAACAATATGTCTAAGGTCAAGGTCTCATGACAATCAGACGAAGGTAAAGTGACTAGAACAGGCTTATGCAAAAAGATTTGATCTGTTTGTGGGAAAAGTTGGGAGAGGACTTAAGAGGGTTAGGCAAAAATGAAGATATTTGAATTTGAAATCAGTCTGTCGAAGGTCAAGGTAAGAGAAAATAATGGATGCGGGTGTTGCGCCCTTTGAATGTTCCATCATGTTGTCAGGTTTCTTTCCTCTGGTCTTGTATTTCGCTTTCATATAATCTTCACTCCCTTATGTTTCTCCTCCTTTTTTTCCTTGTCTCCTGAGTCATTCATGTGCATGTGCTTAGATTCATGTTGTCCTTTTCTATGTCTTTATTTTTCATTTTGTACATATTTCATGCCAACGGCCATACCACGTTGAGCACACCGCTTCCCGTCCGATCAGCGAAGTTAAGCAACGTTGGGTCTGGTTAATACTTGGATGGGTGACCGCCTGGGAACACCAGATGCTGTTGGCATCCCTACGTGTCAAGTAGGGTTGGTGGAGGATTAGTGCCCCTCCCTGTAAAACAATTAACTCTAAGCCCTTGGCCACCCCATTTGGGATACATGGCGTCTGGCAATGAATGAATGATGAATATATTTCATTCTTTGGTCCTTTCCTTGTTTCTTCTCTATTTTTCATCACCCTTTACCTTCCCATTTTCCCTTTTTGCCAGCTTCTCTCTCTCTCTCTCTCTCTCTCTCTCTCTCTCTCTATCACTGTATAATTTCGTTATTTATTATCTATCATTTTCCTGCCCCATCTCCTCCTAGCGCACGTTATTATTATTTTTTTTATTTAATTTCTCCTCATCTCTTAAGCGTCTCTCATCCCTCCCATTCTTTTCTAAATAAGTATTTTTTTTCCCCCTTTTCCCATCCCTTTCCATTCTCTTCCCTTTCTTTACATACCTTTTTTCTCTAGTTTCCCAATCTCCTTCTCTCCATCCTTCTTCGTTCGTCGTCCTATTTTCCCCCGTCACTCTGGCTTTCTCTCCCTTGCCTGTATCGTTCTGGTCAAATAGCTTAAGTAGATTCACTTCAGGCAAATTCTTGGTATTTAAAAAATCGAAATGCATGAGAATGTCCAGTCAATTAAACCTTTATTGTGCGAACGATCCAGGAAACAATTTTTAGATACAACATACCTGAGTTCATAATATAATCAAATAACTTAATAAGCAATGACCAGCACGGTTTTTGATGCGGTAGCCATGTATAAACAACGATATATAGATATATATTAACCTGTTCAGTACTAATGACTGAACGAAGTCACTCGATTTTATCTTGCAGGACTTTCAGCAAGTGTTTCATAAGCTGCCGCACAGCTGTCTTGTAAACATCAGTACTAGTGATAGGAATGGACGGAAAGGTATTTCAATGGATATGTAGCTGGTTTAGAAACAAAAAGCCTCGCATGGTAACTGATGGCGTTGAGTCATTCTGAATACATGTAACAAATGGCGCACCCTAGGGATCGGTATTAGCACCAGTAATTTTTATTATATACTTTAATGATACTAACGCTGGAATAAACAGCTTCATCTACTAACTCTCTGATCACTCCAAAATTTGAAACGCGGTCTTACCTGAAGGAGACAGAATAATTTTTAAAAATGACCTAAAAAAAAATATCTAAGTGCTCAGACAAATTCCAAGTGTCCTTCAGTTTTAGCAAGTTTCAGATTTTGCAAATGAGTACAAAGGAAAGCAAACGGCAAGAGACCTGTTGATCCTTTCGCGGCTGTTTGGGATAGGGATAGGACAAAACTAATCAGTCAGCTAGAGACAAGGATAGAAAAGCAGAAAGGCTCCCCCCCTCCACCCACCAAACCCTCCAGCCGAAGCCGGCAGGAAATAGTGAGAAGGACCACCATGCAGCACAGAAAAACTGTCATGGAAATTTCATAGGAGAGAGAGAAAGGAAATTTATTCAACATTAACTATCTGAAAGGGAGAGTAACATTAAGTCAGCAGTATTTATCTATGTTCGTCAGCAGTTGTCTCCTACAGGCTCTGAAAAAGAAAGAAAAAATAATAACAGCCCGACATGAAAAACAAAAAGTATAAATATGAGATCATGGACACTTACTTAGCAGATCTTCCCAGGTCAAAGACTTAGCCATGCTCATTACCTGGACCCTTAACTCATCAAGCCAATTTGTAGCCGTAGCAAATAAAGCAGAAGGAGCTGTGACCGTACTAAAATGAAATAATTTATGTACAGTATAGGAGGAGGAGATTTAGTAATTTCGTTTGTCCACATTTCTCTTTCTTCAGTCATCTTGTGTTTTGCACTTTTCCCATTCATTTTTCCTTCTTTCACACGTTCATACAATGTTCACAGATAGTGACAGAGAACTATCAGTCACGACCGTATTTGGACTAAGTGTCGGTTTGTGCGCTTCTTGGGCGCGATTTCAGGAATGATTGGGCGCCAGCAGCACCCACCAACATCGCAACCGTGCTCGGATGTTTTGGCCACGGACGTTTGGGCCATGGACGTTTGAGCCCTGGGCCACCACCCTAGGACGTTTCGACCACGGAAGGTAGGGCATAGGTTAGGTTAGGTTAGGTTAGGTAAGGTTCACAACTCTTTACACTTCAAAACGTGCTAGGTCGGTGGTCCGTGGCTCAAAAGTCCGTGGCCATAACGTCCTACACTCCCTGGCAACACTGGACTCTGTATAATAAAACTACAAGCTGAACAAACAGTAACCTACCGTCCTTCCGTAATATAAACGCTTTCATCAATGAATGTATTTTTGTAGCACTCAAAACACTTATGCTTTATCAGATAATTATATTAGTTTCAAAGAGGCATCAACAATGGTAGTTTACCTGTAAACAGGTTATATATAAATCCCCCTTCCCCGATAGTGGAGTTAGATCGAATCGGTTTGATAATATTTTCTTGAACTTGATACATTTAGATCGTATCAGTAATGAACAACTTATACTATCGCATTAAAGGGTATGAATATTAAATTCACATACGACAGATAGTGAGAGCTGATGTGGTAATACATAAATAATGATTTATGTAAGTAAAGTGTTTATATACCCCACTAAAGCATACTAACTTACCACTACTGCGTTATTCATGAAATCATGGGTATTTTTTAATTTACTTTTTTTTAAAGCAATATTTCATTATATACTGGATTATTTTTTGCCATATTAAAGCGATAATTGGGCAGGGAGCGACTTTTCTTTTTTTTAGAGGCTGGTTGATTGGCTTTGAACACCGTGTCCGAATGCGTGCTTCGGTCTGAGGTTTCAATCCCGAATTACTCAGTCTCGGATGGTCTGCGATGAATCCAGCGATCTGAATATTGCTAAACCCTGGGCTATAATCCGGGCTCGGACAATCATCAGATCTGGGGTTTGAACCAGCCTCAAACTCGAGGTTTAAACCGCCGTCCTCAGTTCTGGCCAGGAGTTCCATCCGACGGAGGATTGGGGTTTATTGCTCAATGAATGCAACCCAAACAGAGAGAGAGAGAGAGAGAGAGAGAGAGAGAGAGAGACTAGCCCCTGGAAACGCCTCATTGCTGAATGAATTTGTCTTCAGATGTCAAGAACACACTGGACACTACGCCATGGAGTGGAGGAGGTAACAGGCGATCAGTTTAATGCCTTGAGCAGGTTCACTGATTTCAGCCAAAGGACGTGCAAGGAAACTATGAGTAGTTCCTTTAATATTTATTTTGCAGCGTGATGGACTCTACATGGCAAATTGCACCATAAATACATGTGTGTGTGTGTGTGTGTGTGTGTGTGTGTGTTTAACATCCCATCCTGCTGACTTATACCCTCTATGTCACTCAGGATACACAAACCACACAGCACACACAAAACATTATTACAGTTTATTAATGTATTTATCACTACTGCAGTGAGTTTGTTCTAACCTGTCAAAGATCCCTTATCCGTTTCTGCTGAGTTGATGGTCGGATGTAGCCAGACTATAGTGTTGATCTGATCAGCAACCAAGGAGATTTCATCCCAACATCATAATCAAGGTTCATCAGTTACGCAAAATGACTTAGTAATCAATTTTTATGGATGTTTCAGTCCCGTCGGATGAAAACAAACTCACTACGTCCACTTTTAACCCCATCAGCTCCAGAACGTCCGTTACTATTTTTTTCATTATATTTTTTTTTATCTGAGATTATATTTATTTCAGTTATAATTATTTTTTTGTTCCTGCTGCTGCCAGACGATTTCTGCTAGCTTAATAAATCAGCCGCTCATTGCACAGTTCAGGAGTGAATGAAGGCTGCATCAAACCCTTCCCGTTGGAAAAGTCTCTGCTTAGCTGAATAGTCATGTGCAGGCAGCAAGAATACTATGGCAAAAACATTATGGTACTAAACAACTTACCTACCACACAGAGACCTGTTTATTTTTTCTTGTTTTTATTCTTGCTGCCTCCAGATTGTTGATTTTAGAATATAGTATTGAAGTGGTCAAGAAGAGGCTTTATCTAACGCTCTCGTCCAAAAATGGCTTGGATGTAGCAAGCCTAAAATGGAAAAGACGCCGTGGTACTGAAGGGATTAGTGTTGTGAAGGTGATGCCAAAGCTGGTAAACACAGGAGCCGGAGACACATCTGCTCACTTATCAACAAACTCCCTTCACATATCACCAACATGCACCGTCCTGGACAATACAACACTCTCTGGTTTGTCTTTCAGTCTAGGCAATTTTCAGTTTCTTCAAAATATCTTTACTGCATGAGCTTTTCTCGTCCAATCTTGGTCTCGTTTTGATTAACAGGAAGATCATTCAGAACCCATTATTCCGATACAATTAAATCAAGCAATAGTATTTACCTCAACGGTACACCATCAAAAATACATTTTCAGTCCGGTGAAGATGTACAGTCCCCTGCATAGGTTCTGATCCTCCTCCTGACCTTCAGTATCCCAAATTATCATATTGGTTTGGTTAAAGTTGCGTGTAGTCAGCATTATCTGTTTGGATAAATAAACAGATGCTTGCAACTAACTGTTTCTTTTAACTACAAAAACTAATATAATGCGATGACCTACTAATGGAAAGGAGGGGGAACGGAACTTCTGCAGGGGACTGTACATTCCATTTAAAAATTATCTTCCATTAGGTGAGCATGAACACTCCATCACAAAAAGTATTTCCAACCTCGTGAACATGATCACTTGATTAAAGAAAAAAAGTACAGCCAAACAGGTGTACATGAAAACTTGATCAAAAACCTATCATGAAAGTGGCTAATCTGTATACTTGATCAAAAATCATTTGCAACCAAGTGATCTGGGGTTGCAAAATGAGCGTTCCTGCTTTGCTTTTTTTTTTTTTTTTTTTTTTTTCGTAAGGGAAATGTTTTTGATTGGATAGTGTATTTCAGATATTGTATCACGTCCCACCTCTATGATGAACTGATAAAAACAGCAGGTATAGACATCCATGAGAAGTTACTAAACATAACAGCAGACATACACATTAATAAGAAGTTACTGATATTAACAGCAGACATACACATTAAAGAGATGTTGCTAATAACAGCTGGCATATTCTTTAATAAGAAGTTACTGATAATAACAGCAGGCATACACATTACTAAAATGTTGCTCAAAACAACAGCAGACACATACATTAATAAGAAGTTACTTTACTTACTGATAACAGCAGGCATACACATTAATATGTTGCTGATAATAACAGCAGGTGTACACAGTTATGAGTTACTGAAGAACAATCTCAAATGCTTCGTCAACTGTTTCACAATGTTGGAAGGGAAACATTTCTAATAATTTTCTATGGCCTGTACAGCCATGAGCAAAATTTGACTGACACTTCTCTGCCGGCTGAGACCGATGGAAGGAGTTAAATGAACTATTTTTGTGTAGTAGCAATATGATGCTAAGAGTAAACGAGTGTGTGAAGGAAGGATATTTTATGGGGTTTGGGGAGGAATGCGAAATATGAAAGGCAGGACAACAAGCTGGAGAAGGATTGTCACTCAACTCTTGCTCAGACCTGTACATTAGTTGATATACTGTTGTTACTCTAACTTGGCCCAGATTTTCGTCATTTTAGAGCTTATTTCATATAGGTCTGTGGCAGAAAGAGATAATGTCACCTCTTTACATACTTTCCCTTGCACTTCTTTGTTACTAGCATCATAATCTAGTGTTATTCTAGTCGCACAACTCAACATTCAAGATAGAGAGATAGGAATTAAAGCTCTGTGGCTTTGTGTGTGTGTGTGTGTGTGTGTGTGTAAGAGAGAGAGAGAGAGAGAGAGAGAGGCATGTTGAAACTGCGTCTTTCTTATTTATCTCACTTCCGTCGATAGCACGACTTTGACGTCAGAGAATAAGAAACGGGATTTCAGAGGCTGGTTACGAAGAAATGTGATACAAGAAAAATGCTGGTTAAAAGAAGTGCATAGGAAAGAATACAAACTATTACAAAAAGAGTATAAAACATGACGAGAATACAAACTATTTCTACGAGTACAAAGTGTAACGAATAAGCAGAAAGCCTGCTCTTACAGTTTACTACAAGCTAAGAATAGTAGTGGTTGTAACCCCAGGCTAATCTGAATGTGAATGTAGTGAACTGCAGGTTAAAGTTGCTCCTTCCTTGTAGTCTATCATCCCCCCTTCAGAAATATGGAAGGAGGTGAGGGACGCGTGTATAACCAGTCAGTGGAGCTGCTGGGTGAATCGGTGCCACCGCGTGAAAGCATCCCTATCCAGCACTGTAAATACAAATTGTTGGCCTGCATATGAACAGACAGACAAATTTCTAAGACATATGATTATAAGTGAGTACAACTTTTTACAAATGAGTAGCATACAGTCCATTACTGAGGGTTCAAACAAACTTAGCCCAAGAGTCTGACCAGCACAAAGACCGAACTCGGGATTTTCGAGTTGCTGACTAGAACCTAGTCAAGTTTTACCTTAACTTGACCCTGATTTTTGTCCTTTTGTGGCTTATTTCACATAACTCAGTGACTGGAAACTAAACTACCGTGGCTTAACCTCCATCCCATGGCATTTCTTCAGGACTAGCATCTTATAAGAGTGCTGATCTACAGTAATAACTCAGCATTAACGTTACAGAGATGGCAATTTTAGGCCAAATTTGAGTAAAACGAGTGTGGTTTCTCCAAGGTCCATAAGGGTTTAAGCCCAATAGCTGACTGGGAATAATTACTGGCATATTATTACTAGGGCAACCGATCACTCTCATCTTAAAGGCAGTAAGAGTTGAAGAGGCACGAAAGTCAAGAGTCTCCAAGGCACAGGAGTCAAGAGTCTCCAAGACAAGGCTCAACATCATACATTTCTTTCTTAAATCATATGCCCGTAATGTAGGTTGCACAGGAAGCTATTAGCATCTTCACTAGCTATTTCTTTTATATATTACTATTCTCTGACATCCTCCTGAGTTATCCATATGGTTTTATTATTGTCACTGGCTGCATAATTAACAAACAATAGTATTATTTATTAACACTCTCTAGTAGTACTAGTAAGGTCTTAATATTGACTCTGCATGAATAACATACAAGAAGATACTGAGATGAACGATGCAGGCTAAATCGCAAAAAAAGTGTTGTTATGATATCTCCAAGGCCACTTACAGCACCACACAATGTTTCAAACAGTTCTCTTACCCAGGCCTCAGGTCAATTTGCTGCCAATACAGTGCATTGGCTCCAGGACGCAAGATTATTCACTTGATGATTGATTATAATTTTTTCTCTCTCTATGGAATTTTCAGTGTGTTAGAAATCACGGAGTCGTGGTGGCAGAGTGTTTGTGTCGTGCTCTGCATCTTCCTTGTGTCTAGGGTTCAAAGAACAAACATTAGTGGGCATTTACAATGGGTAACAATAGTAAGTCCTTTCATAGGCTGCATGCGCTTGCACTCTGTCACTTGATATTAATGATAGCATGCAAGGACTCTGACAGACAAAAACTTTGACATTTCACACTTCTACTTCCGCATGCGTCAAGCTCACTGCTGGACAGACACCCTTCCCCTTTCACACGTCGCCAGCATAAGGAAAAGCTGGTTCTGGCTACCACTCTTCTTTCAAGAAGGTCGGGTCTTGTCGTGGACCTCATATGAATATATATTTACTTTCTTTCTTCCATCCTTTCTTTCTGTTATGTGTCTTCTGGGCACATATGAGTACGACAATCCTTTCTCTGAGGCCCAGCAGTCCTGCAACGTACCAAGCAACTACACACGTCTCGTTCCAGTACAATGTCGGTGTAACACTAATGGTGACACATACTTTGGTGGAGATTTAGGGAACAACAGGCCGCTTTCAAAGTTCCTCTTTTTAAATCTGGTCTGAATGCTAAGTGGTATGTTAGGGTTTGTAGCACATCTTCCTTATCGATTTATTTTGCCTACTACTTCTCACTCTAATGTTAAATGTTACTTAAATGTTTTTCTAAGATCGACAAAGTAACAAAAGTAAAAATAACAGATACTCATATCTTCGTAATATCGACAAAGTTTGCATCTATCACAATAATGTGGGTACTGAGGTGCTCAATGCAGGAAACAATTCGCCACAAAAATGGTGTTACGAAGCATCCCAATCCAGTTAAATTCTGTGCCACTAACCACTGAAAGTTTGTGTTGCTTTCCTATCCTTTCCAGCATTACCATTGGAAAAGATATTGATGCACCTAAGAACCATTAACATAAACATCATTAGCCTTTCCAGGGTCACCTTTGGCAGTGATGTTGATGCCCCTAAGAACCATTAACATAAACATCATTAGCCCTTCCAGTGTCACCTTTGGCAGTGATGTTGATGCCCCTAAGAACCATTAACATAAACATCATTAGCAATGTAAATTAGTACATATATAAGTGAGTACAATTACAGTAAGTGCATACAAAAGTACAAATAAAAAGAAAGTTACAAATAAATACAAACAATTACAGACGGAAACAAGAACAGGTATGAAGGAGAAAATATTTTACCCCAGCAATCTGATGACGGTTTTATTTTTATTTTTTCTTTCAGTCCCCAGACGATTTTTACCAGGCCGCCATAGCGAAGCTGGTATTGTTTCCAGTTTGTGTGTCTGTGTGTCTGTTAGCACGATAACTTCACAACTGCTCCAGATTTCATCACAAAATTTTATAAGTGTGCAGTAGGGATGAAAATCTCATACGGGTTCTAAATTGGTGAAAGTAGGTTAAAGTCAAGGTCGTATTCCAAACCGCGCCAATTATGTATCGGCTCGCGGCTGGTGTGATTCCCACCTTGCTGGGGCCTCTTTGATTCACTAAGATGGATTTTTTATTTTTTTAAAGAAAGGAACCTGATTATAGCCTCCATTAGCCTCTTAGGTTCCAAAAACTCTTCTTAATCTGAACACAGTTACCAAACAGTAGCAAGACTATTGCAGATAATACGTTATCGTGGACGAAAGGGCAATAATAGATCAATAATAATAATAATAATAATAATAATAATAATAGTAGTAGTAGTAGTAGTAGTAGTAGTAGTAGTAGTAGTGGCAGTAGTAGTAGTAGTGGTAGCAGTAGTAATAGTCGTATTAGTTATTACTGCTAGTAGTAGTAGTAGTAGTAGTAGTGAGAAGAAAAACAGCAAGTACAACTACGACTACAGTAATGCTAATAATGATAATAATAAAAACAAAATTATAGTAATCATTATTATCCGTATTATTACAAAATTCTTACCCTAAATTATCTAAATTATTCCAATTCCATCATCGTATTTCCTATTAAAATCCATCGTCCTTATTTCCTAACTTAATATCCATCATCCTTATTATCTTAACCTAATCCTTCCTCTTATTATCCTAACTTAATTTATCATTTATTTTTTATTTTTTTAGATAATAAATGGGAGGAGGAAAAACAAAGGAAAAAAAGGTCCATGTAGCTAAAGGCATCCTCCATTCATAAAATCCTAACTAAATCCATTATCTTATTTTCTTACCTTATTCCATCAGTTTGGAAGAATGGTGTAATTGTTAAAGTTCCGAAGAAGGGAGACCTGAGTGAATGTGGTAATTGGAGGGGAATCTCTTTGTCACCGATAGCTTTGAAAGTTTTCAGTAGAGTGTTGTTAAATAGGTTGGAGCCGGTGGTTGAGGGTATTCTGAGGGATGAACAGGCTGGTTTTAGAAAGGGACGTGGTTGCAATGATCAGATCTTTATAGTTAGGCATTTGATGCAGCAAGTTAATGAAATGAGAGTACCGTTAAGTCTTTGTTTTGTTGATTTTGAAAAGGCTTTTGATAGTGTTTCGAGAGAGACTATGGGGAAGATCATGAGACATTATGGAATACCAGAGGAGTTTGTGAGGGTCATTATGAACATGCATGAGGACACATTTTGTAAAGTGATGGTTGATGGTTGTCTGAGTGATTCGTTTGAAGTCAAGTCCGGAGTAATTCAAGGTGGTGTTCTATCGCCTTTACTATTTATATTGGTCATTGATTACATTATGAAACGCGTTGGAACAGAAACCGGTGCAGGTATACTTTGGGGAGAGAACAGGAAACTTTTGGATTTAGATTATGCAGATGATATAGTTTTGATTTGTGATGGGCCAGAAGAGATGCAGAGAGTGTTGGACTGTTTGGTGAGTGAAGGTCGCAAGGTGGGTTTGGTTATTAATTGTGGAAAAACTGAAATAATCAATATGAATATGGAAAATGCGCAGGAATGTGTAATTGGAGGTATGGTTGTAAAGCAAGTTGATAGGTTTAAATATTTAGGTACTTATTTAGCCAAGGATGGTTCTTTGAACTTTGAATTCGAGGAAAGGTTAAAGAAGGCTAATCAGGCAATGGGAATGCTTAAAAATATTTGGAATAACAACAATTTTTCTGTGCATACAAAAATCAAACTTTATAAGGTAATGGTTAGGAGTATCTTAATTTATGGACACGAGTCTTGGTACAGCACAGTGACTATGGAAAATAAATTCTTTGGTGTTTGAAAACAAAGCACTTAGAAGAATATTAGGAGTTAAGTGGTGGGAAAGGATACCAAATAGTAGAATTAGAGAAATAACGGGAGTGCAGCCGGTCGATGAATATGTTAGGTTCTCACGATGGAAGTGGCTAGGACATGTGTATAGGAGACAGGGAATAGTACGAGGTACACCAGGGTGGGTGGCACTTGGTAGGAGAGGTAGAGGAAGGCCAAAAGAGACGTGGGTGAGGACAATGAGAGGGAAGCTGGAGATGAGTGTTGGGGAGATCTTGAGGGGTTAGCACAAGATAGGATGTGGTGGTGTGAGTTCATCGAGGCCCTATGCATCCCCGAGGGTGCCACAGGAAATGATTGATTGATTGATTATTTTCTAACTTATTCCGTTATTCTTATTTCCTAACTAAGCTCATCACCTTTTTTACTTATTTCATCATCCTTATTATCCTAACATATTCTATCGTCCTTATTATCCTATCGTAATCCTGAAGCTTATGATCCTAACACATTCCATCATTCTTATTTTGTAACTTATCGTCCTTATTTCCTAACTAAATCCATCATCTTCTTATCCTAATTTATTCTATAATCCTTATTATCGTAACTTATTCCATTATCCTTATTATCGTTAGTTATTCCATTATCCTTATTTCCTAACTTATTCCATTATCCTTATTATCCTATGTTATTCCATCACTCTTATTTACTAACTAAATCTATACTTCATATTTCCTAACTAAAATCATCATCCTTATTTCCTAACTAATTCCATCATCCTTATTTCCTAACTAATTCCATCATCCTTATTTCCTAATTCCATCATCCTTATTCCTTAATTAATCCCATCATCTTATTACACTAACTTATTCCATCATCTTGTTACCCTAACAAATTCCATCATCCGTATTTCCTAACTAATTCCATCATCTTATTACCCCAACATATTCCATCATCCTTATTTCCTAACTAATTCCATCATCTTATTACCCTAACAATTTCCATCAACCTTATTTCCTAACAAATTCCACCATCTTATTGCCCTAACAAATTCCATCATCCTTATTTCCTAACTAATTCCATCATCCTTATTTCCTAACTGATTCCATCATCCTTATTTCCTAACTTATTCTATCATCGTTATTATCCAAACTACATCCATCGTCCTTATTATCCCAATTAAATCCACCACACTCATAATCCTAAATTATTATGTCATCATCAACAACAACATCAACATTCTTTTAATCTATGGTATGATATTATTATAGCCTGATATACATAAGCTGATATATCGCTGAACAGTCATGTGTTTGTCCTGGTATCTCACGTTTTTGTTGGATCATTGACGCATTTGTCTGTTTCGGTCAATCACGTGTCTGTCTGTTTTGGTCAACCATGTATTTTGTGATCAGACACGTGTTGCTCCATCACGTGTATTTTTAGTCAATTATGTATTCGTTTTAACCATTAATATGTTTCTTTTGATCAGTCATGTGTATTTTTGTTTAAGATAACCACGAGTTTGTTTTGGTCAATTACATGTCTGTCACCCTCCTACTTAACTGTGGACCAAGTGTAGCCCATTGTAAATTAGACTTGCTCTTGACCGCAAATCACAGCTTTCCACGCCTTCCTATCTTCCCTCCCTCTTTTTCCATCACCTGTCACTATAATTCTAATTTGATATGGATTATACTTAGATGTGACGGAGTTAGAATGAGGGTGTAACAGGAGGTGTGGAATGGTGAGTCGTGGATGAGCCTGTAAACTGGAACTGTTTATAGTTACAGATGATGGAGTTAGAGGGAAGTACTGTAGTATGGACAGGTGTGGAAGGGTGTGCATCATGAAAATGAATATAATTTGGAAAGGATTAAAATTTATAGGGGATGGAGTTAAAGCGAGAATGTAGGCGGATGTGGAAGGGCGTGAGTTATGGATGAGTTTATAATATGGAACAGTCTCTAGTTACAAATAATGGGGTTAGAAGGAAGGAGTATGTGCAGGTGTGGGACAGTATCAGTCAAAGATGAGTATATTTTCAAAAAGACCGTAGATACAGAGGAAAGTGTTAGAGTTAGTGAAAATGGACAGGTGTGAAGAGTGTGATTCAAGAGCCAGAGTAGCTGTAATTTGACACAGATTTAGGAAGGAGGATGGGTAGGAATGGAAGGATTTGAGTCATAGATAAGCCAAATATGGAAGATATCATATTTACAGATGACAGAGTTAGAGAGAAGTAGCTTGGGTAGGTGTGGAAGGATGCGAGTTATGTGTGAGTGTAGTTCTAATCTGCAATGGACCTAGCATGATGGGGGTCCCGGTTCATACAAGCTGTTCTTATTATCGTTGCGGTCCATCCCCTGCTGCTGGCTTGCATAGCTGGGGTTCCACTCACCATACACGTGATTACCTGGATTATCGTACTCAACGCCTCCGTTATCGCGACATCCGTTAACGCTGTTTCTGATTCCACGATCTTTGTTGGCCCCAGTGTTCTGTGACTTTACTGAGGAGTGAGAAGAATGGGTACATTAGTGTGTGTGTGTGTGTGTGTGTGTGTGTGTGTGTGAGAGAGAGAGAGAGAGAGAGAGAGAGAGAGACTATTTAAGACAGAGACAGACAGACAGACAGACAGACAGACAGATGTACAAGCAGAGAGAGAGAGAGAAGATAACCAGTGATAGCTAAGTCTACTGCTAATTAAATATCCTTTCCTACAATAACACAATCATTATTTTGTCCTTGCAACCGTCACACGATTTTATGCAGCTCAGGACAGACTTTTAGAAATGGAAGGGTTAGACTCAGCCTTCATTAACCCCTTCAGTACGAGAGGCGTCATGCACGATGAATAAGGCGTAAGGATGGAGCGAGATTAAGCTTAAAAATGTATGCCAAAGAAATCAGCTTAACCATTTGATTACCTCTCTCTCTCTCTCTCTCTCTCTCTCTCTCTCTCTCTGTATATATAGATAGACAGTTAGATAGATAGATAGATGGATAGATAGATAGATAGATATAGATATATATATATATATAGATATATGTCTATCTATCTTTATGTCTGTCTTTATCTCTCATCGTTTCATAGTTTTACTTAGTCACTCTCTCTCTCTCTCTCTCTCTCTCTCTCTCTCTCTCTCTCTCTCTCTCTCTCTCTCTCTCTCTCTCTCTCTCTCTCTCTCTCTCTCTCTCAAACCGCGTCAGTTTTGTGGAGGCACTAAGAGCAAACAGATATAACGTCCTCCAGCTGAAGGAGTTTGGCTGAGAGCAAGACCAGAAACGCGACTGAGGTAAAGCTTAGAACGTGTTAGTTTAGTTTATCCTTGATGGCTACGGACCTGTTTAGTTGACTTGGAATGAAGGTCTAACCTCTTCAATTGGACACGTGTCGTCTAAACTGAATATATATTACGGGCAACTTTACATTTCCTCTTCTGTCTTTCTTTCCTTCATTCTTTCCTCTTCCTTCTGCCTGTGGGTGACTCTACAATGAGTGACAAGCCAAATGGGTTTCCTGTACACCATGAAACCATTTACTGCGCTGGGTGGTGACCATATAACCAAATTTTGGCGCCTGGTGGTTTAGTGAGTAATTATTGCTCTCCAATCGGAATGAGCCGGTGAAGGTTTATATCCAAGGGATGGTTGGGGTTGATTGCTCATGTAATGCCACTCAGGGATGAGTGAGGCTGATCACTCTCATTTTGAATGTCAGGATCAACTGCTTAGCCCCGGGCTCCTACACTTCTCATGGGGCAATGTAGGATTGGTTGATTTATATATATATATATATATATATATATATATATATATATATATATATATATATATGCAGATTGCAGTATTTATATGAATACCATGGACAGGCATAAAATAAAATGAAATATGTTTGCAGCATTTTTTTTATATCTAAAAACAGGTATTTATCAATTGAAAATAGTCATTCTAATTAAAGTCACCTATAAAGGCGCTTTGTTTGTTAAGTTTAGGTAAAAAACATTTCTCTAGTTATATGGATCTTGTGTTGTACTTTTTTTTTTGAGGGGGGGTGAATACCAGATGTTCCACCTGTGAATTATGGGTTGCCATCAGTCGCACGAGGTATTTTATGTGAACTTAATTATTAAATAATGTTATGGACAACCTGTTTTTTAAAGGCTGTCTTTAACTGATATGTATTTATTTTTTGATATACTACTCCAACGTTGTACACGTGTCTTCTTTTCATTTATGCATACTGTTGCTTTTTTTTGGATGAAGCTGAAATTTCCTCATTTTTTAAATCTTATAATATATATCTCTATCTGTATATCTATCTATCTATGTCTATCTATATATAATATATAGACAGATAGGTAGGTAGATAGATAGATATACATATGGATATAGCTATAATTACTAAAGGTCTAGTTTTAGAAAATCGTGAGGCGGTATAGTTTGTTTTCAGTTGACAGAAATCCCTTACCCGCTTCTGCTCAGGTGATGACCAAATGTAGTCAGACTGAGAAGCCAATCTGACTGTGTGTGTGTTTTTCTTTTTTTTATTGTAACTTGGCCTAAAATATCAATCTGTCTATCTTAACTGCTGAGTTATAACAAATGACTAACAACAGGATATGATGGTAATCACGAAAAAGTTATTTGGATAGGAGGTAGATTCCTTACAACTGTCTTATTCTGCCACTGAACTGCATCAAATGAGCAGGAAAGGGACGAAAATCGGGCTTAATTAACGTGAAAAAGGTGAAAGGGCTGCAGTACCCAAGGAGACTGCCTCCTGCCTCATAAGTAAGGTTCACTGAATTTTGCACAAGCACGATTCATTATACAGGCTGCTCGAGTGGCTCAGTTTCGTTGGGTGAAAACAAACGGATAATGAGAGAAACACAACGATAAAATGATGAATGTATCGTACTCACCAGCCGCGATCTGCCTTCTACAGCATCTTATATAACATGGCGAGAACCACCACCATGTTCAAAAGCTCCAGCACTGTTACCACGATCACCAGCACCAAAATTCCTAGCTCTTCGAGTACTGACTTATGTCCTTCCCTG
>NC_136959.1:21825143-21850143 GCF_032717465.1 Coenobita brevimanus | reverse complement strand
GTCAAATTCAAGATCCTATCATTTCGAGATGCCTGGACACACTGCGTTTGAAAGACTGGAGATCATACGAAGTAGGAAATACAGACAGATGGAGACAGTTCCAGAGTTGACCTGTTGCGGACTGAGAGTAACGGTTTATTCTTGCATTAGAGAGTTGGACAGAAAAGGGATGAGAGTGTGTTGTTAGACGGATGCTACGCGCCCTTCGTAGAGGTGGAGGGATGCAAGCAGAAAGTTAAGAGAAGCAGTGACCATTGAAGTAGCGACAGAAAAGAGATAAACAGGCAACAGTGCGGCGAAGAGACAGAGGCTGAAGGGAGCCGGTAAGAGGAGGAGAGTTGATGAGACAAGTAGCCTTTGACTCCACCCTGTTGGGAAGAGCTGTATGTGGGGAGCCTCCCCACACATGAGAGTTGTACTCGAAACAGGGGTGAATGAAACCCGTGTATAAAGTCAACAACTGTGCAGGGGTAAAGGGCACGGAGTCGGCTTAGCACACCTAATCTCTTGTAAGCAAATTTTACAGGAGATTCAATATGATCTTTCCAAGATAAGTCCCGTGTGAAAGAAACCCCAAGCATGTTCAAGGATGATGCAGGCTTGAGCTGGATATTATTAAACATTAGTGGGTACTCCTGTGGAAGAGTTTGACGAGTTGATAGGTGTAAAAACTGAGTCTTTGATGCATTAAAAACAAAATTGTTTTTACCCCACTCAGAGATAAGAGCCAAGTCAGACATTAGATGTGCCATAGTCTCATCCCTTGTTTCTTGAAGTAACTGTTGAGATAGACGTTGCGGGAATTGAATGGAAAGGTGAAGGGTTGAGTCATCAGCATATGAGTGGATAGGATTAGATATACAGCTTAGAAGATCATTGATGAATAAAAGGAAGAGAGTTGGTGATAAAACAGAGCCCTGAGGAACACCACAGTTGATAGATCTAGGAGAAGAGCAATAGCTGTCTACAACAGCAGCTATAGAACGGCCAGAAAGGAAGCTAGAGATGAAGGCACAGATAGAATGATAGAAACCTTAAGAGGGCAGTTTGGAAATTAAAAATTGATGCCAGACTCGATCGGAAGCCTTTGAGATGTCAAGTGCAATGGCAAAGCTTTCGCCAAAGTCCCGAAATGAGGATGACCAGGAGTCTGAAAGGTAGGTGAGAAGATCGCCAGTGGAGTCCCTGACGGAACCCATACTAACAATCAGAGAGAAGGTTGTGATAGGAAAGATGCTTTAATATTTTTCTGTTAAGAATAGACTCGAAAACTTTTGAGACAGAGAATGTTCAAGTAATTGGACGATAGTTAGATGGTTGGGAATGGTCACCCTTTTTTGAGACTGGCTGAATGAGAGCAAACTTTCAGCAAAAAGGAAAGGTGCAAGTTGAAAGACAAAGGCGAAAGAGTTTACCTAGGCAGGGTGTAAGCACAAAGGCACAGTTCTTGAGGACAACAGGAGGGACTCCATCAGGTCCATATGCCTTGTTAGTATTGAGGCCAGAGATGTCAGAAAATACATCAGCTGAAGAAATTATAATGTCAGACATGAGGAAGTCTGAGTGAGGAAATGATGGAGGAACAGCACCGAAATCGTCTAAGGTGGAATTGGAGGAGAAAGTCTGAGGAAACAGATCTGCTTTATAAGTAGAAGAAATAGCTACAGAGCCATCAGAGTAGAAAAGAGGAGGGAAGGATAGTGGGGTAAAGTTGTTAGAAAGGTTTTTGGCAAGGTGCCAGAAGGAGAGGGAAAAATTCGAGTTGGAGAGTTGAGAGCATTTAGTACGGATGAAATTATTTTTAGCAGAGCGAAGAACAGACTTAGCACGATTCCGGGCAGAAGCATAAAAAAGATGTGATTCAGGGGTGGATTGGCTCCGGTACCTTTTATAGGCCCTCTCCTTGTTGCGGACAGCATTAGAACAAGCGTGATTAAATCAAGGCTTTCTTGCATTAGTCAAAGGATATGAGAAAGGAATGTATTCTTCCATGCCCGAGAGAATCACATCCGTAATGCGCAAGGCACACTCAGATGGCTCCCGGCCATGGATGCAATAAGCACTCCAATGAAAATCAAAGAAGTAGTGCCTGATGGCCTCCCAATCTGCAGCTCCAAAGTGCCACATACGGTGTCTCTTTGGAGGGTCCACAGGCCATACCGGAGTGATAGGACAGGTTAAGGTAACAAGGTTGTGATCGGAGAAGCCCAACGGAGAGAAAAGATTAACAGTGTAAGCAGAAGGATAAGTTGTAAGGAAGAGGTCAAGTATGTAGGAACACTCTCCAAGGCGGTCAGGGATACGGGTAGAGTGCTGTGAAAGCTGCTCTAGGTCGATTAGGATAGGAAAGAGGAAGGCTTGTTCACCAGGTGGATCAGAGAATGGAGAGGAGAGCCAAAGGTGGTGGTGAACACTGAAATCTCCTAGAATGGAGATTTCAGAGAAAGGAGAAATGGATAGAATGTATTCCATCATGTGTTAGACTGGGAATGGCATAATTGTGAATGTGTGTGTGTGTGTGTGTGTGTGTGTGTGTGTGTGTGTGTGTGTGTGTGTGTGTGTGTGTGTGTGTGTGTGTGTGTGTGTGTGTGTGTGTGTGTGTGTGGTTGGGAATGGCATAATTGTGTGTGTGTGTGGGTGTGTGTGTGTGTGTGTGTGTGTGTGTGTGTGTGTGTGTGTGTGTGTGTGTGTGTGTGTTAGGTTGGGAGTGGCATAATTGTGTGTGTGTGTGTGTGTGTGTGTGTGTGTGTGTGTGTGTGTGTGTGTGTGTGTGTGTGTGTTAGGTTGTGAGTGGCATAATTGTGTGTGTGTGTGTGTGTGTGTGTGTGTGTGTGTGTGTGTGTGTGTGTATGTTTGTGTGTGTTAGAGTGTGTGTGTGTGTGTGTGTGTGTGTGTGTGTGTGTGTGTGTGTGTGTGTGTGTGTGTGTGTGTGTGTGTGTGTGTGTGTGTGTGTGTGTGTGTGTGTTTTTGGTTAGGAATGGCATAATTGTGTGCATGTTAGTGTGTGTGTGTGTGTGTGTGTGTGTGTGTGTGTGTGTGTGTGTGTGTGTGTGTGTGTGTGTGTGTGTGTGTGTGTGTGTGTGTGTGTGTGTGTGTGTGTGTGTGTGTCTGTGGAGCATTATAGACAAACCATGAATAGGCTACTCACGTGGGATACCGTCAGCTGTACAATTCACCCACATCACAGGCACGTCACTTTTAACCTCGACATGTTCCAGTTTGAGGCCCTCGTAAACTACGTGATATGGAACCCCTCTGCCTGTCACTGTTGTTCTCTTGGTGTTCTGTGCATCAAAAAAACTTGTCTTAGCTCCATCAAGCCCCTGTACCAATTCTGAGCTGAATAAAATCGTCTGGCTTTACCTGCAAAATAATGCCAGAGTATTCCAGATCATGAGAAGGCTAACACAGGACTTCAAAGAGTAATAAATTGCTTATCGAGTTCCTGCTAGCGCCAGACAATTTAATTCACGCGGGAAAATCTCTTATACTGGAAGAGGTAGTAACTATAAGTGTGCTTGTCTTGAAGCTGAGTATAATATATAAAAAAAGAAAGAAAAAAATAATCTGTATATATATATATATATATATATATATATATATATATATATATATATATATATATAGGAATAAAATGAAGGGTACGCACTGGATTAAAGGGATTTGCGCCTTCAGGGCGCATTCACACTGAGAACGGAACCGAACCTATTCAGACACAAACTGTCCGATCGTGTCGGTCAGGATAAACCCTGGACATGTTTTACACAAACTGTTTCTTACACCTACTGAGAAACGGAATGAACCAGTGAAATGAACTATTCTTTGTTACTTTTTATCTCAACCTTCATGATCGGACAGTTTGCTTGTGAAGTGCAGTTGGCATGAATAGTCTTGTCGCCTGTCATGTTTTTTTCTCCATGGACTTTGAAAATTGGTGTGATGAATCAGCAGCATTCGACACTAATGACATCAATCTAAAGCTAAATAAAATTATCACCGTTAGATGCTGCGAATTCATCACATCAATTTTAAAAGTCCATGGAGAGATACACAGCAGAGGCGACAGGACATGTGATTTCCAGTACGAGTACATTCTGGCTTCTTTGTTAATACACCCGTCAACTGATGACATCTACTCTTGCGTATTTTGCTACCTTCATATCACTCTCTTTAGCTTAAGAGATACGTTACTAGTTGAAGAGGTAAAATGCAGCTTTCCGTTATCTACCCTTGACAACCATTCTCCTCTTACTTTAAGTTAACTTAATACTGCGATCTTTCCATCTTGGTTGCTAAGCTTTAACAATAATTTAACACTAGAATATGATGCTAATCACAAAGATGGGGTATCGAAAGGCTGTAGACGCGTAGCATTGTCTCTTCCTGGCACTGAGCAACGTGAGGCACTCGCACGTTGCCAAAGGAAAATAATTTGGGCCAAGTCATGCTGAAAAGGGTTTAAAGGTTTTCCTGTTAGTCATTTAAAGTTTGTTTGGTAGTAGCAAGAGAAATAAGTAAAATATGTCATAAGAACTGCAAGGATTAAGGTAACTTATTATGAGGAATGCTTAATGATTGTATGTCCATTGCACTTGACATAGGCTACTGCTGATAGTTTGACCTCTTTGGTACCTTCTTTCTAATGTTTGGACACAAGTTCCCTCCATCCTTAGTGGAAAAGTAAAGATGATAACGATGATTATAAAATGGTGAAAAAATAGCATTACAGACTACATGTTGTTACAAAAAAGGAATGATATTAGTAGTAATGGTTGGAAAAAAAGCTTGCGTACCTCGTCTTTGCATTATGCTATGTGATTATTATCAGTCTGACTGATGAAACATTGATCAGCTCAGTATACCTATCACAGCATGGATCAGGCAATCCTTTCGGCGCCACGTCGTATTTACACAATTTTCTTCAGCTTTGGAGAGATATGGAGGGGTTAGATACAGCCTTAACTAGAAAACAGTCAGAGAGCGCTTACCCCCGCCAATGCCACTGACATTAAAAGGATCCGGATCCGGATCTGCCGAAAATTTAATCAATTTTTTCTTGGCCCATAGCCCACCCTTCCACAAAATTTCTTTCAGAAAAAAAAAAAACTTTTGGAGACGTCGTCTGGAGAAACAGACAGACAGACAGACAGACAGACACACATAGTTGAGTATATAACCTTCTCCAACTTACTTGGCGGAGGTGAGTTGGAGGGATGGAGTGGAGAGGTATATGAGAGAGGGGCATGTGTTCTGGGAGCAGGGGGGTGAAATGGTGGGGGATAGGGAGCCATTAAGGCGGTTTGTTTGTGGCCACCCATTACGGGATTAAGGCGTCTGGCAATAGATAGATTGATAGACTTCTATAGATGTTTAATTTCGTTAAATGTAACTGTGTGGAATCTTGCCTATAAAGATGAGAGGTAAAAGTAAAAAGCAACGCAAAACATAAAGACGTCATTTGACTGAAGGAGTTAACAATCAGGAGTGGGAATTTCAGACACATTTACGATCGATTTCCCGTCGTAACTTATATATGTTTTTACAGGAAAAACTAAACAACGGAAGATTTTGCACTCATTTCGCTGATCATCCTGCAGAAAGTAGTTATAAACCACTGAAATTTTTGTCCCGTAACAAAGATCCACATATAAAGCTAGAAGTGGAGAGAGAGAGAGAGAGAGAGAGAGAGAGAGAGAGAGAGAGAGAGAGAGTCGACGACCTCCTTGACTTCTCTGTAAGTCAAAATCTGAAATACGACAAGGAATGAATCGTAAGTACGTTTCTGTTTTCCGCCACATGTCAGAACTTGCTGACCCTATCTCATCCCTCACCTCTGTGAAGCTGAAGTCGATTTTCAAGATCTCATTTACGTCGGCATAACTTGTGTTAAACGTGAATGGGTGAGTGAATATGCTGGGAGGTTTCAGATTTCTCAGCTTTACTCTTAGCGTCAGGTAGGCGTCGTCGCTCAGCTGCCAGTACCAGAGAACAAGTCGACCGGCAGGTGAGGCAGGGAAAGTGACTGTGTTCCCCTCCGTCCTCACGCCCGGCCCGCACACTCCGTCAGCAGGTCGGTGGTCGGCTGTGGGTATTGCTGTTGAGGAAAGACATGGGTGGCATTACATTGACAGCATCAGGGTGGCTGTGGGTGTTGCTGTTGAGGAAAGACATGGGTGACATTACATTGACAGCATCAGGGTGGCTGTGGGTATTGCTGTTGAGGAAAGACATGGGTGGCATTACATTGACAGCATCAGGGTGGCTGTGGGTATTGCTGTTGAGGAAAGACGTGGGTGGCATTACATTGACAGCATCAGGGTGGCTGTGGGTATTGCTGTTGAGGAAAGACGTGGGTGGCATTACATTCACAGCATCAGGGTGGCTGTGGGTATTGCTGTTGAGGAAAGACGTGGGTGGCATTACATTCACAGCATCAGGGTGGCTGTGGGTATTGCTGTTGAGGAAAGACGTGGATGGCATTACATTCACAACATCAGGGTGGCTGTGGGTATTGATGCTGAGGAAGGACATGGGTGGCATTACATTCACAGCATCAGGGTGGCTGTGGGTATTGCTGTTGAGGCATTACATTCACATCATGGCTGTGGGTATTGATGCTATTGATCAGGTGGCTGTGGGTATTGATGCTGAGGAAGGACATGGGTGGCATTACATTCACAGCATCAGGGTGGCTGGGGATGTTTCGTAACACCTCTTCCTCGTCTATTTATCTTGCACATTAGACCTCAGTGTACTCTTGTACGTTACAGATGGTAACGCGTCGATATTAAAATTATTCAGACAACGTATGGTATATTATAAAAAGAAGAAGGTTAACGTGTGATATACAAAACGAATCGCTGAGAAAGAGGATTTACGAAGCCTGTTATATTATGTATAATAATAAGGTCCTCAGGAACACAAAGACATGGGGTAACTCTGTCACGGTCGGAACAACTCTAATATTGAATTTCAGTTAAAGACTTCATTCAGCTAAGGCAGTGTCCTAGGCTGACACCCGTACTGTTGTTGGGTAAGCAGGCTCCCTAACACCTATTCCTTAGAGATTTATTTTTTGATGTGTCTGGGTATTATAATTTTGAACGTTATTTATGCAGACTATGGCGATGTTTGAAGGGATTATATAATAAAGAATAGGAAAATAAGGAGTAATTAGCACAATAAATCATTTATGAAAATGTGTTACTTTCCTCAACCGACGAAAAGACGGGTCATAGTCTCCGTCAGTAACGAAAGAGAAGATATTTCGGTGTTTGGGGAAGGATAAATCGCTGAGGAGAACTGTTGCGAAATCTTCCAGACTAAAAAGAAACGTCATTTCATTATCACCATTATCACAATCATCACCATCAATATCATTATAATTGTCATCATCATCGTTAGCACCATCATCACCACAACCACCACTGTCATAATCATCGTAATCGTCATCATTATCATCACCACAATCATCATCATTAGCATCATCACAACCATCATTATCATCATAATCACCACACCCGCCACAGTCATCAGTTGCAATAATTGTCATCATCACTATAAGCACCTAAGTCATAATCATCATTTTCGTTTTCATCATCATCACAACCATCATCACCACCACAACCAACACCATGATCATCATTGTCATCACCACACTTTCACCACCATCAACCCGGCACAACCAACACCACCACCACCATCATCATCATCATCATCATCAACAGTACACGATCATCATCATCATCATCACGACCCCATCACTACTACCATCAGCCCATCATTATCATCATCATCAACATCATTCTACTGGTGGGGTGGACGAGATGCAGAAACAGGAAGGGGCAAAGGGGAACCACAAAAACAGAATATCAAGAGAGCGTCAGTAAGAGTGGCCCAAAGATCCACTCACTCATCATTCAAGCCTGAGAAATTCTCGGCTCTACCTCACAGGCTAAACGATTAACACCAACTTTGGCTTCATAATAATGCACATGAGGGATGGAGTCAGTGAGAATAATGCACATAGGCTAGTCTGCTGCATTGTCCCGCTCCTACAGGTCAGCATCGGAGTAATATATATATATATATATATATATATATATATATATATATATATATATATATATATATATATATATATATGTATATATATATGTGTGTGTGTGTGTGTGTGTGTGTTCGATCCCTGGTAAAGGATTCAGAGCCTTTTCCCTTACGACCAGGAGTCCTCTTACATATCATACACCACATGTCACAACTTCGGCGCTAACACCCACCTTCCTTATTAAACACATGCTAGGGCTGTATCATACAGGACCGGTGTAACGGTATTAGCAGAGGTGCTTTTGCGACGTGTCGGCGGGTCTTGTGGTAGACCAGTAAAGTGTGCTTTAGCGAACTTCGAATCCTTAAGCTGGTCTCTGCCCCAGCCAGAATTCGAACCTTTGTCCATAGGGTCAGCAGACCACCTCTCTCTCCACTGGGCCGTCACCTCCCCAGGAAGATGAGTTCCTCAGAATGAGGAACAGCGAAAGGGATGTTATTTGTCCAGTTATTATCCCAGTACAATTGGACAATTTGCGTCGCAAGTAGCTTCTAGCCGTAGTGTTACCAGGCCGGGTACGGGGAAAAAAATCATAATTCCGATGGTTTAAAAATATCGTACCGTAATTTCGTACCATGCCTAAAGAACCGTACCGTACTGGTACGATAAAATAAAATTTCGTGCCGTAATTTCGTACCTAATATCGTACCTCTGCCATTATGTTTCTGTGAAAATGAATCGAATTATCTTTGCAAGCAGTTCCTCGTCCAGTTTCAGTTCTCCCTAATTATATTTGTGTTTTCTGCTGTTAGTGGAAATTACTGTAAATATATTAAGTGTGTGTGTGTGTGTGTGTGTGGTAATTTACCTAACATTTGATTAATATTCATATGGCAATGGGATTAAATAAATATAAAGATTAGTCACTTGGAACACACACACACACACACACACACACACACACACACACACACACACACACACACACACACACACACACACACACACACACACACACACTAAAACATAAGTTTGCATCTTAAAACAGAACATTCGTCAGGGAAATTATCGGTTACCCTATCTAAAAGTCAGTATTTATCAACTGGATTATTCTGGACAGTGGACAGCCACATCTGAACAAATAAGTATGGAATGGGTATGGAAAAGGTAGGGAAAAAAATAACATAATTTCGTACGTACCGTACTTAAAAAGAAATATCGTACCGTAATTTAGTACCTTAGTTACAGGTGAAAAAATACCATACTGCACCGTAATTCCGTACCGTGCCGTACCGTACCGTACCGTACTGCCACTCTTGCCAGGCCCTCACTCTGTGTCCGTGTAAACATGCCGATTATACTTACCAGGTTTGGCACCAAACGGGCAGCGGGTCCAAGTGACTTTCTGGTTACCCGAAACCCTAATACCTAGAAGCTTGCTGCCCTCGTAGTGACTAATTGATGTGGTAGTGGTGGTGGTGGTGACTAGTTGAGGTGTTCGTTATATTACTGATGTGGTGACAGTGATCGTTGTGTTGAGAAGATTTGTAGTAAAAAACGGTGGTGGAAATGGCGATACATGCAGTTTACTGTAATTATGGATATTAATTTCTATTTAGCCTTGTTCGAGCAGCACACAGTGAATCAGAAAAGATGATCTCTTTCAAAAGTACACGATTGAGACGCCAAAGTATGAAGTAACTCCCACATGGTTGAAATAGCTCTAGTATGCAGTTCCAGCTGACGACTTTATTCAAGTGTCACCATTAATCCTGATATACTTGGGTGTCATTGTTAAACTTGCCATGCTTGGGTGTCACTGCCAAATCTGCCATGCTTTACTGTCAGTGCTATCCCTGCAATTCTATGGTCAAATCTAGCACCGGATATTCAGTACCAGCAAACGCCAGACGACATTATCAAGGCAAATGAGTCACAGGAGTCTGTGGGTGTTAAAAATGCCACCACTGATCCTCTCATATTCGGAAAATCTCTACCATTTATCCCCGCCATCTGAATACTGTCACGTTTTCTTTATCCCTGCACTTTCTAGACTATTTAAATCAGTTCAGGGAAGACTTCAAACAGGCAAGATTAGGTACAGCATTCCTTAATCCCTTCAAGAGGTCGTTTCCAATTTGAAAAAAAAAGAAAGAAAAGGCCTGTAGGTTTCTATATACCTAGGCTGCTTCCCCCAAGGAAAGGCCTGTAGGTACGCCCCAAAATAATGATCAATATCCTCCCAGAACTCTCTGAAGGTACACTCAAGAGCAAAAATCAGTAACCTCGCAGCCGACCGTTTGTAGGTACACTCAAGAGCAATTTTCATTATCCTCCCAGGAGACCAAATCATAAGCTCCTAAATATTCCAATCACTCCATGCCCAAACAATCTCCAGAACTGGGTGAGAGTGACGAGGAGCTCACAGTGGGATGATGGCTAAGCAAATGGAAGGTGATAAGCATTTCTGACCCATGGCTTATTTACCTGTTGGAAGGAAACCAATAATTGCTTCCGGTTGTACCAAGAACAGACTAAGCAAGTATGTCATAGTGGTGAATGGGTTTATAATGAAAAATTGCTTCACATGTCTCCAAAATGCTTTAAACTCCCCACTCAGAGGTATTTTCTCTATCTTTGCTGTACCCGAACGGTTTTAGTACACTAGGTTCATAAGGGAGGCATTTCCAACACGAAGGGTTAAATACATCCTACTTTAACCTCTTCCCTACAAGACATCTTCCTAAACCGAATAAAATCTTCTCCTGAAAGGCTGATTAAGAGAAGACTTACTCACTCGGGCTGAGGAAATGAATATTGCAGTGATCGTTTTGGTTATGGAGGCGCAGTCTATTGTGGAGAAATGTGAGATAATGGCAACGGATATACATGTCCCCCCCCCCTCTCTCTCTCTCTCTCTCCTTACCAGTACTGCACAGTGATTATTTTCATCGTCAGTACGAGGACAAATTAAAACTTTTTTCGGTATTGCAAAACGATTTTATTCATATCTGGACTATATTTTTTCACTCTGGAAGGGTTCACTGCAGCCTCCATTAATCCACAATGAAGGAGTTGGTAAGTAGAGTACTTTAGTGAGCTCGGTTTCTCCCCCTCCTCTCTCTCTCTCTCTCTCTCTCTCTCTCTCTCTCTCTCTCTCTCTCTCTCTCTCTCTCTCTCTATCTGTCTGTCTGTCTGTCTCTCTCTCTCTGGGGAAGAATGAAAGGAATGTGCAGTCTTGTGTAGTCCCCTCTTGGGCTGGACCTTTCCATCACGGAGGGTTGCATCCATGAAGCCTTCCCACAATGGCCTAGGTCGAGTTGGGGAGAGTGTAGGGAAGAGGTTGGGTGCATGCGAGATGGCTGGGGTTATTTGTTTGTGTGTGATAGGAGTCTGTAGTTTCTGGCCTAAAAATGCCGTCAATGTTTACCCGTTTTGCTCTAAGCTGGCCTAAATTTGCGATCTACCCTCCTTAAATGCTGAGTTGTAGCAAAAGATTAGCAATAGAGTATGGGACGAGTGAGGAGGCAGTGCTATAGAAACAGTGTAAAGTCACAGTATTGTCTTTTTCCGCCACTGAGCTATGTGAAATAAGGAGCTAACGGAACAAAACCCTGGTCCAAGTTAAGGTAGAAAGGCCATAGTTGATATACCCAGGGTCCATAATATGTCAGTTCTTAGTACGATCAGACTGAGGCAAAAGACACCCTGCATAAAGGTCCCGTGACTGGTCCGGGGCTGTATTTTCGCCTGCGCTGGCAGATAGCTGGGCGTGGTTCGTGAGGCCCGAGATCGAAACCATGCCTGGGACAAGGCTTCTCATTTCATCCCTACGTCAAGTGGGGTTGGTGGAGGATTAGTGCCCCTCCCTGTAAAACAATTAACTCTAAGCCCTTGGCCACCCCATTTGGGATACATGGCGTCTGGCAATCGATGGATGGATGGATGGAAGATTCTTAAAGCCACTTACTACATGATTTATGTAGCTTATTACTCCTTGCCGCCCTCTTGTGTATTACCTAAAACCTTTCAATATCACCATATTCTGCATAAATAACGTGCAAAACCGTATTAACCAGCCAAATCCAAATATAAATCGGTAAGGACGAGGTGTTGGGGAGCTTCCTTGACCGACTAGAATACGAACCCGGGAATCAAACCCTGGATCTCTTTCCTACGAGGCGATTATGCTGGCCGTTACACCATCGACGATGTCAGAAGGAGGCATTGGGCTGTGTAGCAAGTGGCATAACAGGCTTCGTAGTACCCCTTCCTAAGCGCTTTATTCTGCCTAGTAAACACTAACATTCTTTCGTAGGCTGCTTCTATCGTTGGCTTCAATAACACTCAACAGGACACTAACACAACAGGACACTAACAACAGGACACTAACACAACAGGACACTAACAACATTACACTAACAACAGGACACTAACACAACAGGACACTAACACAACAGCACACTAACACAACAGCACACTAACACAACAGGACACTAACAACAGGACACTAACAACAGGACACTAACACAACAGGACACTAACAACAGGACACTAACAACAGCACACTAACAACAGCACACTAACAACAGCACACCAACACAACAGGACACTAACAACAGGACACTAACAACAGCACAATAACACAACAGGACACTAACAACAGGACACTAACACAACAGCACACTAACACAACAGCACACTAACACAACAGCACACTAACACAACAGGACACTAACACAACAGGACACTAACAATAGGACACTAACAACAGGACACTAACAACAGGACACTAACACAACAGGACACTAACACAACAGGACACTAACAACAGGACACTAACAACAGGACACTAACACAACAGGACACTAACACAACAGGACACTAACAACAGGACACCAACAACAGGACACTAACACAACAGGACACTAACAACAGGACACTAACAACAGGACACTAACAACAGGACACTAACACAACAGGACACTAACAACAGGACACTAACACAACAGCACACTAACAACAGGACACTAACACAACAGCACACTAACAACAGGACACTAACAGCAGGACACTAACACAACAGCACACTAACACAACAGGACACTAACAACAGGACACTAACAACAGGACACTAACACAACAGGACACTAACACAACAGGACACTAACAACAGGACACTAACACAACAGCACACTAACAACAGGACACTAACACAACAGGTCACTAACACAACAGCACACTAACAACAGGACACTAACAACAGCACACTAACAACAGCACACTAACACAACAGCACACTAACACAACAGCACACTAACAACAGGACACTAACAACAGGACACTATCAACAGCACACTAACACAACAGCACACTAACACAACAGCACACTAACACAACAGCACACTAACACAACAGCACACTAACAACAGCACACTAACACAACAGCACACTAACAACAGCACACTAACACAACAGGACACTAACACAACAGCACACTAACAACAGGACACTAACAACAGCACACTAACACAACAGCACACTAACACAACAGCACACTAACAACAGCATACTAACACAATAGGATACTAACAACAGGACCATAACAACAGCACACTAACAACAAGACACTAACACAACAGCACACTAACAACAGGACACTAACACAACAGCACACTAACAACAGGACACTAACACAACAGGACACTAACACAACAGCACACTAACACAACAGCACACTAACACAAAAGCACACTAACACAACAGCACACTAACACAACAAGACACTAACATAACAGCACACTAACACAACAGGGCACTAACAACAGGGCACTAACACAACAGGAAACTAACATAACAGCACACTAACAACTGGACACTAACATAACAGCACACTAACACAACAGGACACTAACATAACAGCACACTAACACAACAGGACACCAACAACAGGACACTAACACAACAGGACACTAACACAACAGGACTACAACAACAGGACACCAACAACAGGACACTAACACAACAGCACACTAACACAACAGGACGCTAATACAACAGGACACTAACACAACAGGACACTAATACAACAGGACACTAACAACAGGACACTAACACAACAGGACACTAACACAACCGGACACTAATACAACAGGACACTAACACAACAGGACACTAACACAACAGGACACGAACAACAGGACACTAACACAACAGGACACTAACACAACAGGACACTAACACAACAGGACACTAACAACAGGACACTAACACAACAGGACACTAACACATCAGGACACGAACAACAGCACACTAACAACAGGACACTAACACAACAGCACACTAACAACTGGATGCTAACATTCTTTCGTATTCTGCTTCTATCGTTGGCATCAGTAACACAAAACAGGATACCGGAATGTAATGCACAGGATAAATAGCTATGGAACAAGTGCTACGACAGATCCCGGAGCCACTAAATACATGACTATTAACGTCATGCGTATCGGCCACACTAGGGTCTTTAAGGCAGGTATTCACATCTTCTAAAGCGCCAATCCTCCCCCCGGACTACAACTTGCAAACCGTCAAGTGTTCAGTCAAGGTCCCGATTGTTGGTTCGGGTACGAACAGGCTGAGGTAAAGAAGCCTTGGCAGAGAGAGAGAGAGAGAGAGTATAAGGGAGTACAAGGGCAAGCTAACAGCAAAAGACCTGTTGGTCCTGTCGTAGCTGTTTTGTACAGAAGTTATAACTATAATAACAAAGATATTCTATCACTTAAAGACTGGGATACAAACACAGGAAGACTCCCGTCCCCCTACCCACCAAACCCTCTAACCATCATCTAAGTAGGGGAAGTCAGCCAGACAGCGGGGAATCCCCGCCTGCATGACGTCACAAGCGCCTCACTGCCTTCCCAATCCTTGCTCTCCAGGCTGGCTGGCTGGCGTCGACCTGGACGCGCTATCTGAGATTCGACCACACTACTTCATTCATAGCTTCATCTGTCCTACAGTATATTTCATGTCTTTATAACCATTTACCATAACCATAGTCAATACGTCAATAAATCACATTATCGTCCGCCTGTAATATTCCACAGCAGGACTTAATTTGTACATCTCCTATCTATCTATCTATCTATCTATATTTTTTGTTTTATACTTAATCGCACCTCCCCACCAAGGTGGCTAGCGATACGACTAAGCAAAAGAAAATAACAAAATAACAAAAACCTCCACACACAAATACAGATTCGATCATATCCACACTGATCTGTCTGTCTACCTATCTATCTGTTTTTATCTATCTATCTATCTATATCTATCTGTCTAAATCTATCTATCTGTCTATATCTATCTGTCTAAATCTATCTATCTGTCTATATCTATCTATCTATCTATATATATATATATTGAGACCAACGTTTATGATGCTCTTAGACAGATAAATGAAGAGATCAATGTACTTTCCATCATTCATTAGTGTGAAAAAATACATCATTATTGGTGTATATAATATTCATTCTCTCTCTCTCTCTCTCTTTCCCAGGGCTTGGTGCTGTGGTGTCTAGATCATGGTGTCCCCATTAATTCATTCATGCTCTCTCTCGCTCTCTCTCTTTGCTACCATGTTCAATTTCATTTTCTTCCTAGTTGCTGACCTGCTTGTTCGTTTATTTGCCTTTTCAATTGATATCAGCTTGTTAAGGGATCGGATCTTAAAATATATACAAAGTTTGGCAAAAAAGCACAAATTATCATCAGGTAAATTAACACCTGATTTTCTGAATGCAGACGAAAGGGTCTCTACACATTTTCTTTCCTTCTTTAAGGGAGTTCCCATAAACGGAATGGGACAAGCTGAACCCGCTCGTCAAAGGGCTGATGTGACGTCACGCGGGCTCACGCGGCGTGCTGTCTGGCTGACCTCCCGTACTTAGACCATGCCTCTAACCGAAGCCGGCAGGAAATGGCGAGAAGGACCACCTTGCAGCATAGAAAAGCTGTCATGGTTATTACATTGGAAGGAAGGAAAGGTAATTTTATTTTGTGTTAGAAGTAAAACCAATAAAAAAACTGTTATGGTAATTTGTTCAGACACAGCCACATGCATTGAAATTTGTCCTTGACCTGAGACCCTTAAACTTCTTGTTCCGAAAACTGAATCTCTTGATCCATGTTCTGATCTAAACCATTCCACACGGCTGAACCCTACACTGAATGAAAGCTGTTTAAGTTGAATTTGCCATGTGGCCTTGGTCTTTGACCTATTGGCCTAGAAAAACAATAGATGAACATCATGGATAATTTTCAACTCATTAATCGTGTCTGAACCAAATCAAATAAAAATTGTTTTAGTAACTTTGTTCCCACACATTCACACGAGTCGAAATTTGATTGTGCCGTATGTCCTTGACTTTTAATTGCTCATTCTACACACTGAATCTCTTCGATCTTTCCCGACCAGGATTCGTGGAAATCAGTCAATAAATTTTGAGTTTACGTAGCCCTCTTAGCTATGCCTTTGACCTTTCATCGTGACCTTCTTCTCCAGCTGATTGTCCTCAGTATCGAATCCTTTTATTTTCGTCTTATCCCGAACCTCTCCCCAAAGGTTGGGCAGCATCGAAGAAATCGATTTCAATTGACCTTACCCTCTGTCTATGACCTTGATCTACAGTTCTAAAAAAAAATAATAATGTTTGCTGAGTGGCTGACCCTCAAATCGTCCACCAAGTTTGGTTACAATTTAATAAAAACTCTTAAATATTTTGTTAACAAACACACACGAATCTGAGATATGACCTTGCTCCGTAACCGTAAACTTTCGTTGATTTCCTGCAAAATGTAACCAATTCATTGTTGTTACTCCGAGCCATTACAGAATCCGGTTCAGGTGTATTTTGTTGGTCAGCGGTTAATAAGGGCATGTGACCTTGACCTTTAACCTGCTGATCCAAAAAACAAAACGTTTACTCACTGGTTATCTTTAACCTTTCCCTAAACTTAGTTAAAATAGGATCAAAGCTGAGTTAGTTTGTTTACACACACACACACACACACACACACACACACACACACACACACACACACACACACACACACACACACACACACACACACACACACACACACACACACACGTGCGCGCGCGCGCGCGCGCGGGCAAAAACATTATTCTCCGCCTTGCTAAAGGCGGCCGATATAAAGACAAAAGAACGGAGTTTACATACGGGAAACTGCTCGTCCTCCCCTGTGGTTACATTGTCCCTGTTCTATTTCACCCTTTTTAACCCAAAACACACACACTCGCGAGCGCGCGCTGACTCTCTCTCTCTCACACACACACACACACACACACACACACACACACACACACACACACACACACACACACACACACACGAACCAGTAATGTCAAATACAGCTGTAGTTTTAATATGGTGTCTGAACTAACAAAATGATGTATAAGATGAAAGTTTTAATGCACGAGGAGGATAAAACTGTATTAGTCCAAACCCCGTGTATCGAAAGGGCCTAACCCTCTCGTGTAAAGATATTGTCGTGATATAATTTGATGGTCTTGTCGTGATATAATTTGATGGTCTTGCCTCGCAGATACTTGCAGTAAATCAACTGATCTTACTGGGTGTCGGCTTTTGTTTATATATCTAAATCAAGGAGATGAGATTTTACGAGTTTTGTTTTGAGGTATGTGTGTGTCCGCCTCCTCTCATCAAGTCTCGGCCACAAAGCACCAGAGGCGCGAAGCCACTTGTTGTGTCAGAATAAGTGGATGTGTCTGTTGCTTCTCATCAACTCCCAGGCAGTGTGCACCAGAGGCTCTGACACACTTGGGAAAACAGGATTTAACAGTTAACTAATTCAACACAGTCACCCTCTCACTTCAAATATAAACTGGACGACCGCTTTGATACGGATAATGGGAATTATTATGGTCTTTATTTTTTCGTTTCATAACTATCAGTCGCTCGTAACTCTGAACAGATTTTATAGCAAAATTGTACCATCACTATCAAAGTTCTTTGACAGTTCCTACCAACACTGTGTTTATGAACATATCCAAATCCTCCTGAACGTCGTTTATTTTATTTTATTTTTTTTTTATTTTTAAATAACAGAACGGAGGAAGGAAAAACAAATGGAGGAAAAAAATAATCCATACACCAGATTAGGCAGAAGTTCTGCAATATGGTTGAGTGACATTCCAGTCATGAGCGCTACCAGATGCCCGTGTAGCACGAGGGAAGGCATGGAGAGGTGGCACCATGGACGCAACTTCGTCTGAGGATTTGCCAAAAAAATATCTGTAAAATAATGCAAGGGAGGCAACATTCCTTCTTACTTGCAGGGGAGGTAGTTTATATGCAATGGCAGGGCTGTTAATGATTCTAACAGCTTTATTCTGAATTTTGTCTAGTTGTCCCAATGCAACCTCTCCACAACCATTCCACAAGGGTGAGCAACACTCAAGCTGAGAGCGCACATGACTCTTATAAATTATAGCTAACTGCTCATCGGCGAAGAAGTTACGGACTCTGCACAATAATCCAAGTTTCTTTGAGGCGGTTTTAGCAAGTGATCTGACATGAGAGGTCCAGCTGAGGGCACTGTTAAGTGAGACACCAAGAATTTCAATACTTTTGGAGATGGGAACATTAGTAGCACTGAAGGTAATGCACGAATCTGGCAATATCTGTCTATTAGTAAACTGTACATATCCAGCTTTACTAGCATTAAAAGAGACAAGGTTGCCTTGTCCCCACTCACTGACCGTAGACAGATCCCGATTTATGGAGACGGCTGTATTGAGTTGAGAGGTAGAGATACTAGACTCTGCAAATGGATGTCTGAGTGTGAATGAACCATGCAGTGCTGAGTCATCTGCACATGCGCGAATGGGATTGTGAGTGACAGACAAGAGATCACTAATATGAACCAGAAATAGGGCTGGCGCCAGAACTGATCCCTGTGGCACGCCGGCGTTAATTGAGTGGAAATTCGAATATACATCATCTACTTTTACTCTTATTTTCCTGTCACTAAGATAAGAAGAAATCAAAGGAACAAAAGACGTTAGTCCATAGCAAGGGAGTTTGGACAGCAGGGAACGGTGCCATACTCTATCAAAAGCTTTAGAGATATCAAGAGCTACTGCATGAGTTTCTCCAAAAAGATCAATTGATTGATGGATGGTATGAGTTAAGAGATTGAGTATGTCAATGGTGGATCTTTCGTGGCGAAAACCGTATTGTCTATCATTAATTAATTTGTTGGATTCAAGATGTTTAACAATATGCTTATTAATTAAAGTTTCAAATACCTTACCAAGAGAAGATGTGATAGCTATTGGTCTGTAATTGGAGGGGTCAGACGAACTTCCTTTCTTCGGAACTGGGTGGATATTGGCTTCTTTCCATGAATTTGGGAATAAAGAAGTACGTATGCATAGTCTGAATAATTTAGCTAGGACAGAGGCAAGTTCAAGGGAACACTTTTTCAAAACAATTGGCGGAACTCCATCTGGACCTGGAGCTTTGTTGGTAGGTAAATTGTCTAGGATGGATTTTACAAATCTTGTCTGTATTTTAAGTGGGGCAATTTCGGGAGAATCAAGTTCCAGTACTGAGACATTCTGGCTGGTATCATCTATGGTAGAGTTTCTTGCAAAGGTACTAGCAAAGATATCTGCTTTCCCACGTGGGTCATTTGTAATATTGCCATCTGAAGATTTTAGTGGGGGAATGGAAGATGACTTGTTAAAGTTATTATTGAAAGAATTTGTTTTTATTTGTTTTAATCCAAATACGTTTCTGCCTGATGACTACACAAAGGACAGGTGAACAGTACATGTTCAAGATTCGGGGAGAGTTGCTTCTGCAGCCTGGACCTCCCTTCCTGAACGTCAGTGAGTGTCTTTTTCTTCACATACATTTCTGTTATGTTAAATCTATCCACAGATTATTCATTTAACACCTTTCGTCGCCATACCCAACAGGGCAGTGTCAACAAACTTTTGATCATAACAGCATATCGGTTTTTTCACTGGTATTGCCCTTATGTGGTATTCTGGTTTAGCTTTCTCTGGGAAAGTCCGAACGGTTAGAGGGTTATCACTCATCTCGTTATCTCATCAATTTGGACAGTCTGGCTAATTCAACATGTCGCAAAAACATCCCCGCTAATACCAATATGCCAATCCTGTATGAGACAGCCTTAACATGTATTCAGTATGGACAATGGGTGTTAGCGCCGAAGTGGTAACATGTAGAGGTGTATGATTCGTCCTGTACTAGGACTGTTGGAACTGAGGGAACGCACTGTTACATACTATTTCTAGAGTCGTGCATATATTTTAAATAAAAGGACACTTTATTCATCTATGGGATATCACTTTTAGTCAAGCAGCAGTTTTCATTTACAAGGCAAGCACAATACATACCATTTATAATTAACTCTATTGTTGCTCCACCATGACAAGAGCTCTATCTGTTGACATGGCCGCTGTAACACCAACGTCGCCTCAGTTGGTGGCCACAGATTAGTCATTAGTCTAATTTTTCCCAGTCCGTATATCAACATTCCTCTTACCGTCACTAGGATTCATATCATTCCGTGTTCCTTACGTGTTACTTGATGCTAAACATTAAGCAAATTTCACTCTCATTTTCTGTTTACTTTGCAGCTGATTTTACAGGGTTCTTCTTACTGGGTCCTCTCTCTCTCTCTCTCTCTCTTAGTGATGATTTTGATTCTCAGGTATTATTCTTTGTTCTGATGTGGGCCTGTGGTGAGCATAAGAAAATGAAATACAGTAAAATTATTTCAGTTTAAAGTCAGTGTTATACAATACATTCTTCACAACAAAACTTCTAAGTATTAGAAAGAGAGAGAGAGAGAGAGAGAGAGAGAGAGAGAGAGAGAGAGAAAGAAATATATTTTGGCGATCTAAATTTCCTACTTTCAGTTACCTTTACCCCAGCAGCTCTCATCTAATCTAACCAATATCTTTTGTTGCATTACCAGGTTTTCCTGCGAGTACATATAAAATAAAATGTTGCAGCCTCTTTCTACTCACGACACTGAAGTAATCTTTGGCTTTGGAAATGAGGTGAATTTACAAACATCAGTACTACTGTATATTGAAATAGGAAACAAAGAATGTAATTGACAGATTCAGAAATTCCTTCATTATCCTCACTCTTCCCCACTTTCTGCAATTAAACACTCAAATACTCCGACCTCATAGCAACCAGACCATAAGTGACGGCAACAGGACAGGAATCCGATTAACCGCACTTGTGTACGCCGAATTATGACTAATAATGCGAAATTTCTCATGAAAAACATGTAACCAACAGTTGTTGAAATATTATGCATATGGTTCTGTCGGTAAAAACTCGGGTTGGGTAAACTTATAAGAGTCCTGTGCTCTGTGTTCCTCATTTTATGTTAAAGCACACACACACACACACACATACACACACACACACACACACACACACACACACACACACACACTGGAAAGGCCTTGGATATCCATATACTGTACTTACCTGTACAGCGGAATGCCAGGTATACAAGGGAGGGGTATATTTACCTGTAGTTTGTTGTTGTTGTTGTTGTTAATACTGTTGCTATTACAGCTCTTTGAAAAACTTTGATGTAATCCTTCATTCAACCCATGCCACTTAACCTGTATCACCCTTCATCACATATTGTAATTGGCCTACCCTCAAACCCCCATGTCCCATCACCCACCACTATCATAGCCCATCGTACACCCTCTCCCCCATTCAACTTGCTTTGTTACTCTTTTTACCATCTTTACTTCCCACCCCTCGACCTTTATTAACACTAGTTCAACGCAGGTACTCGGTCGAAGAATTTGGCATTTTTGCCTGAGTCCTTGGACAGGCATAAAAACTTCTTCGCTGAGTGGCTGAGGATAACTTAGTTTGTATGTTAACCAGCCCCCCAAGGTCTGGTATCAAACAGCCTCACTTATTAGGTTTTCCCATAAACGGATTAACTTCACCTCATAATTATCAATTAACGTCTCACAGCAGCCGACCAAAAGGTTGTAGTAACTTAGCATCAGCTTCAAATAGTCTACTATCAGGCTATAGTAGTTTAATGCCAGTTTGTAATAGGCCCCCTTACACTACCGGTAAAAATAGTGGATCATCAAATTATAGTAGTCTACAATCAACTTATAATCGTTTATCTTCTACTTATAATAGGCCACCATGAACTTACAACAGCCTGCTGTCACTTAAAATAGTCTACCATCAACTTATAATATTCAATTACGAGCTTATAGAAGTTTACCATCAACTTATAATATTCAATTACGAGCTTATAGAAGTTTACCATCAACTTATATTTTCCGCCAACATACAGTATAATACCGGTAGTCTATCATCAACTTATATTTTATCGACAGGCAATAATAGTCGATAATCAACATATAAATCTCTACCATCAACTTATAATACTCTACTGTCACCTTCATATATTATACTCTCAACCAATAATATTCTATCATTAACTTGCCCTCGTCGACCGTCAATTTCAAAGAGTCCAGCTTCAGTTTGTAAGAGTCAGCTTTAGGTGCTCAGAGTTTATCTGGCTTCTAAATAGTAAGCAAAGAAAGACTAATCATACTCATTTTTTGGCGACAGTTTTGCTTCGGATGAGACTTGGTCTTTCTACATACTGCAATTTGCCAGGCCTACAAGAACAATACGAATAGTAATAGCACATACAATTCTCAGTTCGGCTATTATACTCAGACGGGGGGTGGGGGGCGGTGCAGTGTGGCACAGTGCAATATAGCGGCAATATGTGTAAGGATGCGATGTGCCTTCAAAGTCTTTGCTTAGTGTGTGAGAATTTTAGGCTTTAAATAAAGATCTGATCAATGCCTTTACTTATTTATTTATTTATAAATTAATTTACTTTCTTCCAACTTTCACTGAGCCATGCTTACACTATGCACTGGCTATAATATCTTTTGCTGAAAAATTTTCACTCACATCCTTCGAAAACTTTCTGACTAATGAATGTTTCTTTTTTGCTTTGAGAAAACAATTAAAACGTTTCAGACCTCGTTTCCCAATGTTCAGAAGTCTTTCATGTTGGGGTTGAAGTGAAGAGGTATACGTTTATTTGCTTAGATTTCCTGAAAATTTGAGACTCCACGAAGAGCTTATTAAAACACCAAAACTAAATTAGAAAAAAAAAAAATCATTATATAAAACACTGTCCAAGTTATAAGTATCGAATCTAATTATGCTGTTTTTGTATATGCAGAAACTGCAGGTAATATTATCCAAATAAAAGGAGTCCATTTCCACAGACAGGTTCTCTCTGATTCTTGGAATACTTTGAGCCTTATTGCTCAGAGTTACTCGTCGAAGTTGATAATAGAGTCATGATATGAATATTATATATATATATATATATATATATATATATATATATATATATATATATATATATATATATATATATATATATATATATATATATATATTGCGTTTATTCGAATGTGAAGACCAGCAAGGTAGTGCAGTGTATGTTGGAGTGGCCGTATTGAGAGAGGGCAGAGCTTGGAAACTTCCTGTTCTGTTGTTTGAAGATGATACTTTATTTTTAAATGAAGAAGAAGGGGAATTGCAAGGCATGGTGAAAGAGTTGGAGATATTGTGTAAGAAATGGAATCTAAAGGTGAATGCAGGGAAGAGTAAAGTTGTGGTCGAAAGAACTTAAGTCAGTGAATGTACAGTGAGGTTGGAATGGAAAATGTGAGTGCGTTTAAGTACTTGGGTAATATGGTGAGTAAGGATGGAAGATTAGAGGATAAAGTGCTTGAAAGGGTGCAACACGGAAGAAAGGTAGCTGATTCTCTGAAACCAGTGATAAGAAATGTGGACGTGAGCATGGTGTAAAAAAGTCACTGCATGACGGTACTGTGATACCAATTCTATCATATGGAAGTGAAGCTTAGACCCTGGTGGAGAGAGAGCAGTGGAAATGAGTTATTTGAGAGATGCATTTGAAGTTACATGGAGAGACAGACTGACAAATGAGGAGTGAATGTGGATGTGATAGTGTTAGGAAAAATACACTGAGGAGGTTTAGCCATGTGGAGAAGATGGAGAGCGAGAGACTGACGAGAAGAATGTATGTTAATGAGATGAAAACCGAGGACGAGATGGAGAGATGGAATGGAGAGGTATATCAGAGAGGGGGGTGTGAGCTGGAGGGAGGACAACGAAATGGCAGGATCGGGGCTACATGGAGACAATTTGTTTGTGGCAACCCCTTACGAGATTATGGTGTCTGGCGATACATAGATAAACCAGCAAACTTATTGTACTCTTCTCTCTGCTCAAGCCAGATTGACATCCCTACAAGCTCGCTAATTTCCTCCCACCAGTAATCTTATGGTGCTGCGAGGGAAAATATAATTTACACACACCAACGGAATCTGTACATCAGCGTCAGTAAACGCATTAACTGAAAATATAAACGAAGCCGTAAACTCTTGCTTTCTGTGAATAGACACATGGGAGCAGGTGTTTTATTTACGGCGCAGTGCACGTACTCGTAATCTTTTAAAGACGTCATACACACAGATTGCAGGATACATCAGAAGAACGCACCATGGTTAAGAGTAAGCACTCGCGGATTTCCGATTTTTTTCCCTTCATATATTTACATAAATGAGGCTGAAGTTTTCTTTATTGGTATGTTTGGTGCAATGTAGTGGAGCGTAGTGGGTGTATAAGGTAGTGTTAGTGTTTTGTGTTGAAATACTAGATGTGTGATGTGCAGTTGTGGTGATGGCTTTACAGTGTAATTTGTAGAATGTGAATAGCTAAACGTTATAATATATGCTGTTTTTATGGTGATAACAATAAG
>NC_136959.1:21807121-21825043 GCF_032717465.1 Coenobita brevimanus | reverse complement strand
CATTATAGAACTTTTGGATAAACTTGATGAAAAAGATGTGGAAAAAGATAAGTTTTGGAGTGAAGTCATCAAAAAAGTGAGACAAACACACAGTAGTTTTAGAGTGTTTGAGACTGGTAAGCTAAATGACCGAATTAGGAGCAAGTTCCCTTTATGAGTGTTGTAATGGGTGTGGTCGTTTTATAGGGTCAAGAGAAATTAATAATGGACGATGGCTAATGGATGTGGGTCAAGAAAAGAAATATATCTACAAGGTAATTCAGGTAGAAAAACAAGAATAGACATATGTAGACATGTAAATATGAGACGGTGGTGAAGATTACTTAAAAAAAAAAAAAAAAAATGCTTTGGTGTATCTTTGTCATGAGAGTAGAGAGGACGGTGTAGAGGTCTGTCTGGTCATATATGTGTGGTATTCTATTTAAAACTTAGAGTTGCAGGAAGGAAAAAGGAGGAGAGGGAGTGATCAGAGCGAAAAATGAATTGAAAAAAAGCCGAGAGATAAATCTGAGATAAATCTGAGTTGTCACAAAAACTGGAGCTCCAACCACTACCACCGGCAGCTCAAACATTTGGAAACTCCCCAACCACCCCTAGACCCCGTTTCTGTCGCTGTCCCTGCAGTCTGCCTCAGTATGTGTGTGGTTTGGTGGGTCCTGTCATTACGGACGGACCCCACCGGATCCGGACAGCATACCAAGTGGAGGGATGAGGGGAAGTGGGAGAGAAACAGTGGCGATGTGTGGAGAGTGAACTGGAAAAAGGAAATGATAGCTGCATGAAGCAGAGAATTTTCGAAGGAAAGTCGAGTGCAGAGTGGAATATAATGAAATCTGGGAAGCTGACAGTTGGTGAGAGGGAGAGAGAGAGAGAGAGAGAGAGAGAGAGAGAGATTGTCATTACGTTAATCTGTGTGTGTGTGTGTGTGTGTGTGTGTGTGTGTGTGTGTGTGTGTCAACAACATTACTTAAACAGTTTTGTCCCATAATATGCAAACTTGGTGGAAAGATTGAGGGATAGCCTGTGAGGAAATCCAATGGTTTTTAGAACAGTTGGTAAAACATCAGGGTCAAAGTTCTAGGCCAAATACTGACTTGGCAAAATGACCTGTTTTTATACAGTTTTGATCTACCTTGGGTAGGACAAGAATGAGGTAATTCAGTTTTGAGATCACTCAAAGATTACGGTCACAGGTCAATGTTCGACGCGTGTTTTTTTTTTTTTTTTTTTAAATGCATGGAATATGGAACCAAAGGCCAGGAGCCAGCAAATTCTTCCCTTCATGGAAAAAAAAAAAAAAAACAAGATAAAGAGAGAGCCAAATTCAAGATCTGTTCATTTCCTGAGATACCTGGACACATTGCGTTTGAAAGACTGGAGATCATAGGCAGCTGGAAGTACAGACAGAGAGAGAGGTGTGTGTTACTGTTAGCAAAACAACTTAAACACTTCGGCCCAGTTTCACTTATAGTTTTAGAAAGGGTTAAAGGTCACTCAAGAAGTAAACATCTTGTTATTTTTTTAGCAATAGATCAAAGGTCAAGGTCACGGGACAAAGTTAACTTTAGCAGTTAATATCCAATACATACCAAACTTTGTAGAATGGCTGAAGACATGAATCAACGGATTTCATTTTGAGAACAATCATTTAAAGGTGAAGGTCACAGGGAAAAGTCAAAGGTCCAGGGTCAGAGGGCAAGGTCAACACAAACAACTTTGATCTGATTTCAACAAGACTTCGTGGCGGGTCAGGCAAGAATGGAAGGAACTCAGCTGAAAGAACAATTGGACATAGGGCAAGGAGAAGTTTTGGCCTGTGTGTGTCTGTGAACAAAATAAAGCAGTTTTGATGTGATGTAGATAAAACCTTCTGGATGAGTTGAGGATCAGTCAAAAGGCTGAACTATTATTCTGGGATATAATAAACCAAAGGTCAAAGTACTATGGGACTGCATATTTTAAAGTTTTTATTCTTTGGTGACTAAACTATGTAATAGTTAAGGTTAAATTAAGGATAAAGAGCTTCTTTTTAATCAGCCAAAGGTCAAGATCATGGGGGAGGGGGAGGACAAAGATTAAGGTTACGAGGCAAAGTCAACTGAAGACTTCTGATGTGATTTGAATTAAACTGGTATAAGGGTTAATAGTTAGGCATGAATGAAGTAACTGTATTTTGACAGTAATATGTCGATGGTCAAGGTCAAAAAGAAAGTCAAATATTCAACCCTTTGAGCAGGTGGTGGCTGTGGGTGTTGCACTCTTCTGAGTGTTCATTCTTGCTTGTAATTTCGTCAGATATGAAACAAAATATTTATATTACTAATTGTAGTTGTATGCATATCAACAAAAGCTCTGCGTGTATAAAATCATATCTATCTATATACCTAGGCTGCTTCCACCAGAGAAAGTAGGTTAGCCGAGACAGGACGACACACTCTCAGTTTGCTCATCCAGACACACACATTTATTCGTATCTTAGCCCTAAGGGGAGATGGGACATATCCTCACCGCCCCGCACCATATTTTAGACAATTTTGCAGCTCCGTTATAAGACTGTTGAGGAATCAAACTTAAGTGTCATGAACACTAATCATTCAACTTCTGAAATAATGCAAGCATTTGAAAGACGACTGTATTATCTACTGTCGATGTTACAAAGGATGATTTTACTTTGGTCTCTTGGTGGCAACCATCACTCATACCACACGATACCAGAATTTCTCTGATCCATCAAACGCCTATCTCCATAACTTGTTCAATGTATCAACGCATATTAACAATCAACACATATGTAGTGGTGGATGTTGGCTGCCATCATCCACTCACTTGATGTAGTGTTGCCTACTTCTTTCTTCGCCTTTATCATTCTTTCCCAGTGTCTGCCCTGCGTTTTTTTCCTATTTCTCCCACGTTTCCTGCTATTTTTATATTATTCATCTTTTCCTTTTTAGGTGGCTTCTACGTTAGGTGACAATCCTCATGGTCTCCTGTAAGACAGGAAACCATTTAAAGCGCTGAGTAATAACCATGTAACTAACCCATACGTGTTCCCTACAAGTGAAGCAGGTGGCTAAGTGGAGAGGTAGTGCCCTTCCCGTAAAACAATTAACTTCCAGAGACAAACGGCTATCCTTTACGGGATAATGGCTTATGGATATTGATAGAGATAGATGGATAGGCAGAAAAATATGTTTGTTACTACTCATTCAAGAAGAAATATTATATGGTATTATAAAGTACTAAATGCTTTCCAGATATCCCACATTATATGCACGTCTGTCAGGGAACTGTTGGTGGCCCTCTTGGAATCCAATATGGCCACCTTGTCATGAATGAAAAACTAGTCGCATTATTTTTATGGCTCTATGACATCATTATGTTTATCAATATTGGAAAAAATACCACACAAAAAATATGACATCTCACTTCCCTGCATATTATGAGTCTGAGTATAGTAGCTGGGAAGAAGTGTAACAAACAAGGAACAGAACTATATGCAGTGGATTAAGTTGTCCTAAACAAGATATATTCAGTTGAGAGGGACCATTTTTACTACCCACTCGACCCCTTCCACGGTAATCCGGATGATCCTCTTTATCTACAGTGTCCTGTGTGTGTTGAGCGCTGATGAAGGACTTGTGAGATTGTGTGTTGTGTAAATTGTGTGAATGAGAACTGGTTTGAAAGGTGGTAGGGTTGGGGTTTGGGGGATTATGGCAGCAGTATGAAGGGGGATGCGTTGTGGAGGCTGACTGAGAATTTATGAATAAAGTAGTAATAAACGTGGCTGGGAGTTGGGGCAGTAGTGTAAGCGAAATTGTGTTGCGGGATTTCTTGGCTTGTATTGTCGAGGCTGTGAGGGTAAATGTTGGTTTATGGTGTAGTGGTGAGTCGGGATTGTAGGTAAAGGGCTGTACTGTGGAAATGGCTATGTGTTGTGGAGGTTGTAAGGCTGAGAATTAGTTTATGATTTTGTGGCGTGCTGAGGTTGTCGGACTTGTGGCTGTTGCGTGTACGTTGCTGCAGTTGTATTGATTGTGGACTAGTGTGAGCGTTTTCGTGGTTGTTACTGGATGTGGTACTGGTTATAGTCTGCGTCAGCTATTATGCGGAACAAAGGTAGTGGTACTGGGGCAGAGGCGGTACACCGTGATCAAGTTCGTACTGATGTAATGTGGACAGGGTGTCTGAAGTGATAGTGGCTTTTGGTTTTGTGTGGTGGTGTTTGGTACTGGCCGTGTGCATGAACGGTGATGTGTGTGTGTGTGTGTGTGTGTGTGTGTGTGTGTGTGTGTGTGTGGTGCTGGAGGATGGTGGTGTGTGTTGATGGTGATGTGTGGTGCTGGTGGTGGGCAACGGATGGTGGTGTGTACATGGATGGTGGTGTGTGGTGCTGATGTAGTGTATGGATGGTGGTATGTGGTGCTGGTGGTGTGGGCATGGATGGTGGTGTTTGGTGCTGGAGGTGTGATTCGATTGTGGTGTGTGGTGCTGGTGGTGTGCATGGATGGTGGTGTGTGGTGCTGGTGGTGTGCATGGATGGTGGTGTGTGGTGCTGGTGGTGTGCATGGATGGTGGTGTGTGGTGCTGGTGGTGTGCATGGATGGTGGTGTGTGGTGCTGGTGGTGTGCATGGATGGGAGTGCAGGTGGTGCTGGTGGGTTGTTTGGATGGTGTTGTGTGGTGCTGGTGGCGTGTATGGATGGTGGTGTGTTATGCTGGTAGTATTTGCATGGATAGTGGTGTGCGATGGTATCTGGTGTTGGAAGTGGGCATTAATTTTAGTATGTGGTTGCGATTGTGGGGTTGTGGTTGTAAGGGTGGCGCGTGATGTGTGGTAATATATTGTGGTATTGATGTGTAGAGTTGTTAGCGTCTATATGGATTTTTTATGTAAAAGGAAAGACCCTAAGCCTCAAAGTCCATAAAGTATGTCAATACCGGATCTACAGGAAAAGCAACAACAAAATCCAAGAACTGTTCATTTTGAAGTTTTCATGGACAAACTTTTGCTAATAAGACTGGAGTTAATAGGCAGTGTGATAAACAGGACCAAAACAGGACAGTGAAAGAGTTGATCAAATACTTATAGGAAATACTGACAGTACCGGTTAACTCCTGCACTAAACAATTGGACAGAGAAGTGAGAGTGTAGTAGCATGACTGGTGCCGTGCCAACCGAAATAGAGGTGAAATACATGTGCCTCGTTTCTCTGTCGCAAATTATCTTTAAGCAATATCACAAAAAGCGGTAATTTGTTATGTAGGGCAGCATATAAATGACTATAGTGTGGGTAGATACCCACATGAGAACAGTGGCGGAAATTTTAGGCAAATCGCAGGGGAAAATGACCATTTCTAAGGAGCACCTTTCTTTTTTTAAATCATTTGCTCCCTCACTCTAGGTCGTACCCAGAAATTATCTTTAGGGGTGGATACTAGTTCGCGATGAGCCTGACCGGGAGGAGGAAGAGGGGCAACACTCCAATTACTTACACGCCTCCCTTCCTCTACATAGCTATTGTTATTGTGTGTGTGTGTGTGTGTGTGTGTGTGTGTGTGTGTGTGTGTGTACTAATATACAAAGATAGGTTTGTACCATATGCAGCAATACACCATTTTAACCTCTACAGTCGAAAGCTTTTTCTTTAATCTTGCAACATCCAGACGAGTTTATTCAGCTTGGAGGAAAACCTGAAGTAGATCGATTTTTGAATACAATATCTACTTCCTGCCGTCCGCCAAATCTACCTCTGGCTGGTGAAAATCCAATGGGAGTAGATAAATGAAGGTATGACAAAGACCACCGGCATCAACACACAGGTTAAGTCCTCTTGATTACGATTTATAGTTTTTCATTATTAAGCTGACTTTTACAGAATGAGGAAGTGAGTTGTTTACTATTTAGCCATCCCTCCCTTAAATAATGTCCCGTAGATGCTATGCTGACAAACTCACAAATCAGAGAAGAGTACAGCTATATGAGTAAAATATAGCGTATGTTATATATATATATATATATATATATATATATATATATATATATATATATATATCCTCCATAGCCAATCCCTACGTTGCCCCACGAGGAGCGTAGGAGCCCGGGGTTTTAGGCAGTTGGTCCATACATATATATATATATATATATATATATATATATATATATATATATATATATATGTATGTATATATATATATATATATATATATATATATATATATATATATATATATATATATATATATATATATATATATATACGCAAGTAACTGATTCCAACCTGCCTTAAATACCTGTAATCAATAGCCCAGTTCGAGGTAGCTAGGTTCTTGATTTAGAATATCATTTGAAGGCTGTTTTCCCCGTGATTATATATTTCATTCTGATATCTTTAACTGGAACGTGGGGAATAGTAGCAGTATTCATTCCTTTTTCAAGTAAGTATGCGGTTCCTCTTACCAGCTTCAAACTTTATCCCCCTATTAATAATTACATTTTTATTTGCTATACCTAAGAATCATACCCCAGATAAGCTTTGGTTTGGTTAGCTTAGTGCAGTGGTTCCCAAACTTGTGGATTCTGTGTTCCCTACTGGATTAAAAACAACAGCATATCTGTGACCCTCTTAGACTTTGGATATGATAACATCTGTAGCCCCTGATTATGTTCATTTGAAGGGAAACAAAACATCACCCGAATGAACATGATGATTATGAGCTTATGAAAAGTCGAGTGATTAAATAATAATGCGGTGAATGAACATTAAAAGAAAATTAAGTAACCTGACAAATCTGAAGCCAAAGCTGAAAGTGTATTTTTGCTATTAAATGGGATATCAGTGACTGAGACTCAAAGCGAATACAGAAAAAATTAATATACATTTTTGGTTTGATAAGTAAGAGATAAAAAAAAAAAAAAGTGGGTGGGTGGGAGTCAGGAGAAAGGTAGATAAGGACTGAAAATAAATTCCAGATCAACCAGTTTGCTGATGCCAGGGTAGCGTCTCCATTCTTGCAATAAACCCCCGTCTAATCTCTTTTCTTTTACGATGGTGTTTATAGTACATGAGTCGCTTCTACGTGTGAGGAAGTCATCTAGAATTGCCTCTAGGTATGCCCTCTGCAGAGTCTGATTGACAGAAACAATTCCCCCACAAATACTGGCTCTGGAGAATTCTTGCATTATAAAACTTTATTTCTAGTTACCTCAGATACTCAAAATCACACCATCCCTCTCCTCCTCCAAAAAATGCACCATGATTTACAAGGGGCTCATGACTCCCGGTTTGGGAACCACTGGATTAGTGGAGATGACAAGACAGCTGCAAAGGAGGGGGAATGTCGGAATCTTTGAGCTGTTTTTTAAAATGCGTCCATACCTCAAGCAAATCTGCCAGACTATGCTTGCTACATCTTTCTTCCAGTACAAAGAAAGATTTATCCTGAAAACAATTAGGAATACAGATAAGTGATTCAGTTTTCTTGAAGTCTTTACATCTCATCTTCAATCAATGCATAGTTTATTGTGCTTTTTCTTTATAAATAAATCTTTTTACATATAGGTGGCATAATAGGGACGATGTTACGCTGGTATGCATGAACCTTGCACGCCAGCTCGTACTAAACGGACAGATTCAACCTTCTTTCTTTATCCTCTTGTGCTGAGAATTCAACAAAGGGCATGTCCAGTACTGAGCAACATATTCTTCTTCAATAAATCTTCCGGCACGTCTTCCTCGATTCCCTCTAAACTCTTGCCGAGGTCTTCTAGAATTGATCTCCCTAGACTGAACCCTCTACTTTTTTTGTCTTTAGTTTTCTTTTCCTACTGTACGATGAACTCAAACTCAAATGGTTCTTTTAAGACTTGATAACCATACAAGAGATTTTTTTTTTGAACCACTGAAAATGACAGTTCAAATTGTCTAGAGTGTCCCTTCAAAATAAAGTTGTTTTGTGGCTAAGTTAATATTACTTTTTCTCTACAAATTCTTGAGCTAGTTATCGGATGACTAAAACTCAACTTGCTTCTGCCAGGATTTCTGGTTGATCTCCCCATGAACTCCTGCTATTTATGGATTGCTTCCTTGCTCCCTGAAGGTTATTCTTGGAGCCCGATGCCAGCATAAAGCTAGGTCACTGATACCTCAACTGTTTTTTTGTCTATCAGTACAAGTATGGTCTCCTATACACCATAGTCCAACGATAGTTTAATTTATCATTTTCTTGCTCTGTGGTAGGTGACTGGAGCAATGTTCATTACAGGGCAGATGATATTTATTGCAGAATTTCCGATGCAGAGCTAGATTTAGTCACTGTGTGTCGTTACTTTTCCTATCTTGTTCTCTTGCCGGCTTCAAACATTCACTGCTGATATGCCTAGTCGTATCTTCATGTGACTTGTACAGTCGAAAAAGTCTATGCATGATGGATTTTACTTTTGCTTTGGGTATTAAATTTTATTCTTGTGGAACCATCAATTTAGGCTCCACCTGTCTCCTTTCCATTTTTCTTTCTGGGCTATTACCATGCGTTCCTACTGGTGATGCTTTTGCTGTTTCTCGTGTATTGGCCATGCTTTACTTTTCTCTTTCCACTGTTGGTTCCTTTTGTTCTAGCTTTCTCTCCATAAACTCATCTTTTCCTGCATGTCTTTTTTGACGTATTTCCTCATGCCAGACAGACTACATCTATGGGTCTTTGTATTTTATGAGGTACAGCTCCAGTGCTCCACACCACTGGCAATATGGTCTTAATGCTGTTTAGAAGTTTGCCCTCATTTACCAGTGGGCAGGTACAGTCTATCTATCCACGCTAAGTGACTTCGTTTTTCTCCTTGTTCGATATAGAGGATCTCTTTCATTTTCCAGTCTATATTATCCCACGCGCTACATCTGACAATCGGCACAATACAGGTATTAACTGTCTTGAAGACGTTTCCTTCGCTGCAAGTTTGGACACCGATCCCTGCCGAATACTTCCTTCTGTTGTTTTCCTTAACTGTGCTTCTGAGCTGACTCCCTGCCATGTTAAACTCTTTCTGCCTTCGACTGCCATCCCAAACCTTTCCTTATTGCTGGAAGCTTGCTCTCAATCAGCCTATCCTAAGGAAGGGTGTGACTGCTACTAATCCTCTGACTATCGCCCAATAGTTGTAGCTTTAATTTCTAATAAGTCACTGAATCTATCCTTAACAGAATTATTCAGGAAACACCAATCTTCTCAAGCTGGTAACTTTCTGACCGCCAGTGTGGAATCCAATAGGGACGCTTCTCTCTGTCGACTTTCTCTACCTTCCATTCTGAGGTTTTGTTATCATTATTTCTGGACTTAGAGGAAACGTTTGTCATTCACTTCTGCACTGAAACATCTCAGGACTTTCGAGTGATTTTGTTACAAATCGATAATTTCCAAACTGCCATCTAATGGTTTATATCCTTCTGTTTCTAAACCTATTATAGACGGCTACTGTTTTCTATTGCTATCAATAGTAGTGTTTTCGTAGTGTTCAGTCCTTGTCACTAACTCTCTGCCATTCAGCAGTATTCTTCTGAGCTGCACATCTAATCCTGTTCACTCATACATTCTGGAATTTATTTTTCACATTTCCAACTGCTTTGACAGCATCCATCACAGCAGTTACATCAGCAGGTTTTGGGAGGAGGCTGTGATATAGATGAATTCTAAATTGTCTGTAAATTCTGACTGGAGTTAGGAGATAAGTCGTATTTAATACATCAAAAACCCAGTTTCCAAGTTCTACAATTGCCAAAATTTTCGACAGGAATATACTTTAATATTTCTGCAATGCACAGCTCTATCCTTTGTCATCTTTTAATATCCCTGGGAGTTCCTTCTTTCGAGACCAGCCAGGTAAATATCACATTATCTCCCTTGCAAAATTTCCTTCCATGAAATGGATGTGCTAAAGCACTCTCCCCTACTTTCGTTACACCTGGAAAGCTGTCGACTTTGTACTGAGGTCTTATTTGTTCTCTGTGGGGAGTACAGCTCTCGGGTGTTTAACGGAGGCTCACTACATACATACATCCTTCTTAAACAGGGTGGAATCAGGTGTTTTTTGTCCTCATTAACTCCTCCTCTTGCTGAGGTCCTTGAACTTCTACCTACACCGCAGTTTTGCATCTTTATCTCTGTACTAGTCACTGGTTCAGTAGTCAGGACTCTTCTGAACGTTGTGTATACATGCCTTCCCATTATGGCAGGCGAATAGACCCGTATCTGTCAAACACACTGTCAATCCTCATCTGTCCAAATGTAATGCTTGGGTTGACCTGATACTCTCAGTCCTTTATGCGTATGCAGCAGGTCATCTCGGTAACTGCCTTTCTCTCAGTCTGTATTTCTCTTTTCATATGTCCTCTAGTCATTTATTGGCAATGTGTCCACGCACTTCGAAGTTACCGGATCTCTAATTTAGTATAGACCTTTGCTTATAATCCCTTTAAAGAACAACCGTCAGTCATCCAGCCATTGGTTCCTTCTTCCTTGCCTAACAAAAAGGTTGACTTGAGGTTGCCCTGCACAAAAGGCTGGCGTCAAGGGAAAAATAGTGTATAACTGGAGCCTCTATCACCTTTTTTATTTATTTACATTTTTATATCCAGTTTCTCTCTTGGGCCAACCCGCCACTCCTGCACCGAGAGAGATGGGGTGGGGAGCGGGGATGGGGTGGAGGCAGCTAGTGTGAGGTCTTCGACTGTCTTCTTCTCTGTTGACCAACTTTTTCACTTTCTCCCACCGAACTTTCCGTTGACACTGACGAAACTTGATGTCGATCCTTCGTATTTTCTTTCGCTCGTCTCCTCGCGCCTGTCTGTCTCACTGTATTCTTCATTAGTTTCCTAAGTTGCTCTGAATTTCGTTTCTCCTTTTGAAAAAAATTTATAGCAATAAAATTTCCCATGCAAGGAGCTCCCTAACACTCTGTACCATGAACTCCCTAAAAAGAAAAAAATAGCAATTGACTCAAAACCGGAATCACTCGCATGATAATCCTCTAGGCAATTTTAGTAATATGATATTTATCATATCACACACTTCATAAACTATAAATTTAAAAAAATAGCACATAGTATGATTTTGATCTCTGCAAAACTACCCCTTAAAACTCCATTACATTATTCTTGCATAACCCTTAACCCTTCCACTAACATTGTATTAAATTAAATCACAACTTTTTCAGTTGACTTTGCTTTAGTGACCTTGGCATTTGACCTTTTCCCTGTGAACCTTTAACCTTTGACTGTTCTCAAAATCTAATCCCTCTGTATTTTAAACTGAACCCTCAACAAAAGATTAGTCCACATTAGACAAAAAAAATATATAAGTCTACCATACCAAGTGGCCTTTGACCTCTGACCTCTTGTTCTCAAATAATAAGTCAACCACTTGGGTGACTCCTCAAATCACTCACTAAAGTTTGAGCCAAATGATATCAAACTATCTATTTATCTGTCTATCTACTGCCAGACGCTCCTCAATCCCGTAAGGGGTGGCCACAAATAAATCGCCTCCATGTCGCCCTGTCCAACGCCATTTCACTGCCCAGCTCATACACCCCATGTCTCATATAACTCTCTACTCCATCCCCCCCAATCTCATCCTCGGCCTCCCCTCCCTCTCCCACCTCCACCTCACTCGCATACACTCTCCTCGTTAGTTCTCTCGCTCTCCATCCTCGCCACATCCTCCCCTATTGTCATTTTGTTCACAAAGGCACGAAGGTCAAAATTCTAACCTTACCTATGTGACCCCTGCTCTTTGACCTGTTATTCTCAAAAATGACCTTGGTTTTTGCCTGATCCTTTACCTCTTCCACCAAATCAAAACTGGACCTTTGCTTTGTGACCTTGGACCATTAATCTATTGTTCTGAAAGACAATAACGCATAATCCCTTAAGTTCTCACTCTCAACCTTTTCCACCGAGTTTAGTTCAAATAAGAGGAAGACTGTTTGAGTCATTTTGTTCACACACACACACACACACACAAAATCTGTTGCTTGTGTGTGTGTGTGTGTGTGTATACATGTAAGTGGGCAGTTCCATAGTTCAGAACTCTGAAAATTAACGGGCATATATATATTTTTTAACATTTTTGCATCGAAAATAGGGAAAACTACAATAATTCTTCATTTTCAAGAGTATTCTCAGGCTTCTCAGAATTTCACCACATCTATGAGACAGTAAACATTCCAATTAAGCGATGTGTAGGCTGCCTGAGGACCAAACTTTTGTCAGTGATACAGAATGAAGGGACGATAAACTGATCGTCAGAAAGATCAAGCGGGTCAAGGGTCAAGATCATTTGAGGTAGATTTAGTTTATCTTTAAGTCTCATTCCAAACCCACAAGCCGGAGCTTTGTCATGGAGGATGTATGGCGACTCCGTGTGCAAGTCTAGGATGAAGCATAACGAGCTAGAGGGACCCAAGTTCTCTGACGTTTATTTTATTTATTTATTTATTTATTTTTTAATGGAAGGTGTGGACAGAACCGGTGAGTGGAAGCCCGCACGATTGCTCCCCCCAAGGGAAAAAAAGAAAAAACGACTGAGAGAACCTACTTCAAGATAGCTCACTTCGAGATGCCTGGCCAGAGTGGGGAAGGGCAGGCATGAAATTGGAGATCAAGAAGTGAGAGAGGAATGGAAATATGACAGCCTCTTTAATAACTTCCCAGCACCAGCACAACCATTTGATTATCTCGTCTGCCGCAGGTACTTCCTCCACGCACACACCCCACACACCTGCCACACACACACCCCAGAAACCTGACACACATACACACCCCAGACACCTGCCACATACACACCTCAGATACCTTCCACATACACACCCCAGACACCTGCCACACACACACACACAGACACCTGCCACACACACACCCCAGACACCTGCCACCCCCCCCAGACACCTGCCACACACACACACACACACACACACACACACACACACACACACACACACCGGACACCTGCCACAAACACACTCCCCAAACACCTGCCACACACACACACCAGACACCTGCCACCCCCCCCAGACACCTGTCACAAACACACACACACACACACACACACACACACACACACCAGACACCTGCCCCCCCCCCAGACACCTGACACACACACACACACACACACACACACACACACACCAGACACCTGCCACAAACACACTCCCTAGACACCTGCCACACACACACCCCAGACACCTGCCACACACACATCCCAGTCACCTGCCACACACACACACACACACACACACACACACACAAGACACCTGCCCCCCCCCCAGACACCTGCCACAAACACACACACACACACACACACACACACACACACACACACACACACACACACACACACACAAGACACCTGCCACCCCCCCAGACACCTGCCACAAACACACACACACACCCCAGACACCTGCCACAAACACACTCCCCAGACACCTGCCACACACACACTCACACACACACACACACACACCAGACACCTGCCAGAAACACACTCCCCAGACACCTGCCACACACACACCCCAGACATCTGCCACACATACACACACCCCAGACACCTGCCACACACACACACACACACACCCCAGACACCTGCCACACACACTTACCTCAAGCATTTGGCACAGACACCTACTGGCTGTGACTGAAGTTGCCGATGGCGTGGCTGCCTCATACTGACAACATCTCTCTCTGTAGTCCGGGCTGGCAAGAAACCTTCGGTCATGACTTTCGTGTTAATCTGACCAGAGAGAGAGAGAGAGAGAGAGAGAGAGAGAGAGAGAGGAAAAAAAATTACCCCTATTAACATCACAAATCGCTGTATACGCTAATTATCCACATACATTTACTGTCAAACGTGAATGTCGTAGTAGAAACGGATTCTCTGCTGAAAATTCTCGGTGAAATTGTTTATACTTACTCTGAAATGGATCTTTTTGTGTAATCCAGTATATGATTTTTAGCTTATATTTGGTTATCTTATTATGCAGAGCCTCACTAGCATACCATCTCATTGAACACTGCTGCTACATAATAATTCCTGGTGTGCATAGCTAATATAAAAGGTAAATGTAATTAATACCTAAATATCACTGTTAAAGGTAGTGACATGCGCAGATTTAGTACATTCCTAGTGCATATCTGGGTACTTTTCATCGTTTTATACACTAGTGCCAATATGTTCTTTGTACAGGGTATATTCTTAATAAATACTATCAATACAGTTTAATACACACTTTTATCTTTTGCCAGACGCCTCAATCCCATAAGGGGTGGCCACAAACAAATCGCCTCCATGTCGCCTTGTCCACTGCCACTTCACTGCCTTGCTCCCAGCTCATACCTCCTCTCTCATATACCTCTCCACTCCATCCCTCCTTCTCATCCTCGGCCGCCCCCTCCCCTCTCCCCTCCCCCTCATACACACTTAAACCATATTAGTAGTTCAAATCTCTGTTTCTGACATTTAGTAAAAATTTATTGACATAACCCTTGCTTTACCAGATCCTGGCTGAAAATCTCGAATGAACTTAAGCATCTGTAGAGTTTTGATGACATCTGAATTACCTCATTCCTGCCGAGGTCTCAAACTCTCTTCTCTCTCTTCAAGGATTTACTAAACACTTATATACACTTCATATCAATAACACATACTTTATCACTATCACCTCTAATGTTTTATTCAGCTTAGGGAGACTGACCTAAATGTAGGACACAAATGCCTCCGCAATACTCCCTTTCAACACGATGATCTTTCCCTTAGTTCAGTAATGTCGTCTGGAGATAGGCGTGATTAAAAAGAATATTAAATAATCGGATTCTAGAGGTTAATCACTTAGCATTACGCAAGACCGAAATCACCAGCCAATGATGTAAACTACGTATTGTTGTATGGAAAGGGATATTTAAACCAAGTAAGTGGAAATATAAAGCCACAATACTAAGAAAATGGTCTGTTGCAGCATCATACGGTGGTACTTTCATGGGCACTGCCTCTCACAATTCCATCCAATTTATGAGGCACAATGTATGTATCTGTGAGCATTTGTCCTAAATGACAGTGAGAAACTTTCACCCTGACCAGGAAGGAAGTACCGTGGTGGGGGCCGCAAACTGTCAGATATCGCTTGCCTCACCTGGTTAAGAGTAATGTGGAGTTAGGAGGACGCGAGAAATAGAGTAAGTTAGAAATGCGAGCACGATCTTTTTTTTTACCTTAATTCACCATGCACAGTATAATCAAAAGGCAAATGTTGATACAGATCTGTACAGATATATAGGTGGACATGATGACAGGTATGAAGAGAGACGTACTTAGAAATACTTGCCAATTTTACCTGCGGCATATGACCCTGGCAGTTTCTTCATCAGTGTTTTTGATTACTAAATCAATCAGTTATCATTTTTAATTATGCAATACCAGGGAAGACTGCAGCATCTGTGTCTGCATCCGACTGTAGGAACAGAGACAACATTTCGTTCACAGAGACCCTGCAGTCCTCGTGCGGGCAACACACCACATGTAACCATTTTGGCGATTATGTTCACTGCCCATACATAATGATAATATGGTTCTCATGCAGGACTGCTGTAAAGAAATCAGAGTCGGCGTATTTTATAACATGTCTATTCGTCATTTCAAAGATGCGAGAAACGAAATTAAAACCATTGAACCATTCCCTGCCTTAACCTGGGATCCTTCTCGCGTTTTCTCGAAACACACACACACACACACACACACACACACACACACACACACACACACACACACACACACACACACACACACACACACACACACTTGCCTAAACACTTGACCAGCAACAGTACAGCATGGAATAATGATGTCATACATTAATACCAAACTTATCTGCCTAACTCTGCCAGATACCAGATAAATGGTGACCGTTTGTACAGAATTTACTTGAGCTACATCAGGCAAAATGTTGTGTTGTACAGAGGGAAAAAGAGGAATGTACCGCTGCGTCGGCAATTGTTGGATTATATAGGCAGTAGTGGAGGTGGATGGCTGTGACAATTGTGTTGTAAATTGTTGATAGTGTGGATTTTAGTGGTGGCAGTGTGATGCTGGGTGATGGCTGTTGGCAGCATGATGGTGGTGAATGGTGGTGTGGAATGGTGACAGTGGATTGTGCAATATGGTAGGATGCGGCACTGTATTGATGTATTTATCCAGCGGTCGTGATGACAGTGTGAGCATGGTTTAGTGGAAACCTGGTTGCGGTAACGTAGTTTTGTGTTGGCAAATGTATTGTTACGTTAGTTAGTAGTAACGTGTTAATAGTTTGGTAAAGGCATAGTTGTGGTACTGTGATTGTGTGGTTGTAGTAGGATGGAGACCGAATGAGGAAAATGCAGTATAGTAATAGTAGGGTTGTTGAAGACGAATATGGCATGAAAGAGCCGGAAAATCTGAGGTAGATGAAAGGCAACGGTACCTTAGCAGCGTGCAGAGACGGCTGAAAGTAGACTGCAGGGTGGTGATAATAGTAACTGATAACACTCTGATTATGAAAACGTAACAGAGCACCGTAGGAATATCAGTGCGCTGATGACAGGAACACAAAGCCAGCCAACTAACAGTGGTCGGTAAAGACACACCAGTGTCTGGCTTAGTCGCTCCCCGACAATGCACTGACAGGTATATAGGAAATGACATCCTTTATAAATACTGCATACATGTCGGTGTGGGGGAAGGAGGGAGGTGGGAGATTATGAGGGTCGCTGAAATAATGTTGGTGAAAAGAGAGGATTGCCAGGTGACCATAGAGGGCATGCTATAAATCAGGGTATGAAAGTAAAGTGCATTGGAATAAGAAATGTACACAGAAACAAGACAAAGTTAAGGATAGACAGCTGGGATGGAAAGAAGATGACTACGGAAAAGCTGAGTATATAAAACAAAATATGCTGAATTGGTTTTACGAGCTGAAATGGATTTATTTAAGAAGTTGGAATGGGACCAGAAAGGATTATTAATGAATAAATGATAATATTACGTATAAATCTTCTGCCTTTAAACAGAAGGAAGGTGGAAGTCGCTGATCTCAACCCCTATCTCTCACTATGTGGCCAATAAACCTAAATATATTTCAACCAACTAGAGAACAGTAACTAAATTTCAGTTAAAGCCACATCGGATAAAAAAATCGATAAATTTCATGTCTTCTGATATACAGACAGGTGCTTGGTATACTTCCAAGCTTTAGAATACTGCTTAAATATACCTACTTGCAGTTTGAATAAACCGCTCACTCTACAACCTTCCCCACAAAAATGTTTTTACTTAAAAACTCATGGTGTCACACGAATTTCTATTTTCTGTCAGTGGGTTCAAATAATCCGCCTAAAAATTCTGCGATCTCTGAGGCGGCCAATGAATGCCACAAACGTCAGTCCGACTTAATCTTTTCCCGAGCGGATTAATTGACGAGGGAATACTCGCTTCCCCACTCAACACACATCCTGGTTTTAACGCAGAACTCGGTAGCAACGAAATTTCAGGAGTTTGGTTTCAGCTTAAAAACGAGACCACATTATAGGATTCTACATAATGTCTTTCTGATGACTGTCTGACGTCTTCTGGTTTCTCATCCTCTGCGGCCATGACAGAAACACCTCCATGCAGTTGTATCCTGTCTCATACACACGCCTTCATTTCTCGCTTCTCCCTCCTGCATATCATCAAACCATTCTACAGTGAAACCACCACTTTATCATACCGTTGCTTCCCAAACTATATCACATTTCTAAATACACATCAAAACATCATCACAGAACACCAGTATCACACCACTTCATTCAGCACATACAACACCACACCAAACCACACATCGTCACACCACACCACACCACCATCACAC
>NC_136959.1:21682121-21804621 GCF_032717465.1 Coenobita brevimanus | reverse complement strand
ATCGTATCTCTTTCTGTTCTGTAAAAGCGCAATGGATAACTTTGTCAGTGGCTCTGCGAGGGTCAGAGATTATACAGTAGAAATATTGGCACGATGTATAAGCAATGTTATAAGAATGCCTACTGGGGATAGCACGTTTTTTAGAACAAACTAACGGCGAACCCGGCAGTGCGCAGGTAAAAAAAAAAAAAAAAAAAAAAAAAAAAAAAAAGATTCCTGCATATTTGCATTACGAGTACCTGTGACCCCAGGGTCGACCTCCCTGTGCCAGACGTCCCCCCAGTCCTATTTTACCCAGTGGACCAATGTTCCACCTTGGACCCATTTTCCCACTAATCACCCACCCACTCTGCAGACACAACCATAGCCCAATTTTTCCTACAACCCACCCATCCACCCTGCCGACCCAATAGCCCACACGTGCTGCACAACCCTGCCCCACCACACCCATCTATCCTACCTTTCCACACCCAAACACCCAACTCTTTGTAATACTAATATGTTTTTTGGAGAAAACTGAAAACACTTTGATAATTTGCCCGAAAAGCTCCGCCATGTTGACTTGATTATTTCTAGTTTTGGCCATCAGGGTCACCACTTTAGCATCGTTAAACCAAACAAATAGATTCCCTGTAGAAACTTACCCCAATAAGACCCCTTTGATGCGCTCTGGATGGTTACACATTAATTTCCTTTGCAGAAACGCACATAAACTGACGGTCACACTTTCAAAAATATATATAAGATGAGAGTTATAACATACTTGTTGCCAAGACGATACAAACAATAACCAGAGATAAGATCCTCTCTTTCATATCATGCTCAGCACACTTCCTTAACGTCCAGTATTTCTTAATATTTCGATTCTTATGTTTTCATATTTGACATCTGATAATTATGTCACGCCAGGATCTCCCACCCATATACTATTTTTTCATGTCAAGTAGAAGGAATGAGAAGTCAGAAGGCCACCAGATTTTCCCCTCTTAGGAAAAAAATTAAAACTGAGCCAAATTCAAGATCCGTTCACTTCGAGATGCCTGGACATAATGCCCGCATATTACCACACTATTCCGCAGAGATATGATGTAAATATTCATGAGTACTCTGCAGGAACTTCATCTACTGAACGAACCAAACCACATTTGGGGAATCAAAAGGACCAAAGTGTGCAGGGTGGTGAAAACACTGACAACAACAAGAATACTCGTACTAGCTGCGTGTGGCCATGCTGGAGACCCAAATACAGAGACACGTATGATCCTTGTGCGACACGGATTCTTTGTTATGCTTTGTTCTCAGCTTCTGCAACCTTTGTTGATCTATGTATTCCTGTTTCTTTTATTGAGTATATTCGCTTCTCTACTACAAACCCGGAGGATCCTCTGTATTCACATTAGTTGACCCTGCATCCCAATAGGTTTATTTCGAAAACTGTGAATTGGGAACACTCCTAAGCCTATAAAATTCATGACACACTGAGTCTATGGGTGAGAACAGAATGGTCCAGTTACAGCAGAGTTTAAAAGCTATCTCGAAAATCGTCGGCTACACAGACCCCGCCAACTCTCTCTCTCTCGCTCTCTCTCTCTCTCTCTCTCTCTCTCTCTCTCCTTTTCCCTTTTCCATCAGCAAGCACTTTCAGCTTCGTTTTACCTGCCTTTGTCTTTATTCTCTCTCTTTCCTCTCCTTACCCTTGCATTTTACTTTATGTTCTTTCCGTTTAACATTATTTCTTCCTTTTCTTCCTCAAATTTTCTTCTCTTCTTTTCCACGTTATGCAAGGCGCCTTTATCCTTAAGACTTTTATCTCTCATTTCTTTGTGTGTCCTTCCCTGATGCTTCACGACTTGTAATTCAGGCACTGGTCGTTCTTTTTGGGCTACTTCTTTCTCTGTATTTTCCACTCACTTCATGTCCCTTGCTTCCTCATTCTTTTCTTACGTCTTACTATTCTTAGGCCCGCAAGCCTCTATTTTTTCTCTCCCCCATTTTTTTCACAAATTTATCTTTCTTCTCGTCTCTGTTTCTTTTCCCTTCTATGTTTCTATTTCTCTCTGTTAACAAACTTTCTATTCCAATCTCTTCCTCCTCAGCACCTTTTCAAACTTCATTCAAGGCACCCGGCTCTGAGTTTTCAAATAATTTCACTAATTTTCCTCACTTTCAAACTTTTTTTTGCAACTTCCCTCCCTCTCACGTTCAAGTTTTCTTTTTTTTTTTTTTTTCCTCCAATCATTCCCCTTTGCTATTTAACATTTTTTTCTTCTTTCTCCTTGACGTTCTCTATCGTTCTCTGTTACCCCAAACTTTAGTCATTTGTGTTGTCTTCCTTCGTCCTCCCTGGCTGTCTCCGCATCGAGCTTCCACTTCTTGGGTTTATGTGTCACTCGAGCCTGTTGCCTTCCCATTTAGGAGTAATCCACTTTCCTTTCCTCCTCCTGCTCTCCCCTCCTCCACTTTGTCTCCCATCGCACCACTCTGATGACTCTCTTTTCGTTTTTGTTCTTTCAAGAATACATTTATTTAGTTTAATCGTAATGTCCTGTATCATTATTTTTACGCAAATATGATGAATGATTTTGAGTAGAGATTAATGTTGCTATTTTTATCATTTGAACTTGTGAACCTGCTTGGGATATTACTGCGAAGTATATTGGATTTTGTTGGTCTGTGGAAATGTCTGGTTTCCGCAAATATATAAAAGAAATAGCAAATCATGTTTCTTTTCATATTCAGCATCATAGCTTCGTTGATAAGTTATAATAATTATGGAAACTGAAATAGGTCTCCCAATTTGTAACCTGGCATGAGGGTACCTACCTTTTCCATCTCTATGCATTATATTTTTATCTTAATTATTGTTATTTACGGTTCGTGTTATATCAGAGTTACTGAAGCTATCAACAGATTTGCCTTTCCTTCCGCCTGTGTCAATCTCTGTCCTCAGTTGGCCTTCCTTTGGCGTAGGAAACTTTTCTGCTTCCTTTATGTTATGTTCTCGAAATGAATGGATCTTGAATTTGGCTCTCTGTTATCTTGTTTTTATTTTTTCTTGGAGGGAACAATTTGCGGGCTCTTGACCTTTGGTTCCTTTTTCCTTGCATACAAAAAATAAAAATCTCCACGTCCATCCCTTCATTGCCAACCCTTCCTTTATTTTTTCTGTCATTCTTCCATTCCTCTCTCTCGCCTATTACGAGTATCTCCAGTTTCAGCCCCGCCTTTCCCTACTCCGGCCCATTCCTCCCTCCTTCTAATGATCCTCTATTCACCAGATACTTATAGGCAACATTACTTCCAGCCCTTCTCAATCTCTCTCTCTCTCTCTCTCTCTCTCTCTCTCTCTCTCTCTCTCTCTCTCTCTCTCTCATTATGTCCTCGCTGTAAATAATTCACCAGATATTGTTTTCTCTCTATTTCTGTCTGTCTGCCTGTCTGTCTGTCTGTCTGTCTGTCTGTCTGCTCTGTCTGTCTATCTGTCTGTCTGTCTGTCTGTCTGTCTCTGTCTGTCTGTCTGTCTGTCTGTCTGTCTGTCTCTGTCTCTGTCTGTCTGTCTGTCTGTCTGTCTCTCTCTCTCTCTCTCTCTCTCTCTCTCTCTCTCTCTCTCTCTCTCTCTCTCTCACCTAGGCTTAGCAAACCATAATCCTGGGCTGTAATCTGAACTCCCTTTTCCCTTGGTTTTTCTACTGACAATATTTTCCTCTTCTTGTCGAGTCCTGAAGTTTCAAGGAACATTCCCACCTCCAGCCTGACCAGTACTAAGAATTATCCCTTGAGATCAGCATTACACAATTTCCTGGCTATTTACATCAGCTGGATTAGACCGTACAATGAACAGCAATAATACGTCGATGATGTGTGTGTCCTCCAATTGTAAAAGGTAATTCTTCTTCAGCTAAAGGAGGAAGGGATCAAATACTATCAAACTTCCCCACATCCTTAATTATAGCTTCTGAGGCGTTGGTGGTTGGACCTGAAAACATAGCACACACTGAAAAGCATGTAGAGGTGGAGTAGGGCTGACTGGGTGATGGGAGAGGATAAGAGATAACCAGGACTGTGAGTTACTACTGGAATATCTGTGCAAGGGTAAGTAGAAAATGGTGTAGAATGGAAAGGTAGAGAAGGGAATGAACGGGGAGAGACAGAAGCAAGAAAGAGGTAGTGTGAAGGAGCAGAGAAGACAGAAAATAGAAGACTGAAAAACTTGGATGAAAAATTGTAGGGTGGGGAAAAGGTGGGCTTGATAAGGTAGAGTGGAAAAGGAAAAGATAAAGAAAGGCAGAAAGAAGACTGTGCAGCGAATGAGCCACAAAAGCAACGTAAAACAGAAAAGAAATAACAAGGGGTGAATAGAGGATAGGTAAAAACAGAATTAGATGAGGATGAGAATGTGCATAAGAGAGGAGGAATGTGAGGAAAAGGAAGAAGGCATAGAAGAAAAACGACATACGAGGGAGTACAATGGAAGGAAATAGAAGATGGAGAGGGGGAGTTGGTGGAGAAGAAGGTAAAGGAGAGAAGGAAGAGAAATGAAGTAGGTTGGCAGGTAAGAAGGATGAAAAGAATGGGGTGAAAGGTAAAAGGAAAAAAATGACGGAAAAAAGAGGGGAAGGACAAACATGGCACTGAATAAGAAGACAACAGGGATCGATAACTATGGAGACTGGCTTGGCATGGGAAGAATGAGAAAACTGGGGCCAGAATACGGAAAAAGGTGGGAGAGAATGGAGGCTTTTATCCTGCTTTGTGAAGCTCTGCCCCAGGAGTGGCAGCGATGAGGGGGGAGCTGAAGTGGGGAGGGGAGGCAATAAGCAAATAGGCCTGGGGCAGCGGGAGGAAGGATAATGAAAAGGAAGAGCAGAGGTAGGGTGATACGCTGAAGGGAAAACAATATAAAATAATGCAGGGACAAGAAAGAATATTGGTAGGAAATAAATAAGATAAAAAACTAGAGGCACCCCGAGGGGGAAATCACATCAGCTGCGAGTCGATACATATCTAGGGCGGCTCGGAATATGACCTTGACCTACTTTCACCAATTTCGAACTCGTAAAATTTTGTGATGATGTCTTGAGCGGTGGCAGACACAGAGAAACAAACTGAAAACAATACCAGCTTCTTTATAGTGGCTGGTAAAAAGGAATTTTATATTTGTGAACGATGAGTTAATTTAAGCCACTCTTCACATACCGAGGAAGGCAGATTATGTATACTCACTGTGTTACCTACTGAGCTTAAGAGAAGTACCAATAGTCGGGCTGTAACTCTCTGTATTGGCTGCTTACACCCTGAATAAACTGACGATAACTAAGAGGAAAAACTAAAGACAAAAAGATATATTAAGCGAACAAGAAAGATGGGAAGAATGAAATGATTAAAGAAAAGGGGGGGAAAATAGATAAAACGAAAATTAAAGAACGGTAAAATATTGCTGAGGTGTAAGAAAAACAGGTGAGGTAAGGGACGGATATATTTATACTGACGAATAACGAAGTAGAGAGTGAGAGGGAGAATATGAAAGAGGAAACCCAGGAATCTGTGATTCTTTGGACATCATGCAGGTGGGTTAGAAGTAAAATAAAACGAAATAGAAAAGGAAAAAGAATGGGAAAACCGAATATATAAATGGTAATGAAAGAAAAAAACTGAGCTCGGAGGTAAAGTAAGAGGACCTGGTTGTGTACATAAAACCTGTAAGAGTGCACAAGGTGATTTTTTCCCTAAGCCTTCAAACTGGAGGAAATCCGTAGTAAATCCTTATGAAAGACTCGTACGTCCTTACAATTCGCCCTTTCCAAGTCATTTTAGCCAAATTTGCGAGGCTTATGACTTTACCCTGTAAGCATGGCCGCCAGCACACAACGAAAACTTCGTCATTGTCAACTAGGGTCGCTGTGTGAGAGAAAAGATGTTCTCAGTGACCTTAGTGGTACTGCACAAGTAAGAAGATGCCGCCTGGACAGTGCAGGCATTATTATTATTATTATTATTATTATTATTATTGCTGTTGTTGTTGTTGTTATTATTGTTGTTATTGTTGTTGTTATTGTTGCTCTTATAGTTGTTGTTATTGTTGTTGTTACTGTTGTTATTGTTGTTATTGTTATCATTGTTATTGTTATTAATGATATCGTTATTATTGTTTCTGTTGTTATTGTTGTTACTGCTGTCATTATTGTTACTGTTGATATTATTGTTATTGTTCTTATCACTGTTGTTATTGTTGTTGTTGTTGTCAATATTGCTGCTGTTGTTGTTGTTATTGTTGTTGTTGTTGTTGTTGTTGCTGTTGTTGTTGTTGTTGCTGTTCTTCTTCTTCTTCTTCTTCTTCTTCTTCTTGTGAGTGATTTGGTTCGGGTGACGACAACATTAACTGCAATGAACAAGGTATGCGACAAAAATATACATTTAACATACCATTAGCGCTACCTAGCAATTGGGGAGATATTGCATTACAGTAGCCAAGCATCCACAGCAGACAATAAGCAGATCATCACAGGAACACTCGACATCCGTTTTTCAAATGTGGTACTTTAACGCCAAATGAAATGAATGGATCTTGAATTTGGACCTCTGTTATCTTGTTTTTTTTTTTCTTGGAGAGAGCAATTTGCAGACCCCTGGCCTTTGGTTCCTTCTTCCTTGCATAAAAAATAAATAAATAAATAAATACAATCCCTTATCATCCCACCGTGGCTGAGTGATTAACTGCTGGATCACCAGGGCCAGGGTGTGATTCCTGGTGTGGGCAGCTGGCATTACTTTACTCAGGTATCAGTCCGACCTCTGTGTATAGGCAGGTAAAATGAGTACCTAGGGCAACAATTAAGAAGGGGGGGGGTGTAACTGAGGTAACCTGAATGATACTGTGGCCATGTATACCAGGAGAGTGAATGAATAACCCCTCTCCCCCCACAGGCTCAAAGGCCGGAGATGAGCACCGCGACTAAGCGTCTCATGGCGTCTGTCCCTGTCCCCACTTTTACCTTTACTACTGAGACCAACAGGAACAAAATGGACTTTATGAAATTATTAGAACTTTAGCCCCATCACTCTGAGGAGGAAATACCATTCGTGAAGGCAATGCATGAGAGAGAGAGAGAGAGAGAGAGAGAGAGAGAGAGAGAAATTCACCTTAATAACTCACTCGATATTAATTTCTCAGGATTGGGCTCACACTGTTAAATGGAAATGTGTAGACAGAGGCAGGCTGCTGGTGCTCCTCGATCGTGGAATTAATTTAGATGAACCTGATATCAAGCCAATTACTCTGCTAGCCTGGGATACTGGTTCTGGGTAGAGCAATGCAGCAGACTGAAGTAAATTAGTGGAATAAGGTGAGAGAGAGAGAGAGAGAGAGAGAGAGAGAGAGAGAGTCACGTAATTACATAAACCCTGATAAACCACAAACATGACAGGTTCCAATCAGGTGGTCCTTCCCTAACACTAACATCACTAATCATACCATACTGTAGTCACTGATGCCAAAAGGATAATACAACAGAAGGTTATCTCATTCACTCCTCTAAAACTTCACCAAACAGATGGCCAGACAGACGCACCACCTGGCAGGCCTGAATAACCAGATGCATTTTTCCTCCGAGTGGTAAAAAGTAGAATAAGGACATACAGTATCGCGGTTACGTTAAATTTGGGCAAAGTTCTTTGCACGGATTTTCATTTGCAGTATATTTGGCAGGGTGAGGTGCCTTCTATTCACTCACTCGATATAATGCTACCTTCGGGTGAATACGGTGAGTGACAAGCCAAAAAATGGCCTCTAAGCCAGCAGACCCTTTACTATGTTTGGAGGAAACCAAATCACAGAACCAATGATGCCTTGCAATTTTAGTAGGTTACGGCGCTCCCGGCGGGCTGAGTCTGTAAGAGTTTATAGCCGAGGGTGAGTTGGAACTTACTGTTCAAGTAATGCCAGTCAGGGACGAGTGAGACTGGTTACCCTCGCCATAAATGTCGGACCTGAGTAGATTAGTTTAAGTTCCTACGCTCCTGATGAGGCAAAGAAGGATTGGGTGATGATGATGATGAGTATTGCAGCATAAACTTCTATTTTCATACATACCCTGCGTCATTCTGGAGCCAGGTATAATCTTGAGATACTTGAGCTATGTCAGTGCTATTCTAAGAAATCATTTAGTCATACTTACCAGACGTACTCGGCGTTGCTGACATTTTGTAATTTTCTTTTTAATTTTAGCTTACCAGAAACCTCATGTACTGAAGGGATTGATCTTTTCCTGCTTGTAGCATGAAGTGTGTGCTTAGAATACAGATATGTGTGAAACTAGGATTAAGAGGATCATACAGTGCATTATATGTTTAGTCATCGAAAGGATATACTGTGACATCAGAATAAGCGTCAGCGACAAGTGAATCTTTTGTAAATGCAAGATGTTGGTCAAATATAAATAGTTCATATTAACCGTAGGGGACGACTTTGGTGGCAACTTGCTCAGTATTTACGAATATAGTTTAGTCCTTGTGTAGAAGCAAAAAAAGGAATCGAAAAGAAAGTAGCGTCTAGACTGGCCGGGGTGAATAGGCATGTTCCAATTTGCCATTACTTCTACAGATGACAACTCACACTGACACCATCATTAGTCATGAATATTATACTGAGTTAATGGACAGGCTGCAGATCATGAAGCCTCACTAACCATTAAACATCTCCATTAAGACGCTCGCCAACAACCCTCAAATATCTGGATAACTCTAGTATACGAAGAGCCAAAGATGCTGTGCCTAGGAATTTGTTACTTCAAGCACTTAAAAAAAAAAACAAAATGCCCCGCCAAAATGAGACAACTCATCCCTAATACTCATCTCCAGCATCATCTATCTATCTACCTATCTACCTACCTACCCATCTATCTGTCTATCTATCTATCTATCTATCTACCAATATATCTCCCTATCTGTTGTCCGAGGCTTTAACTCCGTAACTGGTAGCCACAAACAAATAGCCTCCATGTCACCCTGTCCACCGCCATTAGGCTACCCTTTCTCTAACATAAACCTCCGTGTCTCATATACCTACACCTAAGAAGCCCTGTCTCTCCACGCTCATCACTTCATATCTTTTACCCCTTCAGTACCTTCCCTCCAAACACCACCTGGGCAATTCTTCTCGATCACCTCCTCCCTTCTCCACCCTTTCTATACCTTACCACAAATACCAATTAATCCATCTTCATGTATCTCACTCTCTTTTCTCTTTTCTCCTTCCTTCCTCATTAGTCACATATCATTGGAGATTGTTTTTTCCTGAAAGAACTTAAGATGAATAATAACCTGTGTCTGAAGGAGCTCTGTAAGGATGTGAGATTCCTAAGGGACATTAATTTCGTTAACAATTATCCTGATCAATTTTGTTTTTATTGTGTATAGGCTGTTATTGCTTAATGTTAGTTATTACACACACACACACACACACACACACACACATACACACACAGGTAATTTGCCGAGGATTAAAGGAATTTAGGTCTCTCTCTCTCTCTCTCTCTCTCTGTCTCTCTCTCTCTGTCTGTCTGTCTCTCTCTTTCTCTCTCTCTCTGCTAAAACACTAACTCCTCCTGCTCTGCTGGTGCCCAACATTTAGTGAAAAACTCCACGTTCTAGACTGCCTTCTCACTTCATGCATGTTCATTTCTCTTTTCTGTTTCACTCCGTATTTCATTTACATTCCCTGTCTTCTTCGTTTCCTCTCCTTCCTACGTCCTTCCCTGGATTCTCTCTTCATTGTTTGTTACCCAGACTTCCCTGTTCTCGTTTGTCTGGGTGAATAATACTTTGTACAATTTTCGAGGACAAGAGGCTGCTATTGTCCTACCCAACATTGTGTGACGTTAGTATGAATAAGTATCTTGTCATGAAAGCATCACTTTTTTTTCATACATTGCTGTTTTACAAGTATCAGTTTTACGCAAAGATATAGTGTTCTCGATGGTGGTCTTAATCAGAAAGCTAGGGAACTGCGCACCCACGTACAGATTCTCACGTTTCTCACAGTCCATTCCTCCACCGTGTGTAAGAGGTGGTGCTAACTACGCCACAGTACTGAGGAGACTCCTGTAATACATTTATTATTGTATAGCTTGGTAAATTTGTCACCTCTACTCCGTTAGAGCTAAAACAGCATTATTAATGAGACTTCTTCTCCATCTTTCTTCCCATCATTTATATTCCTCATACCCCAGGTACTTCCATCCCTTCGAGTCTAGACGTAACAGCCATATGCCTAAGCAGAAATCTGGATCCCCACAAAATTAAGGAACGAAGTGGGACGAAAATGTTTGCTACTCTGGAAAAACTGATAGACGTTCATTCAAGCGTTTCGCCAAATCAGCTTTCAGTTCCACATTCTTCGTTGAATTTCGAGATTCCTATACATTTCGGATTATCTCTCAATATAGTAGTTGGTGTCTCTAAATTAGCGACAGTATTATGTGACAAACAGTTCCCTTCCCCGGACACAACTTCTTACAAGTGATTGTTGTGCACTCATTCCACTATCCACGCAATCCATCTCGCTCAACTCAAGAAGCACAGACAAAACTCCACTCCTTTCTGCACACACACACACACACACACACACACACACACACACACACACACACACACACACACACACACACTGATGGACCTGTCTTCCTACTCAGGACCTGGAATTAATTTATTTAGCAACGGCTGTATCTGGCCAGCATTAAGGAAATTCCAGCTTCTGCAGAAACCCCCTGCTGAGCTCAGATGCCTTCCTAATTTAAATAAGGAGAGGAGTCTGATGCAGCTCCATTTTTTTTCTTTCGACATCGTCAGTAATCTAATTAGTACGTTCGAGGAAGCTCCGAACAGTTGAAGAAATAAATGAAATTGCTGGTCTGAAACCCTGGATTAACCCTCCGGTATCACAGCGTCATGAACTCATGATACTTTAGATGAGCCAGTAACACGCTCCTGTGAGGTGCTGATGTTACCCTAAATCATGTATCCCCGAGAACTCACTATCAAGAACAACGTCATGTCATAAATCGTTTCCGTCTAGCTCAAATATGGATGACAGAAGGCAGAAGTTTACCCTGACGTTGGCTGATGCAGATGGCAAGTTAGGTAACACATTAGGACCGATGCGAATGAACGAGTATAAGAGTACTATCGAATGAAGGAACTTGAAAAGCCTGATGTGCAATAGACGAACAAAGATTACGATGTCGTCTTCTGGCTACATACGGCATTTTGGAATTCTCAGTCGATGAGAAAACAGTGCAAAAACTTGATAGAATAGGAACTGGTCTTCGATATATCTGTGCTGATGAACTGTTTGACACAGTCCACGCTGTTCCACTCGCTAATGGGCGTGCAGGGAGGAATGTCCTAGATAAACCAGCGTGCGTGAAGTGTGCAAATACAGTATCACTTTGGCCCAGGTAAAGCTGTACCTATAGTTCTGTGAGGAATGTATTGAAATCGCCAAGCCAAATCCGTCGGTCGAAGCTGAGGAAGTTCTGGGAGGAGTGTATTGGAATCGCTAACTCAAATCTGCCAGTCAAAGCAGAGGAAGTTCTGGAGATGGAGAAGCAGCTCACTGAAACTCTCCACGCAGACACTGAGCAAGGGGACGATTACGCTCATGGCAGTATGGGCTCGAGATGAATGGACTGTGGTGGCCCGTATTCTACTGTATAATGAGCCCTGCTACCTCTGTGAAGAAGAACGTGGGATTCAAGGTGTGTGTTTGTGTGCTTGTCACATGAAGGTGGTACTGAATCAAGTGAATGGATGGTGCTTACTCGTACATGCGTCGGTATATTCATTCGTTTAGCAAGGACTTTTCAAACTAAAGGTGTTAGTATACAGTAAACATCATTGATCTCTTCACAGCCCTCGTATGTTGACCCAAAATCGCCTGCTGGTTACCAAAATGAATAAAACTAGGAGACTGTAACTGTCGGAGAGTATTGCTGACTGGCACAGCTTACTTTTTGTGTAATAACTTAAAAACCGTTGGTCATCCTGCCACCAAAAAGTAAACAGACCTGGCCCAGAACCAGACAAATCTTCTACGGCTAAGAAGTGCCTTATTATGTTTTATTTTTTTTTTCCTCTCTGTATGGATGAACAGTCGAAAAGTAGTGTGTCAGAAATCTCGTAATGTCACGGATGAATGACCTTCAGTCTTTTTCAAAAAAAAAATATTTGGAAAATAATTTTAGCCAGGATTTCCTTCCATTAACATGTATCTATGTCAGTTATGGAGCAAACTGAGGTTGTAAGTTCATGATTTTTGGGCATTTCTGGATCTGTGACCTTGACCTTTTCAAGGTCACAGAAACTGGGTCAGTGTTATAGGGTCATGGTGCTGTACATCCTCAATAAGTATGATGCAAATTGGAGACGAAAAGTGACGGGATAATAATAATAATAATAATAATAACAATATCTAAGAGACTGTAACTCAGTGAAAGTTACTGATCTCCATCTATGTGAATATCAAAAACTGCACTCTTTGTCCCCAAAATGAGATCAGATGTCAAATTTGGATTATATATATATATATATATATATATATATATATATATATATATATATATATATATATATATATATATATATATATATATATATATATATATATATATGTGGTAGATTGGATACATGTTTAGGGTATTTACAATAGCATATTACTATCTAAAATGAGCTTTTGTGGGTGAACATGCTGTCTAAATTATGTCAATTTTTAGACAGGCATAACTTACATTTTTGGTATTAACTCAAAAACCTTTGGTCAAACTGCCACCAAAAATTATACAGACCTGGTCCATGACTAGACAAAAATTTATGTTTTGGGTATTCCAGTATGGACGAGAAAAGTAGGGTGTTTGAATTACTGTGATGTCATGCATGAATGATATTCATATTTTGTCCATACAAATAGTAGCCGTGGCTCAGTGGGTTTGAGCGCTCCACTCTGACCAAAACGTTGGAGGTCCGAGTCCACCCAAGGGTCATTGGTAGATCAGGAAGAGCATCCAGCCATTAAGTGCTACATGCTCCAAAAACCAAAGTCCTCTACCCAGGGCAACGCCTTAACCCTTATCGAAAAAAGGGGTACGGCATACAACTCAAAAAATTAAAAAAAAAAACAAGTTTGAAATATAATTTTATCGGGAGGATATCTTTACATTGTCATGTATCTAAAATAGTTTTGGAGTAAACTGAGGCTGGAAATTCCTGATTTTTTTTTTTTTTAATTTTTGGACCTGAGACCTTGAAAAGTAGGTCAAGGTCACTGAAACAAGGGTCAGTTTAATAGGGTCAATGTGCTGTACATCCTCAATAAGAATAATGAAAATCGGAGACGAAAAGTGATGGAATAATAATAATAATAATAATAATAATAATAATAATAATAATGACGGCTACAAAGATCTCCACCTATAGGCCTACTGATGATGCTGGTGATTACTGAGAGAACCAATTTTTATGTTAAGTTTGGAGATTAAGGGCCATTTTCAGCTGTATGAAGGCCATATTAATATCATTTAAGTTATATATTACTTTGGTATGCTTTTTTCAATGACGTGCCTGGATCAATTATCATCACCATCATCAAGATCATCATCATCATCCGGACCTCCCTTCCTACCCTAGGGCAGGGTGAGGAGCAGCAACGCCCAGACAGCCTAAGTTTGCCTAATTCAATGGGCCACGCTTCCATGTACTCATCACTCAAGCCCATGGAATCTTGGCTCCATCAGATAAGCCAAATTATTTCACCAAGTTCTGTAGCTTCACATATATCAATTATAACTCTAATAATTTCGAAGATAACCCAGTCTTGGTCATCAGTTTGGTCTTATTTCGTTTTTTTTTTTTTTTTTTTTTTTTTTACAGACATATGGTTGTGAAGTATGAGAAAAATCACCTAAGTGATGTGCATTGATGGTTTCCGAGACAGCCAAGTTTTAGCGTTCTACTTGTCACTTTTTAGTTCTTTCAACAATATGGCTGCGAATTTTGGGAAAAGCCACTATAGTAATGTGAACTATATTTAATAACCTTTCAAACGATGAGTGTAAATTGCCTATAGCTTAAGTAATTTCAGAGATAGCACAGGGATGGTGCTCAGTCAGGGGATTACTATTTTGCAAAGCATGTTCCTTTTTCATTTGCATTCCAACGATGTTCGTTGATCCGGTGTAGCGTTAATAGTTTCCTAATTCTCTCTCTCTCTCTCTCTCTCTCTCTCTCTCTCTCTCTCTTTCTCTTTGTATATATATATATATATATATATATATATATATATATATTGCATTTAGCACGATTTTTGAGAAAAGTCTTTGTAGTAACACCTGTTACTTTTTTCATAAGCTTTCCAAAGACGTGAGTAGATGTTGTGCACTATTACCCTCCTACTACTTGTTTAGTTGTATTCTCGTTCGTGTTGGTCGCTCGGGTACTACCAGAAAACGTCCAAGTGGTAAAGTGATTTACTCGTTTATCTGCTTACCTGCATACATGTATCTCTACTTTATTTCCCATACGTCCTTCTGTCAACCATTCCACCTGGTTATTGATCTACCTTACCAGCCATCTGGTTGTTTATATATCATCCTTGTCATTCTTTGTTAACTACATGACTCTTTGGCCCCCCTGCCTATGTGTCAAACAGCCTGTCTACCTACCCACCTATCTGTCTAAAATCTATTTATGCGACTTTGGTGTCGTACGGACTGTGAGAAAGCCAAGGGTCTCTCTGTTCTTTCCGTCTAAACAACATTTGTTGTAACCTAACCTATCTAGCTGGGTCAGCCTCCAGACCAAATCAGACTAACCCTAACCTTAGCTCAAACATTCCCGATGACCGTCTTCCTCTACCGTAACTCACAATATATTGATATTTCGTTGTGCAGGAGGACAGAGCCGGCGGGGGTTACGGTGGCCCTTTATCACTGGGTAATTACTCTATAACCCGATCACCGAGGCCGAGATGGAGAGAAGGTGCGGCTGAGCTGTGGAAGGATGGAGGAGAGAGACGGGGGGTGGAGGGGGGATGCTGAAAAAAGGGCAGTGCTGTCACACAGATCATCCTTAACTACAGCCTTGGGAACAATGGCCTTTACTTCCCTTACATCACATTATTGCTAAGAAATGGGATCATGGTTGGCTGGAAGGTAACATATTTCAGGCTGATAAGATGCCCTGATAAGTCACGATTCACTGCAGGTGTTTTGCTTAGACATCAGTAAGTTAATGCCAATTTTACACACACACACACACACACACACACACATGCAATTATATTTATCATATTAATATTTCGACAGATTTTCAAGGTAAACTTATATTATTCGTGTTTATTACTTTAAAATTTCTAAAAATATCCCAACTGTTTTGCCAAAATGTCTGTAAAGGTATACGCTAACATGATTTTGGCCCTTTTTTGTCTGCCCCTTACTTCTATAATGATAAAGATCAGGAAAACAGAAATAAAATCGACCTCTCAGTGAAGGCAGATATTTTGTGTTACAGCACATTATTCATTCTCTACACAGATCTTGCTGAGGGGTAGAGTTCCATGAGGGAGCATCTTCCACAGTTGTACAAGGTCGATGATGGTAGGCCTACTCGTTCCAAGAGGTGCATATTTTCAAAGAAGGGAAAATTTCTAGGATATTGCAAAATTAGAAGCACAGCGTTACCCTCCAGCTTTATATATTGTTTTTCCAGTCAAATAAATGCAATTTCGTGTGAGTATATCTGTCTGTGTAAGCCGGTATATCTATTTATCTACACACACACACACACACACACACACACACACACACACACACACACACACACACACACACGCACACGTTTGTCTGCGATGTACTACTTACGAAAACGACAATATGCAAAGAGGTCAATAGCCACCCCCGACCAGGCTTTAAGTAAGCTGGGATTCGTGGAACCAATAAAGATCTCTGTCTAGCCCGGAGAAGGTGGGAGGGGGGTAACCTTCCCCTTCCATACTCCAAATTTGTCATAAACCCAGCAAGAATTATTGGAGTGGTTGGAGTAGGTGGGTAGGCTGTGCAGGTGGATGGTATACTGTAGGTGTGAGGGTGAGTGGGGGAGGAATTATGTATATGTAATGGATATGTCACTGTGAACCTTCACAGTGATATCAGTGATAGCGGTAGCAGTTGTGGTGGTGATAGTAGTTGTGATAGTAGTGGTATTGATGATAATGAAAGGGTTGATGGTGGCAGTGATGATTGTAGTAGTGATGTTGGTTGTAGTGATGCATTCGCAGTGATGACGGGGGCAGTGATTACAGTGGTAGTGTGACAGTTCTTATTTAGGAAAACATAGCTATTAATTTTTTATCTAGGGAACCGTACGTATGTGCAGTGATATATCTTCATCTGCATTGGGTTTTTGGCTGAATGTTTCCCCGTGACCGTACCCCCTAGAAGAGGCTGAAGTTCAGGATCCCGAGCGACTCTCCTATGCATACAAGTACACATGGTATAGAGGGAACAGAGACAGTGCCAAAAGGAACCAGACTGATTACGTGCTTGTAGAGAAAACGGTGCTTCGGAGTGTCGTGGATAAGAGGGCGGTGTGAGGACGATGTGGAGGTCTGTCTGATCATAAGACTGGTATGCAAGGCTAATCTGACAAGAGTAAGACAGATAAGAGAGAAAGCAGCAGTCAGGGCGAAAGACTGAAAATGAAGAAGTCAAGAAATAAAACTGTGACAGATGTATACTAGGCAAAGGTAACGGAGCAGTTGGAGGCAATGAATTGGGGGGAAATGGATGTGGACAGGTTGTTGAAAGCATAATGGGAATGTTCGGTCAGGAATGTCAAAGCTATGTAAAATGTCACAAGGTTAGCAAATAAGAAGAAAGATACAAAGTGGGGAGATGAAGAGGCTGAAAGAAAAGTGGAAGAAAAGATGAAGAAGTGCCTAGCGTGGATGGAGGAAGGAGAATCTAATGAAGAAAGAATGAGTACACTGAGAGTAAGAAGCAGGCGAAGAGACTATATTTGGATTGACCTGTGCAGCTGAGATGTATGCGGCAAGTAGGGTGTGTTTGATACTCGGCTGCTGATTGGCTGCCGATGATGTCACTGAAGTAAATGCAGGCATGTATTGTTATGTAACATGAGGACATAGATGTACACCTTGAGTGGATATTACAGCGCGACATGAGGACGTAGGTGTACACAGTGCGTGGATGTAATGCAACATGCGGACGTGGATGTACACCGTTGTTAGATAATTTATTTCAAACGTCACTCATCGTTTTATGGAACTTCATAATCAACTTTAATTTTATTTGGTAAAAATAAACTTTTAAAGCTAATTTTGACCTCTTCAGCTTCGGAAATTATTCCATATTTAATCAGGCAGCTTGTATTGAAGGCAGTTTAAAATAATAAATATAAATATATATATGTGTTAAAATAAGAAGAGGTGTAGATTTACCTCATCGGCGGCCAATCACCAGCCGCGATTCAAAAGCACCCTACTCGGCCCATGCATCTCAGCTGCACAGGTCAATCTAATAGACTATAGTAAAGAGAAAAAAGAATGAGGTAATATGATCTTGGAAAAATGATGAATGCATACAACTCTGAAAATAGAATATTGTTCTGGAAAGAGGTGCGAACATTTAGAAGTAACAGTAGTAAGAAGTGTGAAAGTGTGAGGGATGAAAATGGAAAAATATAAACCAGCGGAAGTGGAGTAAGGAGATGGAAAGAATATTTCGAAAGGCTGATGAATGGGAATGGTGCAAGCTGAGCGGCTGTAAACATGGTTGTCTTTAATGGTGTACAGAGGAGGAATACAGTGTCAGGAAACGTGACATTGGCAGAAATGGAGACTGCTGTGAAGCGGATGAAGAATGACAAAGCAGGAGAGGTTGATGAAGTGTAAGCAGAGATCACAATGCGTACTGGAAAGACTGGAATGATGTTTGAGATGTATAAGAACGCATGGATAAGAGAAACTGTACCACCTGAGTGGAAAAATGTTCACCGTATATCCTTTCACAAGAATAAGGGAGGGTGAAGTGAGCTCAAAGATTATCGTGGCATAAGTTTTTTGAGTGTTGTGGGAAAGGTATATGGAAGAATTGTTCCAGAGAAAGTAAGGGGTATATCAGAATGTCTGGTGAGTGACGGTACAGGAGTGGTAGAGGATGCGTGAATGAAACATTTGCAACGAGTCATGTTGTGGAAAAGACTGTGTGAGGAGGACTATATGGCATTTATGGGCCTGAAAAAAGCGTTATACAAGGTAAACTGAGAAAGACTGTGGAAGGTTTTGCGTATGTATGGTGAATATGGTAAATTAATTAGTGCACTAAATGTCATTCAGAGCTTTTGCAAAGGTGGTGAAGTGTGCGTAAGGATGGGTGGGCATTTAAGTGAATGGTTGAAGATCAGTGTTGGAGTGAGACAAGGTTATGTAACGTCCCCATAGTTGTTCAGATATAAGGGAGGTAAAAATACGAGCAATGGAAAGTGGAATGAAAGTGGGATGACGTTGGTAATGAAGATACTGTAGAAGGATAAGGTATCTCACATCTGATGAATGCAGATGATGTAGTGCTACGTGCAAACAACGAACAAGAGCTTGTTTTGGTAAATGGAGAGAGACATGAAATAATGAAAGATATCATGTACCTGAGTGTAGTCATAGAAAAGAGAGGTAAATGTGCAAATGAAGAGGAAAGGTAAGTGGCACAAGGAAGGAAAGTGGTTGGTGCTATGAAGGCCTTGATAAGAACCAGTGGTGTGAGTGTGGCAAATGCAAGATGAAGGAGCTTTAGTGCCTGCTCCAATGTGCCAGTGTGAGACTGTGGTGCGGCATGAAAATGAGAGCACAAGAGTATGAGCAGTGGAGCTAAGACTACTGAGGAATGTGTGTGGAGTTCAGAGACTTGAGAAGCTTGTGGACACAAGAGATGAAGAGAGCGTACTTAGATGGTTGGACATGTGGGGTCCACGGGTGTGAACAGAGTGGTGGAAAGGATATAAATGTGTGAATATGATGGCAGGAAGAGGCGTGGTAGGCCAAGAAGAAGATGGATAGATATTGCGAAAACGTGCGCGAGAAAGAGCTACGAGGCTAGGGAGGTACAAAGAGATCGAACTGTCTGGATGGAATCTGTGCAGAGTAGTGTATGACCTGGGTTTGACACCCGTTTTTAACTTGACAGTCGTAGGACTGACTGTCAGACAGGTGAGTGTAATGTTATGTGCGGAATGTTTTTTGACCTCTCAGATGGAGCCAGGATTCTGGGGGCTTGAATGGTGAGTGAATGGGACTGTATGTAATTCAGTTGGGCAAACTTTGGGTAGTATCTCATTCTATATTTTTTTTCTGGATCTCTAGACCCTACATCTCCACACCTGATGATGATGATGTTGATACCGACTAGTATGAATAAAATTTAGGAGTTCATAACCACTCTGTTTTAGAATCAATCGTAGTCCCAAAGAAAAACAACTACCTGTTTCTTTGACATTTTCCATTACATACGCCATAAAAAAGTTGTATTTTTGCCATAACCAACATCCAGTCACTCTCTGCTGGTCATAAAAGTTGATTAACCTTTTTTATGTACTTTTTTTTTCTTTTTTAGGATCATGACGAGATTGCTTTCCGAGTGATTGTTATGACCTCGCTCGTTCCTCTTTTCGTGCCCTTACACCAATGACAAGACGAGAGAGAGAGAGAGAGAGAGAGAGAGAATATGTCATACCAAATCGTACATCACATGAAACCAGAACACTTGACAGAGCACACGCTTAACCATATTCGTGTTCTGTGCAATACTGCCATACAACGAAAATTACTTCATAATTATGTTTGTTGATCGTCAATATAAAACTTCACATTGTTATTTGCAACTGCTGGTTCCTAGATGATTACGTCTAGTGCGGTCTGAGTAGGAACAACATAATACTGTTTTTTTATGCAGAAACACCTGAATCTATTAACACCTTGCCTCAAAAAATATACCATCCAGTAGACGAGTATAACGATTAAAGCGATTATGAGTCGTAATAATTACCAAGGACAATATTGGCACTAATAATTACAGGATGCCCCATAGATCACAATACTTAGTCCATGTTTCGGAATGATACGTGCAGTAAGATGACCGATAATATGTAGTCTGCGAGGTGGAAATATTCACTGGCTTTTAATTGTTTGAGCTCCAGCTATTTGCCCCGAGAAAACAGATGCTTCTAATATCCCTTTTAAACGAACGCATGGAAAACTTCCCTTCTCTCCAGTAGCCCTGTGTCACTCGAAATTACTAAGAGATTGGGAAGATGATCCTGTAAGTTTTTTTGTCCTCATTACCATAAGCACACACACACACACACACACACACACACACACACACACACACACACACACACACACACACACAGGGAGAGAGAGAGAGAGAGAGAGAGAGAGAGAGAGAGAGAGAGAGAGAGAGAGAGAGAGAGAGAGAGAGAGTGTGTGTGTGTGTGTGTGTGTGTGTGTGTGTGCGTGTTTTTTTTTTTTTTTTTTTTGTGATATTCGTCCGAGCAATGCTGAGACACGGGCAAACAAAGAGCCCGTCAGAGATGCGCTTAACCCCTTAACCGCGGGTATTGTTTTGGTCTGACTGTCCTCTCCCGCGGGGGTTTCAGCCAAATGTAAACAAACCTTTAAACCTTAATAACTCTGCACAGAATAAAGCTAGAGAAAAAAATAAGGTACCATTAGAAAGTACAAACCTTCAGCTTTCCATTGATGTAGGTTTCATGACTTCGTTGACTTTCACAGGACGGGGAGAGCCGTTAGAAATGAGGGGTGTGAAATAACTATTTTACGCCCCACACACCAGTACCAAATGCCAACCACTCTCTCATAATAGTAATATAAACATATATGAACACTGTACATACGATAAACACCCACTCTGTGTTCACTGAGGTAGGTAAAAGGCACTTCCCTGCGGCTGCGCCCGCTCTTCACTGCGGCTGCGCCTCACTTCACTGCGGCGGCACCCGCTCAATGACGTTTCCTGCGATCTTTTCATTCTTTCTAACTTCTAATATTATTTTACATATAATATGGGCAATGTACATTATATTTACAATGCACTTATTACTATATTGCGTCACTGGCGCATCACAGAATTACGTAAGTGCCGCAGAATTCCACAAGTGCCGCAGATTCTCTTATTACAATATCACTTATTATACTGGCCAATATTTCCTTTATTTTCTAGGCAAAATATCCCTTATTACTACATTATCCATTATACAATTATTGGCAAAGCACGTCACTGTCGCATCACTATATATCACTGTCACTTTCAGTATTTACTCAGAGAGTGGTACTCGGCAAAGCACGGAGTTACACATAGAGCGACTTGGCATTCAAGGCACTGGTGTGTGCTCATTTTTCTCGTCGTAGGCCTTCGTGTGGTGGTTGAACATACTCTGCAGCGGCCCTGTGACAATCTGCCGCCTGCTTTAGGAGGCAATTTCACAAGCTGGTGCCGGCTCATGTAATTGCGGCACTCAAGACGGTCAGGTTGTGTGTCAGAGTGTCGCCTCGGGATCAATGCCGTCACCTGACTAAATCGTTCAAGTAGCTGCTGAACGACAGTCTTGGAAAACTGTCTCAGTGATGGTTGCCTTATGCCCCCGACTTGTGTCTTGTAAAGAATGAAGGCATTGAGCATGTACATATCGAGCATGTGCAGGCAAGCCTTCCTGTACCATCGGGTGTTTCTCCTGAGACAGTCTATTTCGCCAATCATCATATCAGACTTATCAACGAGTCTCATATTTACATTATAATCAATGACGGCATCAGGCTTCATGATTGGCTCTCCCGTCCTGTAGCTGACCTTCCCAGTTCTCTTCATTTCCCCCTAGTGGATGGTGCTGATCATATTGACAACCTTCTTGTCATGCCACCTGATCGCAAGAAGCTTTTCTGACTTCTTCAGGTGAACATCTCCCCTGGATGATGATGATGCTTCGGGGAAACTAGGCCACTCTTTCCTATAGCTCCGTACAGTGCCAACAGTGCCAATGCCGTGTTCAGCAAGGTATTTGGAGAGTTTCGGTGCTGTGTAATAATTGTCTGTGTACAGCACATGATTACCACCAAAATACCTCTCCATCAGCACTTTTACAACGGAGCCAGAGAAGCCAAGGGTCTTTCCTGTTCACATCCATTGTGCTAGCCGAGTAAATGACAAAATCCATTATATACCCCGTCTCACAGTCACACAGCACAAAGAACTTTATCCCAAAGCGGTGGCATTTGCTGGGGATGTACTGCCTGAATTTGAGACGTCCTCTGAACAATACCAGGGACTCGTCTATGACGACTTTCTGCATAGGCCTGAAAAATCGCATAAATCGATCCCTAATCTTGTTGAGGAAATCCCTCACTTTCCACAAAGGGTCAGTTTGGGACGGGTTGTCATTATCAGCGAAGTGCAGGTATCCAAGCAGCTGTCGGAACCGATCCCGTGACATATACTTCCCGAATATGGGGATAGTAGTTATGTCATCCACGAGCCAGTACTCCTCCAACTCATGTCTCTTTATATGGGGCATCAAAAACATGAGTGCAAAAAACATACAGCTCTCTGATCCCGACAGGCAACCACGACACTTGCTTTGGCGAGCCAATAGGTCCCAGCCCTTGTGCTGCACACTGAGTTGCATACCTATTGGTCTCATCGCTGACATGCTGCACAATTTCATCATCAAGGAAGGCCAGGAAGTAATCAACAAACTCATCACCTGCGTTGCATGGGAAGGCAGGCTGTATTCCAGCATTTGTCATATCAAACGGTGGATTGTGTGGCTGGAAATCTCCACCGTCAGTCCAAACAAATGCATCAACTTGCCCTGTGCGTGGTTCAGTGGCAGGGGCAGGTTGCATTTCACTCGTTTCCCCGTGAGAAGGAGCTGATGTAGAGGCAATGGGTGAGGCAGGAGGTGAGGCAGGAGGCAAGCGGGAGGTGGGTGAGGCAGGAGGCAACGGGGAGGGGGTGAGTGCGGGGGCGGTGAGTGGGGGTGGCGCGGGTGAGGGAACTGAGCGGGGGCAGGCGGGGGGTTTCTGACCTGGTGCGTGGTGAAACTTGACCCTTTCTACCCCGCTTATCACCTCGCTTATCGCCTCGCTTATCGCCCAGCTTTGCCCTCCAACTGCCACGCATCCCCTTTGTTCTAGGCCTGCCTGCACGGCCTGCACGGCCTGCCTTCCCTCGCTTTGCAGGCTTTGGTAATTCGTACTCCTCAGATGATGTAGACTGAGGAGAGGGCACGACAGATGATGATGATGATGATGTGAGGGCAATTGGGCTAGGGGAACGGGAAATTGATGGGAAATGCGTACTAGGGCCTGGTGTGGGAGACGTGAGCCTGCGCTTCACTCCCTTCCCACGTGCAATACCAGATTTGCCCATAGGAGCCTTTCCTTTCCCAGAGTAAGTTGGGGGTGGTGGGGGGGAATCAACACGATCACTTTCATCACTGTCACTATCAATGGAAAATGGTTCACCACCAATCACTGCCAAATCATCACTGCTTGCTGTGAGTGTGTCACTTTCACTGCCACAATCAAGAGTAGTACTTACTGTTTTGTCCAGCTCAGTTCTAATTTCAGGAGTGCTCAACCCCTTCTGCCTCGCCGTCGGCAGTTCCTTTACCGGTGTAGAGGTAGAGGGAACACTAGCACTAAACATTGTAGAGGAGGAAGCGAGTGACGATGAGTCGGGACGGAGCGCCATTATCACGCACAGAGCTGGACAGATACTGACTGACGCGGGTCAGGGCAGGGGTGGGGGGGGCCCCTCGGGGTTGGAGGAGGGAGGTGTGGGATGGCTGGCGTGAAAGAACTCGACAGCTACTCTTGCGTGAGAATATTTGCGCGCCGGGAAAACGCGCGGTGTTCAAAATATTCACGATCATTCCAGAATGCCACCCGCGGTTTGGTCCAGTTTTGTCGCCGTCATTCTGGAATGACACCCGCGGTTAAGGGGTTAACTTGCGCGAGCTTGAATTATCGAGGGGGTGGGTATTCCCTGACTGTGGTGAGTAGTGTGTGTGTGTGTGTGTGTGTGTGTGTGTGTGTGTGTGTGTGTGTGTGTGTAAAAATAACAAAGATTACGCGAAGGGGGGTTGGTATATGAGGGACAGCTTCAAGAATGGTGGTAAGGACTGGAGACACTTTTGTGTGTTGCACTCCACTAAAAATGAAGTAATTAATCATAAAAAAATATTAACAAGACACGGAGACACAATTCATTCATCTTTAAGGCACGGCTAACCCACCATATAAACAAACCACCTAGAAACTGCACCAATCACGAGAGTCGTTACGCTAGCATCTTGTAACAGGGATGTGGATCAAGCTGTGACGCTGGTGAGATGTTGGGCATCAGTCCGTTTTAGTGTTAATGGGCCTCGGGGATGCCTTCGCCGATGAAGTCAAGAGTGTCATGCATAAGAAAAGAACAGCAATTCTGCATCTGTGTATCATCGATTTGCACCTCAGAATGTTCCTAACCATTTCACTGTTGTTCCTCTAACTTTCTTTCTGCCGAACACCACATCTTCTCCTCTAAACCTCACCTTCTCTTCCTGACAGAGACCCAGCTATCTGAGGCAACTGACAGCAAACCCTTTTCTGTATCCTCCTACTTTCTCTATACTTATTTCAGAGCCAAAGGTGGTTGTTGTGTATATGCACGCAACGACGTATCTTGCTCTTGTGTTCCTCAACTTGATTCTTCTGACTACACTACTCTCTGGCTTCGGCTTTCCTGTCATTCTCTGACTAAATATATCTGTGCTGTTTACTGATCCCCTAATTCTACTGACTTCGAAAAATTCTTCAACTATCCTACTTCTACGATGGAGCACATTCTATCCATTTCTCCATTCCCTGAAATCTCCATTCCAGGAGATTTCAATATTCACCAAAACCTTTGGCACTCCTCTCCTTTCACTGATCCACCTGGTGAACAAGCCCAGATCTCTTCTATCCTTAATGACTCAGAGCACCTTGTACAGCACCCTACCCGTATCCTTGACCACCTTGGAGAGAGCTCCAACATACTTGACCTGTTCTTTACAACTAATCCTTCTGCTTACGCTGTAATCTTTTCTCTCTGTTGGGCTCCTCCGATCACAACTTTATTACACTGACCTGTCCTATCGCTCTGGTGCGGACTGTGGATCCCCCAAAGAAACATCGACTGTGGCACTTAGGAACTGCGGTCTGGGAGGCTCTCAAGCAGTAATTCTTTGATTTTCGCTGGAATGATTATTGCTTCCATGTCCAGGATGCCATCAGAGCGTGCCTTGCGCATTACGGAGGTTATTCTCTTGGGCATGGAAGCATATATTCCCTTCTCATATCCTCTGACTAATAGAAGAAAGCCTTGGTTTAATCACGCTTGTTTTAATGCTGTCTGCAACAAGAAGAGGGCCTATAAAAGGTACCAGAGCCAACTCACCCCTGAATCACATCTTGTCTATGTTTCTGTCCAGAATCGTGCTAAGTCTGTTTTTCGGTCTGCTAAAAATAATTTCATCCGTACTAAATACTCTCAACACTCCAACTCGAATTCTTCCTGTTCCTTCTGGCACCTTGCCAAAAACCTTTCTGACAACTTTATCTCATCATCCATCCCTCCTCTTTTCTACTCTGATGGCTCTATAGCTATTTCTTCTACAGATAAAGTAGATCTCTTCACTCAGACTTTTTCCTCCAAACACACCTTAGACGATTCGGGTGCTGTTCCTCCATCACTTCCACCCTCTGACTTCCTCATGGATGACATTAAAATTTCTTCAGCTGATGTATCTTCTGCCATCACTGGCCTTAATACTTAACAAGGCACATGGGCCTGATGGAGTCCCTCCTGTTGTCCTCAAGAACTGTGCTACTGTGCTTACACCCTGCCTAGGCAAACTCTTTCGCCTTTGTCTTTCAACTTGTACCTTTCCTACTTGCTGGAAGTTTGCTCTCGTTCAGCCACCCCCAAAGAAGGGTGACCATTTCTAACCCTATAACTATCGTCCAATTGTTTTAACATCCTGTGTCTCAAAAGCTTTCGAGTCAATTCTTAACAGAAAAATTTTAAAGCATCTTTCCTATCACAACCTTCTTTCTGATCATCAGTATGGGTTCCGTCAGGGACGCTCCACTGGCGATCTTCTCATCTACCTTTCAGACTCCTGGTCATCTTCCTTTTGGGATTTTGGCGAAAGCTTTGCCATTGCACTTGACATCTCAAAGGCTTTCGATCGAGTCAGGAATAAATCTTTAATATCCAAACTGCCCTCTTACGGTTCCTATCCTCCTGTGCCTTCATCTATAGCTACTTTTTTAGTCGTTCTATAGCCGCTTTTGTAGACAGCCTTCGTTCTTCTCTTAGATCTGTCAATGTGGTGTTCCTCAGTGCTCTGTCATATCACGAACTCTCTTCCTTTTATTCATCATTGATCTTCTAAGCTGTACATCTAACCCTGTCTATTCGTACGCTGATGACTCTACCCTTCACCTTTCCATTCAGTTCTCGCAACGTCCATCTCAGCAGTTACTTCAACAAACAAGGGATGAGTATGCGCATATCTAATATTTGACTTGGTTTGTATCTCTGACTGGGGTAAAAATAATCTCACTTTTTAATGCACCAAAAACGCAGTTTTTACACTTATCAACCCGATAAAATCTTCCACAGGTATACCCACTAATGTTTAATAATATCCAGCTCCATCTTGCATCATCCTTGAACATGCTTGGGGTTTCATTCACTCGGGGCTTATCTTGGAAAGATCATATTGCATCTCTTGTAAAATCTGCTTCCAGGAGATTGGGTGTGCTAAGCCGACTCCGTACCTTCTTGACCTCTGCACAGTTGCGGACTTTATACACGGGTTTTATTCGTCCCTGTGTAAAGTATAACTCTCATGTGTGGGGAGGCTCCCCACATACAGCTCTTCTCAGTAGGGTGGAGTCAAAGGTTTTTCATCTCATTAACTCTCCTCCTCTTACTGACTCCCTTCAACCTCTGTCACTTCGCAACACTGTTGCATCTTTATCTCTTTTCTATCGCTACTTCAGCGGTCACTGCTCCTCTAAACTGTCTGCTTGTATCCCTCCACCTATACAACGGGTGCGTAGCACCCGTCTAGCGACAAACTCTCATCCCTTTTCTGTCAAACTCTCTAATGCAAGGGTTAACCGTTACTCCCAGTCCTTCATTTATGAAACAAGTCAACTCTGGAATTGTCACCCTCTGTCTGCATATCCTACTTCATATGATCTCCAGCCTCTCAAACGCATTGTGTCTAGGCATCTCGAAATGAACGGATCTTTAATTTGGCTCTCATTTGTATTGTTTTTGTTTTTTTCTTGGCAGGAACGGTTTTTGGGCTCCGAGCCTTTGGTTCCTTCTTTCTTACATTAAAACAAAACAAAACAAGAAGAGCTCCTATGGTGCTTTGATTGCTGATTTCTGTTTTGACTACATGACATATGTTGGACTCTCTCGGCATTCCCTCACATGCACGGTGATCTTAAGCACTAATGTTTTATGTCTGAAGAAGATGCAACAGTAAAATCCAGTTCGAAATTACACAATGTGTGTGTGTGTGTGTGTGTGTGTGTGTGTGTGTGTGTGTGTGTGTGTGTGTGTGTGTGTGTGATGTAGAAGTTTACTTTCTTTGATGAATGCTGAACAAATTCATTTTTTTTTTTTAGTCACACGAAGGCAACGAACAGCCTTTCACATAAAATTCTAAGCCGCCAACACAACAGAGGCGAATATCAAGCGGCTCAAGGATCCAAACCCGTTTGATCTTTCATTTAGTACTGTCTAGGAAGGGTTCAGATATTAAGTTCACCACAGACCCAGAGTTCATAAAAAATGGTGTAGGGACTCCTTCACAATTACCCAAGATGGCTACACCTAAGTGAGTCAGAGGACCAATCTGGTGTATTAGGAGCTCAGAATTTTATGTCGTTATGGAGGATTCTCTTGGTTCCGGCACGAGGTTTCCCTGGACTGTGTATTGGCAAGGGCACGGCATTCTGTACTGGAATGATGATGGCTATTGTGATAAATACATCTCCCAGTCTCTTGTAACAATGAGCTACACGATGACCTGTTCGTTTACAGTATCAACAAAATGTCTTAGTTCTTCTTTTAGATCTGGCATGGTCATGAGAGAGGCTGTTTTGTGCCGCAGGTCTTGCATGTGACACTGTTGGTGAACGTGGTGTAATGTTTTGCCTATTCAGTGGACATGAAACGTGTCTTTGGCCTTGAGACTGAGGAGGTGGTGTTGGGCTGGTAACTGGCGGAACTACAAGACCTGTCTGAGTAGCCATAATACCAAGTTTCTCTTCAATCTGTACCAGCTAACATGGTTATGTCATCCCTAGGGGAAAACTCTCAAACGCAGCATTTAATTCATCCTTGCTAAGACAATTTAGAAACCTGAGATAACTGTATAACGGTGCTGCATTATTTAGTGTTAAAACGATTTTTCCCATATCATCAGTTTCCGCCCACGGGCTGTTTCGCAATGCCTCAAAAAGTTCCGTTCCTGTTGGTGCTGATACGACAGCTGCCTCTAACAGCGTATTCTGTTTGGAAGAGATGAACTTATCCTTTCTCATACTTTGTAATGGTCTGTAGATGCTCATCATGCATCCTGGTTTCATGTGGTTGTAAAAAAAATCTGCGAATTTGTTACAGCATTCATCAAAGAGAGTAACCTACTTCACGAATCTACATCTTACGAGGGATCCCACGGTGCCTAGTCGCCAGTGGTCGCTACTCTATAGAAGGCCCTGGGTGAGCCTAGGGATGAAGGCTGCCTAACTTATGGTCGTTTGGAAGTCGTACTAAGGCGTGGTGGTTTTTCAGGATATTTGGATGCTCGAGCAGTTCTGCAATGACCGTCTCTCTGCTGTCCTGTGTTTGTGTGTTTTACCACTGTTCTGTGTTGGCGATGCTCTGGTGTGGGAGGGATGTGCTATACCTTTGAACAGGATGTGGTTGATAGAATGTCGATATTTTTTATATTCCTTGTTATGCAGCGTATTTGGTTTGTACTATTGTTATTTCTTTGGTGTTTTCATTGGGCACGTTTTATTTTTCTTGTTCAGTGCTTTTTTTTTTTATGGGATATATATATGTGTGTAGGAAGGCAATGAGGTCACTGCAGTACTTAATGCTTGCTCTATATTTTGTTAGTGTTTTTGGTGAAATGAGACGCACTGAACCTATTGTGAGCTTAGTTTCATGTATTACTGTGATAACTGAAGTACGTGCGTGTGTGTGAAGGAAGCTGTGTATGTTAATTTATATATAAATCATAGTAGACGAAAAATGAAATTCATGAGAAAACGAGAGAGGCTGAGTGAGTGTTAGAACTCTCTCTCTCTCTCTCTCTCTCTCTCTCTCTCTCTCTCTCTCTCTCTCTCTCTCGTGCTCACTTTATATACCACCAGTGTAAGGTAATACAGTAATGAACGTGCCAGATTATCGTGCCTACCCTCAACTGCGCAATTACACTCGGCCACCGTGAGTTCTGCCACCATTCAAGCCCACCTTTATGCCCTCAGTAAATTAAGAGGTTGGTGTAGCTACAACACTAATTGCACCCATCACAGTTACCATCATAAACTCATTTTCTTTGACGCCAAAAGTCTTCTCAGTTCTAGGAAACACTTTTTAACTTACAGAAAGTACGGGATACACAATTCCATAGCATCTTATTCCACTTTTGTATCTCTTTGCTAGATCAGCTTCAACTCACATATTTCCTTATATACAGGAACACCCACACTCAAACCTCTCACCCAGACACCCACACCCCACAAATACCTCCCCGGTCGCAGCCTTCACATCCACTACATCTCCCCACACGTATACATCCTCCTAGTATAGCGTAGTTTCCCAGTCAGTGTTCTCTCTGGCCGTTCTCGTCTTTCTCCATCGCACTGGCATTTTCCTGGCCAGAATTGCTCAGTGATTACGGCAAGTGTTGGACAGGGAATTCTATTAACATCTCCACTGCCTCTGTTAGGATTGAGCTCCTGAATTTATCGCTAATTTGTGCAGACACTCACGTTGTAATGCCTTAAAGGGTTTAATTGGAATCTGTGTGTGTGTGTGTGTGTGTGTGTGTGTGTGTGTGTGTGTGTGTGTGTGTGTGAGAGAGAGAGAGAGAGAGGGGGGAGGAGTTCTCTTGCCCTTTAGGTTCTACATTTTGTACTGCACCAATGATCTCTAACAGTTTTGTTACATCCACCGACGAAGTTGAAGGAGGTTCTGTATTAATTTGTTTCTGCCTTTCTGTCTGTCTGTTTATCTGTCCGTTTGTGTACAAGATAACGCAAAGAGTTGTGATCAGATCTCAGCGCAATCTAGTGGATAAATTGGTTGTAGATCAGGGAGCAGTTGGTAAAATTTTGAGGAGGATTCGCATCGAGATGCAAGAATAAATTATACATGACATTGGCGTCGTCGGAGGTATGCGATCTCTGAGATTCCGTTACAGGGCATAGTAGAGCCGTAGAATTAATTGACTGACTGTGTGAAGGCACAGAAGTATTCGTCAGGTAAGAAAAAGGAATTACGGCAGTAACTCATACATATTATTGGAGGTGGTGAAGGTATGCGCTCTCTTAGTGGTCTTGTTTAGATATGCAATTTTAAGCTTGCTTTTGAATGTGTGCGTGTGTGTGTGTGTGTGTGTGTGGTGTGTGTGTGTGTGTGTGTGTGTTTGTGTGTGTGTGTGTGTGTGTGTGTGTTTGTGTTTTACCCATAGCATAATGTCCCAATAAAATCACCTTCCACTAACAAGTTCCATAACATTATTACTCTTGTGTAAGATCTTATTTACATACTTCCCAGGCACCACTTATATTACTCCATACGGGAAAATTCTATCATTCGTGATCACCGCGGACTGATTGCTAAGATTTAAGTATGTGTAACTTTTTTGTAACCGGAGATTCCCCGCTTCTTTGAATCACATTTGTAAAGTGATCTGTCAACTATTTTGTAGATTTTAAGAAAGCTTGAGAAACTGGTTAATATGAAAATTGGTGACAAACAGTAGTTCGTTTTAATGTGAGGGCACAGACATGTACAAACGCTATCTATCTATCTATCTGTAGCCAAATACCTTAATCCCGTAAGGGGTGGCCACAAACAAAGCGCCTCCATGTCGCCCTGTCCCCCGCCGTTTCACTGTCCTGCTCCCAGCTCACACACCCCTCTCTCACATGCCTTTATACTCCATTCCTCCATCCCATCCTTGGCCTCCCCCTCCCTCTCCCCCTTCCATCTCACTCACATTCATTCTCCTCGTTAGTCTCGCGCTCTCCATCCTCTCCTACAGATGCTGAGGATATATATTAAATAACTTAAAAAGTATTCTGAATGTGATTAAGAAATGTTAGGCTGAAGAAAGATGGTAGATGCAATACGTCGAGAAATAGAGTGTTTTGTTTAAGTAAAAGCCGCAACACTCCTGCCCCTTCCACCACCACCACCACCACCACCACGCAACATTCTTGAACGATTCCTGCCTCTACCACCACCACCACCACAGCCATCGCCAAGCCACACGGCCAGTATCACACGCCAATTTGTCGAACAGGGTGATTTGTTGTGGCTGACACCAAACCAGAGACAGTAATTGGAGGTGCGGGACTGAGGCAAATAGATCACCGCGACCACAGGATTCATTGCCCCGGTGATGGCAACATGTCTGGAATTACATTACTGACGAGAGAGAGAGAGAGAGAGAGAGAGAGAGTTATATACATAGTTCTTTATACACATACAATGTTGCCTTCGTGCGCGTTTCCAGCGAAGCAGTCTGATATTAATTTAAAAAAAAATCGCAAGCCAGAGATAGTATGGGGGAGAGGAAGAGGCAGGCTGAGTGACGGAGCAGCAGTCTGACATAACGAGCGCTAATGTGAGTCTCACGCTGTCACTCCCAGAGAGAGAGGGGAGACTCAGCGGCAGTAAGAAGGGGGGGTGAGTGAAGATGGAAATCAGGGTAAGCGAATTCTTGAATGGGGAGAAAGTTGTGAGAAGATGGAATATTTAGACCGAGAGGTGATGGGTGTGAGTGTTCGATAGCGGAGGATTGAGAAGGGAAAATGCCTTTGCGATAGGCGATGACGGCTGGTGAAAGATGAATTGAAAAGGCTTATTCTGGATAGAAAGATGGTGAAATCTTTGTGCAGAGAATGAAAAGGCAGTGAAGGTAGTGTGAAAGGAAAAGAGACTGCGTAAAGAGGTGGCATATGTGTGGATAAGGGCGAAAAGAAGAGAAGAAGGGGTGCTAACAGATGAGGGATGTTAGTGTGGCGAGTGGCTGGACGGGGGAAGGAGGGAAGATATATTGTTCTGATAGAAGGCAGGATGGAGTAAAAGGGAGTTTTGGGAAGGAGATAAAGGGAGGATATGATGAGAGTTGGAGATGTAAAGAAATGATGGGAGCAATTACCAGGAGATGAGAAGGTCTGTGAAACGAGGAATAAGAGTATGTTGGGAGAAAATGAAGGAGCCTGGATGGATTTGGGTCCACTCAGTTTGGAGCTGGTGAACGTAATGGAGGAGTTGGAACACTTTAAACGGTGACGCAAGGACCGATTAGAGGTAAAAATGTGAGAGTGGAATAAGATTACAGGAAAAAAACGGACTGATCTAAACAAAGATGCATGATAATCCCATGGTTAACAAACAGTGCTGTAGAGGGTAGCCAAAAATGTGTGAAAATATTTCATAATGATATAGTGATAAAATGTTAAAGGTGCTGTAATAAATCGTATATGATAATGCATTTCTGTGCATTCCAGGAAGCTTAATATTTACATGATCATGGGGAGGGCAGAGCTCCTATCCCAGGGCTGGTTGCTGAGAGCAGACTTAGTAGTCCCTAGGATGGACGCGAAAATAGGTGTGTTGAGTTTATGGACGCTGCACAAGTCAAAACTTTGAAAACTCTGCTGGGGAGTTTAACTGGGCAAGTATGAAACAGTTATCAAAGTACAGAGAACTATGGAAAGAACAAGAGAGACATTTACTGGGCAGTAAGAGAACACCGACGACTAATATCCTCACGAAAATGCGGATAACTGACTCTGAGCTCCCCTGTCGTGAGGTGTTAGCTCTTATACAACTACTGTACAGTATCATTTCAGTTTTACACTTCAAGGAGTGCACAGAAACATATAACTTAAATAATAACAAAAACTTATGGAGTATCGCTACATATTGCTACTTCATAATGCCTTCTATAACTTTATCTCTTTCTATGTCTGCCCTCCTCTCTTCCCATTTCTCCTATCATTCCTGTCACTTTTTATTACTCTCTGTCCTTTTCAGGTGGCTTTACATTGAGTGGCAAGCCTAATGGTTTCCTGTAAGCCAAGACATACAACGCTGGGTGGTAACCATATAACCAACCCATACGTGTTCCTTTCGTGTCAACATGTGTGTTGGTGGAGGGTTAGTGTCCCTCCCCGTAAACGAATAACTTAAAGACAAACGGCCACCCCTTACGGGATTATGGCGTCTGGTTATAGATAGATAGACAAACTTTCTCTATATTATCTTCAAATACAGACATCCAATTTAGGTAACACTACTGTACTGTATATCGTTGGATGGGTTTTGAGAGAAGACAAAACTATAACTATGGTAAAGGAGGTGTGCCTGACGAATGTTCAGGAGCTGAGTACTTAAAGTCAAATGAATGCATATTAGACTGTGCTGATATTAATGAAGTGAATGCTAGCAGCCTGGTTCAGTTTTCTGTTTTTTTGAAAGACGCTGATCTAAAAACTGTATATGCATTGATCTGATACGTTTGTCGAGACACTGTGATTCTCAGTATGATGTGTGGTTGAATGAAAAATAGCCTAAAACGAATTCGTGAAAATTTTAACATTTCGTTGATTTGCTATAAAAACGTGCATAATCTGTTGCTGCAAGGGCGAATATTTATTTCCCTGGACCTTGATACTTGCCGGCAGGTGAGCACAAATGGGGAGGCTTTACCAGGTACACACACACACACACACACACACACACACACACACACACAGTAGTCTGTAAATATTAAGCGTACTGAATATAATAAGCATTGCATTCTCTTGGGTCTAATGCCCCTCCCTCTCAGCCGCTCTGAAAAAGCAGACAACTATTTTTTTTTTCCTTCCTGCCTCAAACAGCCCAAACATAACGAAAAGCAGCGGGGCACGTTCTAAAAAATACAGTTCCATCATTTTTAGTCCAATTATCCTTATGAACTAAAGAATTTCCGTGCGTGAAAAGTAATGGATTTAGATGAGGAATTTGGCCCATTGTTTTTGCTGTTGTCTCTCTGGTAGGTGGACCACAAGCGGACCATCCTGGTTGGGGAATGCCTGTATGAGTGTGAGTTTCTAAACTATCAAGATTTAAGTAGCTTCACACACACACACACACACACACACACACACACACACACACACACACACACACACACACAATATTTTTATAGTTCTACCACTGCTCACCCTCTGTCTGTCTGTTACCAACCTACCTACCTTCCAACCTGTCTTTCTATTTTTTTTTTTTTTACGTCCAAGTCTATCACTTCTTCCACTCTTCTCACACTGTTCAGCATCATTTTATCTCAAATCTTCTTTTTTTCACCCCTCCTCCCTCTGCTATCCCCCTCTCCCCTCCCACACACACCCCTCTCCTTGTCTCCCTTCCTTCGACATTTCGCTTACCTCTCCACCTCACCTCACTAACTTATTCAGAGTTTTACGGCCTCCTTATCTCCTTGTTCTCATTTTTTATCTGAAAATGTTTACTTGTTTTATAAATATTTGAGGTCACCTTCCACATAGTCTCTCTCTCTCTCTCTCTCTCTCTCTCTCGATGACTGTATACACCGTGCTTTTTATCCTTTTTTCCCCCTTACATTTATTATCATTGTTGGTTTCTATTTCCTGTTTTCTGCCTCCTCGTACTTTCTTGATAATTCCCCCATCTTATCCTTTTCCTAATTAGTCAGTTTATTTTATATTTTCTTACTGTTTTTCTCCCCAATTTCGTTTCCTCTTTCCGCATTGTTCTTTGCATTACTAACAGTTCACATCATCCCGATAGTTTTCTAGTACGTTGTTCTTCATTTACCTACTTTCATTCTTTCAGTTCCTTTTTATCTTCCATTTTCTTCCCTGTTCTTTGCGTCCTCTGTTTTGTGTTTTGTTCATTCTCTCCAGGCCCTGCTTTTTACCTCCCGCTGAGCATCCAGGCAATTGCAGGAATAGACAAACTCGGCAAACATGAAGACCAAAAATTCCCTCAAAGAACAAAGTCAAGACACAGAAGAAGCTTAGGGAAACGAGAACATCTTGATAAAAAAAAAAAAAAAAATCGATGCAGATGAAAAAAAAAAAAAAAAAAAAAAAAAGATCTTGGAGACGAACTGGGAGACCAAGGCCAAAAAGACCACCACACTAACAAAGAAGAAGAAGAAGAAGAAGAAGAGGATGAAAATACAAGGAAGGAAATAAAATACGGCTTACCATTACAAGGCGAAAAAAACGATAGATGATCGACTGCCACTACTTCCCACTCTTTCCTCGACCCACAAGTACTGTACGTGTGAAACGCCGGAAGAAAAAAGAACAGAAATTCGAAAAGTTTGGAGAAAGAATAAGAAGTCTTTCCGTCCCCTATGTCAAAATTAGAAGGAAAGGTTACTGCTTCACGTGGTATAAAAAGTGGTTGGTCCACAGTTTATCACTGTCCAGTCTTATGATTAATTACTATCTCTTCCTCATTGCCATCTCTTCCACACTCTTCCTATTCCACCTCTCTCTCTCTCTCTCTCTCTCTCTCTCTCTCTTTCATCTTCTTCCCTTGGTCGCGGCCGTCTTTCCTTCCCTCCTTTCATCCACCCCTCTCCCATTCCTATCCCGGCACACCACAAATGCTACCGTGACCCCTGTAAGGTAGGTCAGATGTGGAGGTTAAGGAGAGACGTGGTCAGGGGCATGAGAGCAGACCAGAGCAGCGTGATGCAGGAGGAGAGGAGGGGAGAGAGTGAAGAAAGGAGGAGGAGGAGGCTGGAAGAAGAAGAAAGAGCAGAGAGAAGGAACGAAGTGAGATTGGAAGAAGGGAGGAGAATGGAGTGAATATCAAATTAAGAAAAGGAGAAGATATTTGAGCTTCTAGGACTAGTAAATTTCCATCGTTAAGAAATATTGCATCTGGTGGTTATGGTTCCACTCTCTCTTCCTTCTTCACCTTCCTTCCCTCCTTCCTTCCCCACCACCTCCTCTCCTTCCATGCTCACTTAAACCCTCTTCTCAGTATCTCCTTTCCTCTCCTTTCTTGTAATTCCTTCACTTTCTCAAGAGGTCACTTCCACCTCCTACATTATCATCTCTCCTGTCAGCCTCTGCTTATTGTCTATGTCTGTCCTTCACGTTTTTCCCGTCCTATTCTCCTTTCCTCTTCTCTCGCCAATTTCCTGCCTCTCTTCCCCTCCCGCCTCCATCCACCCATCTTGTCTCCAGTTAAAAATAATGTTATGGTTATTGGGCGCATAAATGTTCAAGAGGTGGGGCTCATCTACCTGCCTTTTTTCTTAAACATTTTCATCTTTAACATCAAAAGTCGCTTAAGCCTACAGCCGTGAAATGGTGGTGTCAGAGCATGGGGCCTTGCTAGATACACTAACGTCTATGGGAGTGAAGCTACTGAAAACAGCAGCTAGATAGGGACGCTCTTAGGGGTAGTCCTGCATCTTACAGTGAAAAAATTTGCCTCCTCCCAGTCTTATCGTTTACCAATTACCGTCTTCATTCATAACTACAAGAGTGAGGCTATTTGCTGTGTGACCCTCAGGCAAACAGCACAAAAGAGACAAAGAGCCTATAAATACCCAAAAACTCCCATGCAAGGGTCTGGCGATTATCAGATACTGTGTTCTTGTGATATAATAAGTGAAGGGGAACTAGAATTCCCTTTTTTTTAATTAGTTCACCTGGAATTTCATGAAAAAGAACGAATCCCACTGTACGATAATATGGACTGGTGTGTGTCGTCAGGTGCTGGGGTGGCTTTTATAGACCTAAAATAGCATATATTTTAAGTGAGTACACCCTAAATGAAGGAGCCTTTAGGTAATATCCTGGGGGGCAGGGAGGTTCCAAAGAAAGCCTCAGCAACTGTCCTGGAAGCTCTAGCGGGCTGCTAAAGGCTGATTTCAAACAATCCCTTTGTATCTCATCATTGACTTTGTAATTCAGAAAATGAGGTGTTTTTATGGCGGCCTCAAATACAAGAGTCGAGTTATTTAACCCCACTCACCCTTCTCCCGTTCTGTTTCTAATAATTGTATCTATGTAATTATCTTCTCTCTTTCCTGTTCACATGATTCTACACATTTGTTTCCTTGAATCTCCCCTTATCATTATTCATTTTGTCATCCACATCATCTAGTTTTTTAGTTTTCATTTTTTCTTTCTTCCCGCTTTCTACACTCTCTTCCTACTTTTTCCACTTTCCCCCCTGTCCCTACTACCTTTTTTCTTGCCCGTCTCATTTTTCATTGTAAGTTTCCCTGTCTCAGCCTCACTTTCCACACGCCACCTGTCACTCTGAGCACCTTCTTTCACCGAGTTTCTCTCGGCGACTGTCCACCGCCCCCATCAGCTCAGGGGTGACAGTGTGAAGCCCGCATTGAAGCGTTTTTTGCAGGCTCTGGTCACATCTCTTTACCTATCTCCTTTCTTTCTTTTCCTTCATTCGGTGGCCCAAGGGCGTGTGTGTGTGTGTGTGTGTGTGTGTGTGTGTGTGTGTGTGTGTGTGTGTGTGTGTGTGTTCTGCTGATACTATTACCAACTGATTATATGTCCGTGGCAGACAGTCCCTATTTAAGCAAGTTTTCTACATATCCACTGGCATGAGTCTTATTCTTAAATCATTAGCAAGTAATTACACAGTAATTTTGTCATACGATGCATTAATTTATATCAAGCAATCACAATTTAAACAAAACCTTTACGTCACTTGCCTAGAGAGTGGGGTGGAGGGACATGGGAAGTGAAGGTCGAATTACCGGATATCGCAAAGCTCTCGTCCTGATATCGTAAACCGAACCTTACCTAGTAGACAAGATTAAGTAGGTTTTAGTTAACTAGTACATATCTTTTCACATTCCAGATTATCGAGTTGTGGGCAAGTGCATTTTACAGTCTGTATATACATGTAACTCTCTCTCTCTCTCTCTCTCTCTCTCAACGCAACCCAAAAGAAAATCACACTCCACACAACAAAAAGTAAGCCACAAAATACATCCCACCCGTCACAACACAAAGGAACGCAACAATCAATCAATCAATCATTTCCTGTGGCACCCTCGGGGATGCATAGGGCCTCGATGAACTCACACCACCACATCCTATCTTGTGCTAACTCCTCAAGATCTCCCCAACACTCATCTCCAGCTTCCCGTCTCATTGTCCTCACCCACGTCTCTTTTGGCCTTCCTCTACCTCTCCTACCAAGTGCCACCCACCCTGGTGTACCTCGTACTATTCCCTGTCTCCTATACACATGTCCTAGCCACTTCCATCGTGAGAATCTAACATATTCATCGATCGGCTGCACTCCCGTTATTTCTCTAATTCTACTATTTGGTATCCTTTCCCACCACTTAACTCCTAATATTCTTCTAAGTGCTTTATTTTCAAACACCAAGAATTTATTTTCCATAGTCACTGTGCTGTACCAAGACTCGTGTCCATAAATTAAGATACTCCTAACCATTACCTTATAAATTTTGATTTTTGTATGCACAGAGAAATTGTTATTATTCCAAATATTTTTAAGCATTCCCATTGCCTGATTAGCCTTCTTTAACCTTTCCTGGAATTCAAAGTTCAAAGAACCATCCTTGGCTAAATAAGTACCTAAATATTTAAACCTATCAACTTGCTTTACAACCATACCTTCAATTACACATTCCTGCGCATTTTCCATATTCATATTGATTATTTCAGTTTTTCCACAATTAATAACCAAACCCACCTTGCGACCTTCACTCACCAAACAGTCCAACACTCTCTGCATCTCTTCTGGCCCATCACAAATCAAAACTATATCATCCGCATAATCTAAATCCAAAAGTTTCCTGTTCTCTCCCCAAAGTATACCTGCACCGGTTTCTGTTCCAACGCGTTTCATAATGTAATCAATGACCAATATAAATAGTAAAGGCGATAGAACACCACCTTGAATTACTCCGGACTTGACTTCAAACGAATCACTAAGACAACCATCAACCATCACTTTACAAAATGTGTCCTCATGCATGTTCATAATGACCCTCACAAACTCCTCTGGTATTCCATAATGTCTCATGATCTTCCCCATAGTCTCTCTCGAAACACTATCAAAAGCCTTTTTCATAATCAACAAAACAAAGACTTAACGGTACTCTCATTTCATTAACTTGCTGCATCAAATGCCTAACTATAAAGATCTGATCATTGCAACCACGTCCCTTTCTAAAACCAGCCTGTTCATCCCTCAGAATACCCTCAACCACCGGCTCCAACCTATTTAACAACACTCTACTGAAAACTTTCAAAGCTATCGGTGACAAAGAGATTCCCCTCCAATTACCACATTCACTCAGGTCTCCCTTCTTCGGAACTTTAACAATTACACCATTCTTCCAAACTGATGGTAGTAACCCCGTCACCCATATCTTATTGAATAGCTTGGTCAAGATCATTATTAATCTATCCCTCCACTTTAAACATTTCCGGAAATAAACCATCCTCCCCTGGTGCCTTATTATTCTTTAACTGTTTTACTGCTTTCTCCACTTCTGCAAGCCTCAACTCTCCTGTTTCTATATTTAAATCTTCCTGAGCAGACGGTATATCCTCTTCTGGTGGTATTGGTCTATTAAGAACTGTCTCAAAATGCTCTTTCCATCTATTTTTAATATCTCCATCTTTGGTCAATAAATTTCCTTCCCTGTCTCTAACTGGTATTTCCTTGCGTTTACCTGCATTACCACTCAGTTCTCTAATCGATTCATATGCTATTCTTTGACTCTGTCCATCATTTTTGTTTATTAAGATTTCAGTCTCTGCAACCTTTTCATCCACACATCTTCTTTTATCTCTCCTAGCTAACCTTCTTACTTCTGAATTCAAACTCCAGTACGCAGCTCTTGCTAATTCAATCTCTCGTTCATCAACGCATTGCATATCTTTTCACATTCCAGATTATCGAGTTGTGGGCAAGTGCATTTTACAGTCTGTATATACATGTAACTCTCTCTCTCTCTCTCTCTCTCTCTCTCTCAACGCAACCCAAAAGAAAATCACACTCCACACAACAAAAAGTAAGCCACAAAATACATCCCACCCGTCACAACACAAAGGAACGCAACGCAATGCAATAAAGCAAAACTTAATGTAAAACTGTGATACATCGCACCATAGCACAACACAGTAACACAACACAGCAGGAACACAACACAACCATACAGCGTCCACCCATCACGCTTAAAAGAAACACAACACGGTCAACCCGTCACATTATAGCACAGCACAACACCACACTACATAACGGAACAGCGCAGCACATCACATCACAACAGTACACACTACAGTTAACACAGCATAACAACACAACACGGCACAGCAATACAAAGCCCACCCTCCACGCTGAAACACAATACAGCAAGACACAACACAAATCAACAATGTCGACCATTTACTTAGCAACACAATAAATACACAAATACATACACGCAACAACACAACACTACACAGCTCAACACAGTCCACCCGGCACACTATAACGCATCACAACACAGAATAAAGTCGACCCGTCACGCTAAACACAACACAACACACAGTATAAATGCTGCATAACTCTGGCTGTCTCAGGTGATGTGATAGAGTGATTCCTGATTCATGTATGCTAACAGATGCAAAGCTGCCTCGTTTCAACTCTGCCAACGCTAACCTTCCCTGATAACAGTTTGAGAACACAGTGGCAAATCTGACTCTGCTTTGCCCTCAGTTGGGATAATTTTGGCAGCATCTTGGCAGCGTGCTACGTTTCCAGTTAAAAAAGTAACATCCAAGGTATAGTTTAACCGCTGCGACCACAATCGTTGTTTCTAACACCGACATCATTTCTGGAGAACTGTACGTTTTCTTTTTTTTTTTTTCTTTTTTTTTTCGGAAGCTCTTTACTGCTTTGACTTTATAACAGATATAAGAAATAACTTTAAATGATAATGAACAAAAGGCAGTTCTTACATCGTTGCAAATATCTCCTTACATTAGTGTGCATGTAATCGGGGTTTCTACCACATACGTTCCCCTCGAACGAACAAATAACAACAGTGATTACTAACAAAAGCAAAGCAGTTTATCTTTACAAGAGTGCAATACCCACTCACTTAAAGCAGCTCGATCTTTTCACTTTCCTTACAACACCGACAGCAAAACCTGTTTACAAGTGTTGTATTATTGGCTCTCGAAAAACACTAACATAAAATTTGGTCCCCGGCAAAAATATATCAGATAACACTCTTAGATACTGCTGGGGGTAAGATGATCACCAATTTCTTATCTGGTATTAATAAAGCTCCCACTTGTTCTCACTTGTTACATAACTTCACAGGTTATGTTTTCACCCTTTCCCATCAATTTGGGCGATAACCACGTTTGTTTACAAAGTGAATGCTATTTTCTTCTAAAAATAAAGTTCCTTCCCGACCACCATACATACATCCACAACTTTCCTCCTCCTCCTTCCCTCCTTCTCCTGCCCTCTTAACAAATAACCTCCCTTCCATCCCTCTGCCCTCTCTCGCCTTCCTCTCCCACCCACTCCTTCCTCGATGACCGACCCTGTCACCCCCCCCCCTCTCTCTCTCTCTCTCTCTCTCTCTCTGTATTAACACTAACACCACGCTCAACTCCAAATTCCAAAGCCCGAGGTAATTCATTCTCTGAAAGCGGTGTGTATTTAACTTAATGAAAACATTAAAATTATCTGAAAATATCCGTAATAGTCGCTGGGTGAACTAATGGCCTATCAATTCGATATTAATGTAGGTTTCACGTGACTCAAAAACGAAAGTACTATTTATAAATCTAAGGATATTAATGGGAAAGGTATTATTTATTAGAGTAAGTTTTCAGAATGCCCAGTTGCTAGATCAGAGGACAGGTATTAAACGGGGCCTTGTCATGTACCCGAAAGCCATACGTGACACAGGCAGAGAGAGAGAGAGAGAGAGAGAGAGAGAGAGAGAGAGAGAAAATCAACACTGCTGCCTTGTCTGACACTCTATTCTCTGGAGAGGGTAACCTAAAAGAAACAGGTGAGGGGGATACGTACTGTATATTTGGAGGGGATACCCAGACAATGTAAGAAGATACCATGGTATTAGCTTTGCGTCTTAGGCAACCTACTACAGAAGATCCAAGAATCAATTGTGGTAAATAAGAGTGGGTGATGTCCTGGTGCATACCACTCTCTAAAGGCCAAAATGCTACACTCATCACTGACCAACGCATGACTGATGACATTGTCAAAGATTCCTTTCATGACGCTCTGGATGCTTCCATTCACTCAATACCACACAATGCCAAACTCAACCTGCTTGAAGATCTTAATGCCAGAGTAGGAAAAGATAATCACCTCTGGCAAGGCATTATAGGCTGCCATGATGCTGGTAACATGAACAAAAGTGGCCTCAGACTGCTTTCCTTATGCTCAGAACACAGTCTGGTCATCACCAACACCATCCTTCAACTCAAGAATAAACACAAGACCACATGGATGCACCCACGATCTAGACATTGGCACCTAATGGACTATGTCATTGTAAGGCAGCAAGACTGAAGAGAAATTACTATAACCCGAGCTATGATAGGTGCGGAGTGCTTAACAGACCATACCTTATACTCAACAAACTGCAGCTAAGTACATGCCCACAAATGTGCCATAGAATATCCTCCAAGAAAATAAAATGTATTTTTAAAGGATGTGGCAACTTTTAACACCTTCTGCTGCACTATTATAAACAAACTCGCTCAAAGCCCACCATTTGAGTCAAACAACAATGCAACTCACCTACTGTAGATAGAGAGTGGCTGAATATTACGACAATGCTTCAAAGCTCTGCAGAAGAAACTTAGGCTTCTCTACTCGCCGCCAAAGAGACTGGTTTGATGAAAATGCTGAGGGTATACACGACCTTCTTACAATGAAGAACTGAGCACAAAACAACTGGTTGACTCATCCTAGCTCCTTAACTCTAAAAACTGAATCCCAGGATCTCAGAAATGAAACCTAAGAAAACTTTCTTTTTCATTAAATAACAGAACAGAGGAAGGAAAAACATATGAATTAAAAAAAATAATCCATACACCAGATTACTGGTGTCCTCTGATCATAAAATATCTGTAACAGCTAGACTTGAACAGCTGTAGGTTAAAGTTTGGAGGAAAACAACTCTGGGGATGTGAGTTCCAGAGATATGCAGTTCGGGGAATGAAAGAATTCCGATAGGCAGAAGTTCTGCAATATGGCTGAGTGACATTTCAGTCATGAGCGCTACCAGATGCCAGTGTAGCACGAGGGAAGGCATGGAGAGGTGGCACCATGGACGCAACTTCGTCTGAGCATTTGCCATAAAAGTATCTGTAAAATAATGCAAGGGAGGCAACATTCCTTCTTACTTGTAGGGGAGGTAGTTTGTTTGTAATGGCAGAGTTGTTAATAATTCTAACAGCTTTGTTCTAAATTTTGTCTAGAAGAGAAGAACAGATGGTGGACTGAGCAAGCAAAAGAGGTGCAAAGACTGTCTGATATGAATGACCAACATGGGTTCTACAAGTCCATAAAAACTATCTATGGGCCAACCAAACACAACATTGCCCTTATCTGATCAGCTGGAGGGGAGTGCCTAAACTTAAAGCGAGAAAACTTAAAGAGATGGACACAACATTTCAGTACCTTACTGAATCGAAGAGACCCAGTAGAGCACAGTACCCTTGATAACCCCCATACGTTTCTCAAGCAGCAGATCTCGATGTCCTACCTACACTTGCAGAAACTGTTCAGGCCATCCGATCTCTGAAAAAAAACAGAAGCCATGGCCCAGTTGGCATACTATCAGAACTAATCAAAGAGGGCGGCCAAGTACTCCACCAGAACCTCGATGATCTCATACAGACTATCTGGAGCCAAGAACGAATTCCATCTAAATAGCTTACTTCCGATCTTGTAACCGTCTGAAAGAAGAAAAGGTATCACTCAAACTGTGACAACAGCAGAGATATCTCCCTCTTTGTGAATGGTAGCAAAGCACCTGCCATGATAATGTTATTCAGACTGACAACTCATCTGACTGAATCAGCACTTCTTGAAATATAAAGTGGATTTCAGAAGGCACGAAACGTCTATGATATGATCTTTGTTGCCCGATAGATACATTAGAAATGTCATAAGCAGAACCATTACTAATATTGCACTCACTGACCTTGCAAAGCATTTGACACTGTTAACAGAGAGCTTTTATGGATTGCTCATTAAAAATTTGGAGTTCCAATCAAATTTCTTATCATCCTGAAGAGCCTGCATAACAACATGAATGCTCGTGTATGCACATCGGGAGGAAATCCGAACCCTTCAACATGGACGTGGGAGTAAGACAATGATGTGTCCTGGCTCCGGTAATTTTCAACATCTGTCTCACCGTAGTCACTCTTTTAAGTCGCCAACAAATGAACCCTGATGATGGAATAAAATTCCAGTTACGTTTAGACGCTAACTTATTTAATTTCAGAAATCTTCAAGCACAAAGACTGAAACGGCTAATTTACTAGAACTATAATAAGCTGATGACTCTGCTGTTCCTGCACATATCCTTAAGCCCTACAACAGAGTCTCACCATCGCCTCCAACTTATACCATGCAATGGAGCTCCAAATGAATGCCGGCGGAAAAAAAAATGGTATCTCAGAGAAACACCCCAGTTGAGCCTCTTCCATTTAAGATATATGGAGAAAATGTAAAACAGGTGCAGAATTTTACCTACCTTGGAAGTGTGCACACAGACAAACTTCACACTCATGCAGATGTCCTTGCACGAATCAACCACGCCTCAGCCTCTTTCAGACGTCTCAGATGCAGAGTTTTTGGAAACACCTACCTGAGAATTGAGATGAAGGAATCAGTATATACAACTGTATGCCTCTCCACCCTCTTATACGGTGCCGAATCCTGGACTACCTACCAGCATCACATCAAACATCTTGAGTCGGTTCACATCCAGTGCTTTCAACTCATCCTAGGTGTCATGCAGGAAGTTAAAGTCCCTCACTTACAAATGCACCAGTGAGCAAAGTCAACCAGCATAGGTATCATGCTGGCTAAAACGGAGCTGAAATGGGTCAGACACATGTTCCACATGCCTGAGCACCGCCTTCCCCTCCAGGTTCTGTATGGCCAACTCCCTGCAGCACGTCACAACCCAGGAGGACAGAAGAGGGAATATAAAGATCATATAAGGACAACTCTGAAGAAATGAAACATCACACCAAAAGATCTTGTAACCAATGCTCTGACCAGAAAGCAACGTCGAGTCCTCTGCAGTGAAGTAACCACTCATCTCGAACAGGTCCACAATCTGGCCAGCGAAGAACGTAGAGAATGGAGGCACAACCAAAACAGAATTCTCCCAGCAAACATGGAGCTGAGATGCCGACTGTGGCATAGTTTGCAGATCCAGGATTGATCTGCGCAGTCACACACATAGGCATCAAAGATAATGAGAAACACAACACCTTTGTGAGTATAATAGGCATCGTCTTCTGAGGCGAAAAGACAGCTTTAGGTGTGTGTGTGTGTGTGTGTGTGTGTGTGTGTGTGTGTGTGTGTGTGTGTGTGTGCGTGCGTGCGTGCGTGCGTGCGTGCGTGTGTGTGTGTGTGTGTGTGTGTGTGTGTGTGTGTGTGTGTGTGTGTGTGTTTGTGTGTGTGTGTGTGCACGAACTTCGATCTGAGGGCCAAATTATTCCACTTCTTGCCTCCTCTCAGACTTGTGACATAACAGCAAACCGGTTACCGCTATCTAATGCAGCTATAGGCGCCTAATGTGCTGCTGAATTATAGATAGATATAAAATATAAATCTAAATGTTTAGTGAGGTGATGTTATTGCGAAGGATGCTCAGAGAGAGAGAGAGAGAGAGAGAGAGAGAGAGAGAGAGAGAGAGAGAGAGAGAGAGATGCATGCAGTACATTTGGAAGAACTATGCAATCAGTGCGAGATGGGGACTGGAATGTGAGGGTGAGGCGAAAGGAAAGCCGTGAAGGTGAGGTAGCGGTGGTGAGATGTGAAACTGAAGTGAAGAATATGGCGAGAGGGAGACGTGGAATATGATGAAAAACGAAGAAGTGTGATGGAAATGTGATGAGAGAGACAGTGAAGTGGAAAAAGAAGAAGGCGGATGGATGGTGAAAAGAGCGTGAGGTGAAGTTGTCTGTGGTGAGTTATGCAGTGGAGTACAAGGGTGAGGAAACATGGTGGAAATGTAAATAGGGCATGAGAAGTACAAGTGATGGTACAAAGCCAACATAAACAGATATGTCCATGGCGATCTGATGCAGAAATTAAGTGAGGGGAACTGGAAAATGAGAGACACGTTAGTGATGAAAGAAAAGAGTCAATTAATTTTGCAAGTGACAAGTAAAAGAGTTTATATGGGAAAACTGGTGTTTAGAAACTTGATTAATTTTGAAAATGTGCCATAGGAAGGTGAGGTTGTGGTTTGAGGGTAATGGAGTACTGAAAAGCAGTTAAAGACCAAATAAGGATTACCATTTGTAAGCTGTTTAGTCCTGTCTTGCCTCTCTTAGACCCCAGTCACACTGCAGGTACAACTTATCGCAAACCACCCGCGACCTGCTTGTCGTGCGTGGTTTGGTGAGGTTTACGACTGGTCTTCATATGTCTCGGTCTAGCTGCAGGCCACCATGGCGACCAAAAACTCGTCGCGTGGTTTTTAGTGCTGCACGAAAAACCTCCCCGCAACCACCGATGTCGTGGCATGGAAGCCGCCCGGTGGGTGGCTGGACTGCGTCTGGCCGGCTTTCAGACTGCAACTGGTCGGCAACACCTGATTTTTAAGCGGTGGTTGCCATCCGGGCAGAAGCCGATCACCGCCCGCTCTGTGCGGTGGCAGACTGCACTCCGACATGGCGACAACTGGACTGCGGCAGCTGCCGTCCACAAGCCTCCTGTCCGGGGTGGTGGTTGAAGTCCTGCCGCCGTTCAGCCAGCGATTGGTCGAGCGACAGGTGGTGGGCTGAACCGAGACGAGCCGCCGGCCAATCCACGTCTGGTGTCGGTCTAGTGGCGGCCTAGACCGCGTCCCATTGGCTGCTGTCGGTGGCTGGGCGGAGTCCAGCCTGCCACCATTTGGCAGTGACTGGTCGCCGGTGTCCCGGGACCAGCATAAAAGGTTGCCGTCTTGGACATCAGGTATCACTCGCCTACCCAGCCTTGCACAGTAGACATCTCCAGCAGCAGCAGCAACAGTCACAATGAAGAGGCCCAGGAAGCAGCAGCAGCAGCAGCAGCAGCAGCAGCAGCAGCTGGAGCAGCTGCAGCACCAGCAGGAGCAGCTGCAGCACCAGCAGGAGGAGGAGGCTGCTGTTGACAACCCTGGTCTCCCTGAGTCCGAGGAAACGGACGAGGAGGAGGAAGATGCATCCGTTGGCTCCCAACGTCGCAAAAGCGATAATGGAGAGGACGATGAAACCCCCGGCAGTAGGAAATCCAGGAAGCTGCCACGGGTGGACTTTACAACGGCCCAGGAGGAGGAACTGATCCAGTGGTTCCAGGACCACCCCATGTTTTATAATCAGTCCCACCCACTCTTCAAGCACCGGGCCAAGAAGGATCTCCTGCTGGAGAGGAAGGGAGCAGAAACGAAGTTGACGGCGGTGCAGGTGATCACATGGTTTAAGTCCATGTGAACTATATACGGCAAGCTGAAGAGGAGGAAGTCTGGGCAGGCGGTGAAGACCCTCATGCCGCAACAGAGGTGGACAATGGCAAGCTCTGTGTTCCTCGAGGGCCACCTCTCCGTCAGGACTGGGAGCTGCCCGCCTGGGAGGGATAACAAGTGGTGTGACGGAGGAGGCTCTGGAGGATGAGTTAGACAACGGCGTCACCCAGCGGAGCCCCAGCGAGGCTTCCAACGGCAGTTGACACCCGAAGCTTGCGGGTGTTGCCAGGCAAGTGGATGAGGCAATTCTACAGATGGCTTCAAAGCTGTCGGAGGGGAATGCCATGATTAACACAATTCAGAGTGCTCTGAATGTCAGCCATGACTCCCTGGCAGCTTTTGGTCACTGGATGGGCTGTGAAGCTCGGGGGCTCTCAGAACGTCAGTGGAGACTCATCATGCTGGACGTGATGACATGCCTTCACCAACACTACGAGGCTGACAGCCAGCATCCTCCTCCGCCAGGCCGGCACCACCAAAAACAGCAAGTGCCAAGCACAAGCTGGTACCCGCCCTCCCCTCCCCGCAGCCATGTATGTCCTACTAGCCTTCTACATACCAACCACCGACGACTGGACAGCAGCCAACAACACTGCAGCCGTCGTGAACTTCAACTCCCATAGGGGGCTGAACTTCTCTGGCCTCTCAGACATTCTGGCAGACCTGATCCATCATCAGCAACAACCAGAGCAGGCCAGGAAGACGTCCAATGACGTCCAGACCCCCGACAACTTCCTCAGCAGGCCTCAATTTTGATTTTGTCTAGCCTTTGTTTTCTGCTATGCATGTTTTGTTTATGTCTGCTTGTTTTGTCTGAATAAACCATAAAAACAATTAAAGTGTTTCACTACCCCTTAAACCCAAATTACCTAAATATATAGTTAAAATTTACGTGTGAAGTACTGAAATCTTTACTCTAGAAAAATAACTCAAATGATATATATATATATATATATATATATATATATATAATAAAAGGTGCAATGAAAAAATATTAAAACAATATAATTTTTTTTTAACTCGTCACGTCCTGAGCTATTTCACACCTCCGACACCTCCCAATCCCGAGGTATTTTTGAAAACTTTTTTTTTTGGCTAAAACCTCCGCTTTTGGTGAGAAACATCGAAAATTCATAGAGAAATCGCTCAACTGAGGTTCAAAATACTCGATCCAGGTAGCAGTACCTCCTTACCTTACTGGGTTTTCTAACAGGCTGGCACCAAAGAAAACGAGTTCTATGGGAGGGTAACTATTTCACACCACTCATAAACGGTATTTATTTATTTACTTGGTACGAATTTATATGTAGTACGAGAGTATATTGGTTTTCAAACAGTAATATAGGCATTATAAGCATTGTTTCACTCACTAACTCATCGCCATACCTGACCTTTTTTTGCCACATTACCTGATCATCGTTTCTGACTGTTTCTTCTTCTAATGCTTTGTAAACTTTATCCTCCACATTGTCATCGATTCGGGCATCACTCTGGCCCTGAATGTCTTTATTGGCCAGGTCAATGGTAACAGGTGAATTGCTGAGACAATGGCGTGCAGGCGGGGGGAGGTTATGCGGTGTAAGGCATTGTCCCTGCTTGGCATCTTGTAGAGGAATAGAGGAAGGTGTCCCGTGTATACGTACGAAAAATCACGTGAAAATTGAAAATTGCGCAAATTATGAACCTTACAATTATGCAACGTACCAGTACGTCGTCGGGACTGGCAAATGCAAAATGTTGCAACGTATCCATACGTTGACAGGACGGGGTGGGTTAATCAAACACTAGATTTAGATTCTAAAGTAAGATTGACTACTCCTACCACTACTACTACTAAGGCTACAACTACTACTACTGCTACACCTACTACTACTGCTACAACTACTACTACTACCACTACATACAAATATATAGTTAATTTTATCTGTGAAGTATTGAAAGCTTTAGAAAAATAACTCAAAAGATATATATATATATATATATATATATATATATATATATATATATATATATATATATATATATATATAAACAATTTTATCTATTAAAATCAAACACTTGATTTAGATTCTAAAGTAGGACTGATAATGGCTGAAATAGTATATTGACCACTACTACTATTACTACTACTACTACTACTACTACTACTGTTACTACTACTGCTACTATTACTACTACTACTACTACCACTACTACTACTACTACTGGTACATACATATGCAGGGTGTAACACGAGTTTCTGTAAATATTTGTAGAGGTGAAAGAATACGTCATTCTAACTAGAAAATCTATACACATATGCTTTTTAAGGAATACTATAGGCGTGAGGTGGATTTTTAATATTACGCAACGAAACTATCACGCTGAGACAAGTTAGGGAAGTGGCAGGAAGGGAGGAGGGGAGGGGAGGGAGGAGGCTATGTTGGCGTGCAGATGCCAACTTGGTGAAATTATAATTTTTTAATTATGATTTTTTAAGCAAGGTATGGAACATAAGAATATCTTCAAAGGGGAAATCATGCTCTTAATAGGGATTATGTAATTCACCCATACGGATTACATAAGGACAGTATTATTGTAATTAGCAACAAAAATACTGTAATATAAAGGTGACAACGTTTATTTGTGATCAGCTGAATGGCAGTACTATATCGCCAGTTGCCAAGTCTTGGCTGGAAAGTGTGTGCTGACTGACGGTCAGCTGATCGCTAGCCTCACTCCCTCCTCCCCTCCCCTCCACCCTTCCTGCCACTCCCCTAACTTGTCTCTGCGTGACAGTTGCGTTGTGTAATTTTAAAAATCCACCTCACGCCCATAGTATTCCTTAAAAAGCATATGTGTATAGAAGATTTTCTTCTTAGAATGACGTATTCTTTCACCTCTACAAATATTTACAGAAACTCGTGTTACACCCTGTATATTGTTAAAATTTATGTGCAAAGTATTGAAATATTTACTCCAGGAAAATCACTCAAAAGAAAAAAAAAATTATATATATATATATATATATATATAGATAGATAGATAGATAGATATAGATATAGATGTATATACATAAAAGGTGCAATGAAAAAAATATTAAAACCTAATATAATTTTATTTATTAAAGTCAAACACTTGATTTAGATTCTGAAGTAGGATTGATAATGGCTGAAACAGTATATTGACGACTACTACTACTACTACTACTGTTACCACTACTACATATATGCACAAAACATATTAAATGATATTGTTTTGCCAAGGCACAGCACCAATGGATTTGTAATAGTGCTTGAGGTAGACTCTCTGCCTCTTGCCCTCCAGTGTTGCTCTGGTTGCGGTGTTGACACTGCCTACGTCTTATAGCACACTGTCCATTCTCCAAGCTCCAGGAATTGTGTCGTGGGTGTCTGAATCCTGGTCCAACAGGGAGACGTGGAGTCCTGGATAGCATGTCCTCATGAGGTTGTGTAAGCAGACACTTGCCAACACCAATGCCTTGACAGTCTCCAGGGTCTGTTGTAGAGTGGTGAACAGGCAGCGGAATCTATTTGCTAAGATGCCAAAGGCGTTCTCAACAACGCATCTTGCACGTGACAGCCTGTAGTTGAATATGCGTTCAGCATCACTGAGATTCCGCTGTGAGTATGGCTTCATCATCCACGTCCGCAAGGGAAAAGCATCAACTCCTACAAGGAAGTACGGCATCGGTCAATCATCGCCAGGTAGTTCAGCCAGGTCAGGAATGCCAAGTGTGTCATCTTCAAGCTCCTGTCTTATGCCAAGGTTGAAGACAGCACAGTCCGACGTTGCTCCATTGGCACCCACGTCTGCCATCATGAACTTGTAGTCAGCAACTACAAGCCCAAGCAAAATGATGGAGAAGAAGCCCTTGTAGTTGTAGTACTCACTACAAGAGTTCTTTGGTGCCTTGATGCGGATGTGCTTCCCATCAATGGCACTCACAGTGTGGTGGAAGTTCCAACGGGCACCGAAACGTTCACTGACCTCATGCCACCCATCTTCTGTGCTGGGGAGTGATACCAGTTCACCGTATTCCTCGATGATGGCGTTGCAGACTTCAAGCACAAACAGCGATATGGTGTTGTGTGGTACCCGGAAACTGGAGGCCAGTCCGTGGTAGCTGTCACCACTTTGCTAGAAACCGCAGGGTGATTGCAAGTTTCATACCAGGTGGCAATGCCTTTCGGAAATTGGTGTCCTTGGTAAGCCTTGGGGTCAACTGCTGCAACAGCTCGTACAACATGCAAGGCTCCATCCTCATGTAGTTAGTGAAGTCTCCTTGGGACTCCCTCTCCAACTCAGCCATGAGTGTATGGTAATTCCTTGCTGAATACGTCGATTGATCCATAGGCGTACCCAGCACCTTCGTTTCCTCCGTCTCTGCATTCTCCGTCAGTGTAATGCCAGTAGTATGAACGCATCCATATCCTGAACTCGTTGCACCTCGGCACGTAGCAACTGCAGGACAGCATGCGGTGGGAGTGGCAGCGTCATCTTCTTGCGAGGAGAGCTCGTAGCAGTGTGGTCACAGTGTCAGATATCGCCGTCTTAAATACGGCACATCCTAGTCGCCGACCACTGTGGTTGTGGTCTGTGGCCAGGCGACGTCTGGTGGTAGTCCATCGCCGTCTTGTCGTGGCCTATTCCTACTGATCAGTAGCCGTCTAGCCGACGCTCGGCCCTCCACTGGACGGCGACCGGTGGGCTACTAGTGGTTGACTGGACGGCGACCGGCCTGCGGCTGGTTGCTACATGAGGTCATGGTCTACACAGCGACAGGATGCGGACCGGCCTGCCACTCGTCGGTGTCTTGACCTGTGTTTACCTGGCCATGGTCGCCGTTTGGCCGCCCACTGGACGGACGCTAGACGAACACTGGACGACCACCGGTAGCCGATCGGTGGCATGACTGCTCGGAGACCTCCATGGGTGGGGACTGGTTTCGTGATTTTCAGGATTGCGACAAGTCGTACCTGCAGTGTGACTATGGCCTTACACCAATGACATATTAGGTACCAGGGAAATTATCTGGGTGTTTATTTCCATGGGATCTGAACTTATTATTTGATAGTCTGAGCTTCAAATATTGACGACTTAAAAATTCTTTTCCATATTACTATTTTGCCTTAACCTCCTTCAGTACGGCATTTCCAGCTTCCTTTTCTCGCACTGTTTCTTTCTTATGCCCCATTTTTATCAACACTATGTTTTCAGTTTATCATTTTCTTTCTCTCTTCCTCATTTCTCCATGTCTTTTCTCTTCTACAGGTTTTTGGTAATCTGCTTTAATTATTTCTCTCCTCTTTCTCATGTACCACATAACGTCTCACTGCCATCCGCGTGGACATCAACTCTTGCGAAGAAAATTTAGTGTTAAATATGACGGTCCTTATCTTCCCTCGCGGCACCGACATTTTGACTAATTTTGTCTCTTATCCGTCATTTGTCTGAAGTCATCCGTCTTCACCCTCACACTCACAACATATACACAGTCCATCATTCTCCCGTGATAAATTTTCGATTTTTCTCCTATAGTTTTAATTCTCCCTTCCTTACACTGCCGATCCTTCATTCATCCACATAACAGTACTGCATATCTTCCACTCTATGGCGGCCACGCAGTATATACTCAACAACACTGTGTAATCTCATCCTTTTTTAGTTCCAAGTTTCTTATGCACGAGGCAGTCGACGTTCTAAGGTTTTCATGTAAGTGGTCAATTCTGAAAGTCTCTCCCAGTATATATGTCGCCTTGCCTAGATATAATTATGTTCTTATTAAAAAATGTATCTTAGGCAGCACATGATGAAATGATCTTAATTTGGGCTGATATGTTTGAGTTTCGTAGGGAACAACGAACTCGAATGGATTTTGGCTTCTGGTTTAGGATTTTTGCATGAAAATTCACACATGCCACTTTTTCCATAAATTCTTAATATTGTAAAGATTTTGCAGTTTTTTTTCATTGACACACACTCCCTCTCTCTCTCTCTCTCTCTCTCTCTCTCTCTCTCTCTCTCTCTCTTTCTAAATATCCTAACCTACTTTCCCTTTCTGTACTAATATTACACTCTACCCTCCAACACTGCCGAACTTCCCCTTGCTACCAATACATTCTCGCCCCATCTTCTATTAATGGTCGCTGCCTTCTGCCACAACGGTAGGATACACACAACATAGATGACTACATGAGTACAGTAAGCCAACGTGTCCCTGGAGAAGTTTAACAGCAGCAGGTGTCTAGATGTCAAACATAAAATAAGGCTTAAGCAGTACCTTAAAGTGCCAAACAACAGTATGGCTTAGCATTATTTTAGTGTTCAAACATTCACTCTTTCACTGTGATGACGCCTTTTGTATTTTACGCCTGTAATCGCCAGATACTTTTAATCAGTTGAAAAGGTGTCTATGCTAAGGCTTGGAAGAGATGTAAGTTCTCGATTAGCCCTCCAATACAGTGACGCCGTCTGTACTGTTTATTTGTATATTTTTAGTTATTTTCTTGGCTGCCTTATGAAGTTATACAACTTTGGACAGATATCTTCTAGTGATGAGGTGAAGCAAAAGAGGACAATGTTTTCAGGATGTCAGTGCGGACTAGATAAAAATACGTGGTGAACTAGCCTACACCTTTTCTATCCTTAATGACCTAGAGCAGCTTGTACAGCACCCTACCCGTATCCCAGACCGCCTTGGAGAGAGCTCCAACATACTTGACCTCTTCCTTACTACTAATCCTTCTGCTTACACTGTTAATCTTTTCTCTCCGTTGGGCTCCTCCGATCACAACCTTATCACCTTAATCTGTCTTATCGCTTAGGTACGGCCTGTGGACCCTCCAAAGAAACGTCGTCAGTGGCACTTTGGAGCTGTGGATTGGGAGGCCCTCAGGCAGTACTTCTTTGATTTTCCCTGGAATGATTATTGCTTCCATGGCCGGGAGCCATCTGAGTGTGCCTTGCGCATTACAGAGGTTATTCTCTCGGCCATGGAAGCATACATTCCTTTCTCATATCCTCTGACTAATGCAAGAAAGCCTTGGTTTAATCACGTTTGTTCTAATGCTGTCCACAACAAGGAGAGGGCCTATAAGAGGTACCAGAGCCAACCCACCCCAGAAGCACATCTTTTATACGTTTCTGCCCGGAATCGTGCTAAGTCTGTTCTTCTCTCTGCTAAAAATAATAATATCCATACTAAATGCTCTCAACTCTCCAACTCGAATTCCCACTCCTTCTGGCACCTTGCCAAAACCTTTCTAACAACTTTACCTCATCATTCTTCCCTCCTCTTTTCCACTCTTATGGCTCTGTAGCTATTTCTTCTACTGATAAAGCAGATCTCTTCGCTCAGACTTTCTCCTCCAATTCCACCTTAGATGATTCCGGTGCTGTTCCTCCCTCACTTCCCCCCTCTGACTTCCTCATGGCTGACATTAAACTGTTTTCAGCTGATGTATTTTCCGCCATTGCTGGCCTCAATACTAATAAGGCATATGGGCCTGATGGAGTCCCTCCTGTTGTTCTCAAGAACTGTGCTTTTGTGCTTACACCCTGTCTAGCCAAACTCTTCCGCCATTGTGTATCAACTTGTACCTTTCCTTCTTGCTGGAAGTTTGCTCTCATTCAGCCAGTCCCAACGAAGGGTGACCATTCCCAACCCTCTAACTATAGTCCAATTGCTTTAACATCCTGAATCTCAACAGTTTTCGAGTCAATTCTTAATAGAAAAAATTTAAGGCATCTTTCCCATCACAACCTTCTTTCTGATCACCAGTATGGGTTCCGTCAGGGACTCTCCACTGGCGATCTTCTCACCTACCTTTCAGACTCCTGGTCATCCTCCTTTCGGGACTTTGACGAAAGCTTTGCCATTGCACTTGACATCTCAAAGACTTTCGGTCGAGTCTGGCATAAATCTTTAATTTCCAAACTGCCCTCTTACTGTTTCTATCCTTCTATCTGTGCCTTCATCTCTAGCTTCCTTTCTGGTCGTTCTATAGCCGCTGTTGTAGACGGCCATCGTTTTTCTCCTAGATCTATCAATAGTGATATTCCTCAGGGCTCTGTCCTATCACCAACTCTCTTCCTTTTGTTCATCAGTGACCTTCTAAGCTGTACATCCATCCACTCTTATGCTGATGACTCCACCCTTCACCTTTCCATTCAGTTTCCGCAACGTCCATCTCAGCAGTTACTTCAACACAGGGGATGAAGCTATGGTACACCTAATGTCTGACTTGGCTCGTATCTCTGACTGGGGTAAAAGTAATCTTGTTGTTTTTAATGCATCAAAGACTCAGTTTTTACACCTATCAACCTGACAAAATCTTCCACAGGCATACCCACTAATGTTTAATAATATTCAGCTTAATCCTGCATCATCCTTGAACATGCTTGGGGTTTCATTTACTCGGGACTTATCTTGGAATGATCATATTACATCTCTTGTAAAAATCTGCTTCCAAAAGATTGGGTGTGCTAAGCCGACTCAGTTCCTTCTTTACCCCTGCACAATTGTTGACTCTATACAGGGGTTTTATCCGCCCCTGTGTGGAGTACAACTCTCATGTGTGGGGAGGCTCCCCACATACAGCTCTTCTCAATAGGGTGGAGTCAAAGGCTTTTCGTCTCATTAACCCTCCTCCTCTTACGACTCCCTTCAACCTCTGTCTCTTCGCCACACTGTTGCATCTTAATCTCTTTTCTATCGCTACTTCAATGGTCACTGCTCCTCTGAACTATCTGCATGCATTCCTCCACCTCTATGACGGGCGCGTAGCACCCGTCTAGCAGCAAACTCTCATCCCTTTTCTGTCCAACTCTCTAATGCAAGAGTTAACCGTTACTCCCAGCCCTTCATTTATGCAACAGGCCAACTCTGGAACTGTCTCCCCCTGTCTGTATTTCCTGCTTCCTATGATCTTCAGTCTCTCAAACGCAGTGTGTCCAGGCATTTCGAAATGATCGGATCTTGATTTTGGTTCTCTCTTGTATTTTGTTTTTCTCTTGGAAGGAACAACTTGCGGGCTCGCGGCCCTTGGTTCCTTCTTCCTCTCATTAAAAAAAAATATATTTAATAAAAAATAATGAATCTTCAACAGGCAAGAAAAATGCATAAATATTTGAAAATATCCATGTCACACAAAGATTGGCATAAGCACCACCTGCAAGCATAGTGTCAGGAGGAACTACTAGCTGTTTCACTCTTGCCAAAATACCGGAAATCACTCTTCAGGAGCACATTAGTTTACTTATAAGTATCCCCCCTCCTCTCTCTCTCTCTCTCTCTCTCTCTCTCAATAAATACAGTCTGGTATTGGTGTTTTTTATCCTCATATTATTTGTAGTTTTTCTTTCACCAACTTATTTCACCTCCTGAAGGCCAGATTCCGTAATTCGTGTTCAGATTATATTTTAAGTGTCCATCCCTACCACTGATGTTGCTCACTGATAATCATACTCTCCTTTCTGACTACACACACACACACATATATCTATCTATCTATCTATATATATATATATATATATATATATATATATATATATATATATATATATATATATATATATATATAATATATATATATATAATATATAGATAGATAGATAGAGAGATAGATAGATAGATAGATAGAGAGAGAGAGATAGATGCATATACAGTATATAAACATATATATATATATATATATATATATATATATATATGCACAGTATCTAACCACCTACAGTACCTATCTATCTATCTATCTTTCCATATATCTATCTATATTTATCAATCTATCTATCTTATAGAGAGAGAGAGAGAGAGAGAGAGAGAGATGCATATACAGTATATAAACATATATATATATATATATATATATATATATATATATATATATATATATATATATATATATATATATATATATATATATATATGCACAGTATCTAACCACCTACAGTACCTATCTATCTATCTATCTTTCCATATATCTATCTATATTTATCAATCTATCTATCTATCTTATATATATATATAGATAGATATGTATAGAGAGATAGATTGTTAGATAGATATAGATAGATAGATAGATAGATTGATCTATATACATATATAGATATATATATATATATATATATATATATATATATATATATATATGTATCTACAGAGAGAGAGAGAGAAAGAGAGAGAGAAATCACAAACCTGCATTGCAGTCATTTATTATTACACTTTGTTTCCGTCCCTTTTGTCATGATTCTATACATTTAAAGATGTCACCGTCTATTCCTTGCCCTTCTAACTTTTGGCTCAAAAACCTTCCTCTGAGGCACTAGGGCAGTAACCCAGGCTGGGGCACAGCTGCGAAATGCTGTATTGCCTCTTTGCACCCAGGGTGTTCACACATCCAGCAGTCTGGCAAGCTAGCACGCAAAATTTTACTGCCACTTTTTTCCCTTTAGGGTGAGGTTAATGAGCTCAATCTGTCCGGGTTATATTGTCTGATATAACCTAGTACACCAAAACTATACAGTGTTATTTTACTACACCCAAACGCTTATCAACCAACCCGAGATAATACAGGCTGTGGGTACTGAACTGCACAGTACATTATTGGAACGCTCCTGGGTATTTTTTTTTTTTTTTGTTCATTTAACTGAGGATATCTTGATGATGTTCATAAAATCTTTTGTGGTCTACTGTAATTGTAAAATACTACCTTTTTTCGCACGCCTAGGTTCGAGTCTCCTACAACTGACTAAAGCTTTTGAATCATAAGGAGTTATCTGGGGCGAATACTGTATATCTCCTACCCTAAATTTTTCCGGACTAAAGCAGCCAAGTCTCAAGCCCCTAAACCTCAGAAAGAGTAACATGGGATAGTCACTTATCGTTGACCATTCCCCCTCATCCTTCCACTTAAGACATGGCGATTCTGACTTGCAGCATCTCCTCGTTTGTTTTTCATTTTTCGCACATCCCTTCCTCTCACTTTCATGTAACGTGTTTAATTTCCAGGAGTTTAGTATGTCCTTGCTATTATTTTTTAAGTTAAATCTTTTGTTATATTCTGATTCTAATGTTGCTAGTTTACTCGCACATAAAACCTGTCGAACCCAATCTGCATTTAATACACTCATCCTTTTTGGGGTGTGAGGGGTTGTTTCGCGCAAAAAAAAAAAAAAAAAAAAAAAAAAAAAAAAAAAAATGCAATGCAAAAATGCAAATAAATGCAATTAAAGTGACAGTACCGGTGGCGCGTGAGCAGATTACCCACGACAGAAAAAATATAGTTACACTTTTTGTGCACTACACTTTTAATAAACACGTAAATGAAAAAATGTACTATACTGCATGGCCGGATTAATTAAATATACAATGTCCCTTATGAATGCGATACAATAGAATATGTACAGTAATTACATCATTATTTTTCCTCGCAAGACACACTGGAACCCGGAGGAACTTGGTCTGTTTCTGCTTCGATGGGTTTTTAAGTAAGGAAAAATTCTATGCGTCCCACCGACCCCCAAGATACGGACTTGATCTGCACGTATCTCCTTCTCTTGTCTTTTGTTTTAATATTTTTCGTGTGTGTGTGTGTGTGTGTGTGTGTGTGTGTGTGTGTGTGTGTGTGTGTGTGTGTGTGTGTGTGTGTGTGTGTGTGTGTGTGTGAGAGAGAGAGAGAGAGAGAGAACTGAATCACACACACACACACACACACACACACACACACACACACACACACACACACACACACACACTCGCCAGTCAAATCACCAGTGCTCTGAACCCAGTTGAGTGTCAGAGGGGCGGCAGCTGGCCATGAAAGGCAACTCTCCATCGCAGTAGAGAGTCACCGATGGAAAAGGTTTGCAATTTTGCCGGGTGTAAAATAAATGAATAATCTTGGGGTGGGTTTTGCTATTGGTACGCTGCTTTCACCTTTCACTAGCCCAGATTTTCGTCCTTTTGCATCCTTTTTAACATACTTCATTTGTCAGAAAAACTTTACGGCTTCTACATCATTTCCATAATACTTCTTCGTTAAATCCATTATATGCTAGTGTTAATTTGTTGTTACTGTCACAGACGTTTGTTAAATTGCTTGTCCGGTTGCATGGCGTTTTCTGGAGTTCATTGCTTCCATTACGATGGGATTCGGGTGTTCAGGCTTCATAGATCCATTCATTATGACGTGGCATTGGTCTGAGTTACTGTCGTTCGGGTCTCAGCTTCATTAACAACTATTGAGTAAAATCTCATTTAATATCGCCTTATGAGTTATGCAATGTTCACTGACAGCGCTGCGTGCTGTGTACAGTTCTATGACAGCGCTGCGTGCTGTGTACAGTTTGAGCCATCGTATTGAGAAAAAGAATATACGGTACGGGACAACCTTGACAGCACAGATGAGGGATGCAAAATTGACTCCCCAGTTGAGAAGTAAAACACACGAACAGTGTCCAAATGATATTACTATGCTTACGTCAACGATACGAAATATCGTCATGTCCACTGATAATATATAAATATCAATGAATATGAAAGTTGGAATATAATTCGCGATTGTTAGGTAATCCCAGTCTGTTTAGTCATGCAGACCCATCAACCACAGGCAAGCAACTGCCACTGCAGTGAAAAGGTGTTCCCTTTCAGCAGACAGTGCCTCGCCACAGCAAGGCGCGGGGAAGAGTGTGGAAGCTGGTTCCCGCATTCTTTATACCCAATAAGTGGGACACCATTTTATGCTCCATTCCACCCTGTTATTTAGTCATTGGATTACCACTCAACGTTGCACTTGGTTTCCTCTGCTCCAGGAAAGTTTTAGATTTGTCACTCAGTATAGGACCACTTGAAAATGAAAGAAAAGTAGTATAAGTGACAGGATGGATGGGAGAAATAAGATGAAAGGGGTTTGACATGGAATGATAAAGGTGAAGGACGCAGTAGGCAAGTGAGTACATGAGAGTCACCACACCACCTACCACCATAATTCGGAATGGATTAGCCAAAGTATGTCGAGTGAAATTATGGATAAATACTTACTTTTTTTTTTTTTTTTTCATTTTTTCTTTTTCAACTGAGCAGTAACTATATGAGATAAACTGCTTTGCAGTGTGATAAAATGTGATTTAGTGCTAACATTTAAAAGTCACCTGGAAATGCAATAGTCTTTTGATATTCAGCTAAATATGTTCTCTTGTGCATTGCACATTTCGGAAATCAAATGCTCTCTACGTACAAATGACAGAGAACACAACGGCAGATCAACATTCCTACGCACTGTACACAAACAACCATTAAGACATGCATACAGACTCCTCCCATGCCATACCTGACGCATGCAAATATATATAAATACATTCATGAAGGAAAGCATTCACACACACACACACACACACACACACACACACACACACACACACACACACACACACACACACACACAGGATGAACGTGTCGAAGGGTAATTAATAAACGCTTTATCAATTTTATTCCGACCAAAACAGCGAAAAAAAAAAAATACAGAGCAAAAATGAAAACCTAATTAGCATTTTATTCAGGTCGTGTATAATCGCAATGTCATATCAGTCATTTCCTTCCCCGATGAGGTGGTCACGTAACAAGTGCATGATTGGTGGTCAGATGAAGAGTGCATGATTGGTGGTCAGGTAAAGAGTGCATGATTGGTGGTCAGGTAACGAGAGCATGATTGGTGGTCAGGTAAAGAGTGCATGATTGGTGGTCAGGTAAATAGTGTATGATTGGTGGTCAGGTGAAGAGTTCATGATTGGCGATCAGGTGAAGAGTGTATGATTGGTGGTCAGGTAAAGAGTGCATGATTTTCTCTTCGCTGTTTTCTCCTGCTGTGAGAAAATAAAGAGAGAATCATGCACTCTTAGTATGGTTCATTCCCGACAAAGATGGTATGTTTTCTCCCCTGTCTGTTCGTCTGTTAGCAGGATTATGCAAAAACTAAAAGAGAAATTTGGACCAATTTTGGTGGGTTGACAACCCATGCCCCAGGGAACAATCGATTAATTCTGAGACCCATCCTGATCGTATTACAGATTCTGGTTCCGGAATTATGTTGTCCTTGTCAGAGAGATGCTCTTCACTGAGTGCGCCTCTAGTTTTTAAGTATTTCTCTTGGTGGTGACCAATTAATAAATCATCAGTCGTCACTATTCTCGTGATTGATATTTCTGATAATACTTTTTCAACGTCTCTATAATTTTCTATGCTTTCACATACACTTGGTAAGATAGTGTCTCTTCACAGTTGAAGGGTGGTTTCACAGTGAAGGTTGATGCTGTTTGCGTTTTCTTCAACAGACAAATAGTTATTAAGGAAAGCTTACCTCACTAGTGTAAACTTCATGCTTTATAATGTGTTGATATTAAGAGCAGGCATACATAGAAATGCGAAGTGGCTGGAAAACATTTTCAAAAGGTATGTCCACTGCTTCTGAAAATAAAGACGGTAAAGTGTAAAGATACTTCTATGACTGGGTATATTTTACTGATTAAACCCACATCCTCTGGTATCACCACACACACACACACACACACACACACACACACACACACACACACACACACACACACACACACACACACACACACACAGGAGACAAATACGGAAATCATGTACTGTAAACATGAAGGGTGTGTTGAAGGAGTTATGTGAAAATATCCGCTGTATTTAATTCCCCCTTATTTCGCATTTTATGACACACTGTCTTCTCCAGACTTCTCTTGCTACTTTCACCTTTGTCCACTCATCTATTGGCCATCACAGTCTTCGCCTCCTCATCTTCCTTCCTGTGATAGCCCAACCCATTCTCTCCAATTTCCTAGGCCTCTCTTTTTTGCATTCATTTTCCATTTTCCTCATAGCATCTTATCTTTTTTCTTTATTCGTTTCCTTGCATGTGAGTTATTTATCTACCTAGTGCTCCAGAATCAATATTTTTAGTTAACCAGTCGTTACCAAAAGACATTTTCACAACACCAATATCTAAATCCTAGTTTTCTCATTAATCTACAAGGAGAAATGAAAATATTTGGACGTGTAAAGTAACTTTACGCAAGGAAAATACCAAATGTCCCTCTTCCCTTTCGCGTAATTATGAAATGTACGCGTCTTTACCAGGCGTTTAGTTACTCCCCTTTGATATAAACGCCAAGGCAAAAACATGATTTGTTGTGACAGGACGGAGACGTGTTGATTAGTCAGTACTTCTTTGTCATATTTCAACCCAGCCTCTTCCTTTTACACATGTCTTAGTCCCATCCTTGCCATGTTTTTGTCACCCCTGCCACATTTTATCTCCACCCCTGCGATATTCCTTTCACCTCTGCCTTATTCTCCTCATCCCTGTATTATTTCTTTCCCATCTGCCTTAATCTTTTTACCCCTGCCATTTTATCATCACCCCTGTCTTCTCCTCTTCATCTTTACCTACTTCATTTCACCTCTGCCTTCACCCCTGTCTTCTCCTCTTCATCTTTACCTACTTCATTTCACCTCTGCCTTACACTCTTTATCTCTGCAGTACTCTCTTTTCCACTGCCGTACTCTCTCTGTCCCAGACTTACTATTTTCTTTACTGCTGCCTCACTCTCCACACTTCTCTTGCTGTCTTTACCCCTGCATTACTCTGTATATTCCAATCTCACTCTCTTTACTCTTGCCTTACTCTTTGTATCCCTTGTTTTCGTCTCTCTACCCGTACGGTACTCTTCTCTCCCCTGTTTCACTCCCCACACCCCTGCCTCACTCCCCACCCCTGCCTCTACCCAGACCCCTGCCTTACTTCCAACACCCCTGCCTCACTCCTCCCCCCTGCCATACTTCCCACACCCCTGCCCCAATACACACACCCCTTCCTCGCTACGAACATTTCTGCCTCACTTCCCACACTCCCTGCCTCACTTCCCATACCCCTGCCCCACTAACTACACCCATGTCTCACTTTCCACATCCCTGCCTCACTGCCCACACCTCTGATTCACTCCTCAGTCACTTAACTCACTCTCATCACACCACTTCTTTCCTTCTTCTTCTTTTTTTTTTTTTAATAGCTTTTTCACCCCTGCCCCATTCTCCTTCTCGGCTTCTAAGTCTCTTCGCTTGCCTGACTTCGGTCACTTGTCTTACTCATTATACCGGAATATAATTTTTCAACACTTCTCCATTCTCCTTTTCCTGCTTCACTATATTTACTCTTGCCTCATCCCTCATCCTCTCGCACCTCGCTCAAACTTTACATTTCCCTCCGGCCCTATCCAACGTAATTCACTTCGCCTAGACTTCTTTTTCTTCTCATGGTTGTTTCACTGCCTCACTGGTCATCCTGTTCTGCTCTCCGCTTCTGCCCCCCACAGCCACCTACCATGCAAGGTTATATAAGACGGGGGAGTCAGGACGTCACGCATCTGAGGCAAGCGCCAGTCTTGCGCTGCCATATCAAAAGACTCAAAGTATGTGTTGAGGATGTAGTGTCAATGCTCTCATTTTTAGTCCATTCTGCTGGCCTGTTTGGCTTATAAATGTACCAAGAGAAACAGGAGAGTTTCTACGACTTTCCACCATTGAGTTTTGAGGTTTTATTTATATGTGCATTTTGAGAACTCCTTAATGGTATATGAAGACCGATGACTGCAACCATAGTGTATAGATCATGTCGTGTTAATATTCCAATATCTTGTCCCTTATGTCATCTTGCTCTGCTCATGGATGCATCCAGTGGGACAGAAGATATTGTGTAAACTCTCTTCGATGCAATATTTTTCAGGATGCAAATATCTATTGGAAAGTCTGGACCTGTGCAGACAAACAGAGGGGAAAACAGTACCTTTGCCGAAGTGCAGAAGAACTGGGTCATTTCAGGCTAAGTTATAGGAGGCATAGTGAAGGAATGGTATCAGGTGGGGGCAAGTGGGGGGGAAAGTGTATTAAATCCTACTCCCCTCCCCCCTCCCGGTAAATCATCAGACAAATTACTCAATCCTCGTGTGCTCAGGATACGGCAATACCTTCCTTTGTCCTCACTTTGTACATTTGCCCGCTGTAGTCCTCTAGGGAATCATGCAACATTTTTGCAGTCTTACAGGCAAAAAAAAAAAAAATTTCTTCATCCCATGCTAGCCATAGACATAATGTAAAAATTTTGATAATCGTCTAATCCGTTTAATCAAATTTATTGCTGAAAAGTTCTTCGGGTTAGGTGCTATTATGTTGGTAATCAGTACACGTCAAACTCAGTTAAGAAGCAACTAAAATTCATCGAGAGTCAAACTTAGGTGTTTTTAGCGGCGTTCCAAGAATCGAGGGTCCACGGGGTCGCAAAGGGGTGGCCAAGCCTTAGTGACCTAAGGAGAAATCCTTATGGTGAACTGCAGATATTCCCCCGGATGTTTAGGATGGCCAGATTCATTCAGACTCTTGGTCATCCTCCTTTCGGGATTTTGGCGAAAGGCCATTGCACTTGACATCTAAAAGGCTATCGATCGAGTCTGACAATTTTATAAAATCCAAACTGCTCTCTTACAGTTTCTATCCTTCTATCTGCACCTTCATTTCGAGCCCTCCTTTCTGGTCGTTCTACAGTTGTTATTGTAGACGACCACAGATCTCCTCCCAGGGCTATCAATGATGGTCTTCCTCAGGGTTCTGTCCTGTTATTAACTCTCTTCCTCCTGTTCATCAATGACCTTCTGAGCTGTACATCTAACCCTGTCTACTCATACGCTAATGACTCCACCCTTCAACTTATCATCCGCTTTTCGCAGCATCCATCTCAGTAGTTACTTCAACAAACAAGATCTGAGGCTATGGCACACTAATATCTGACCAGGCTCATATCTCCGATTGGGGTGAAAGTATCCTCTTGCTGGCTCCCTTCAACCTCTGTCTCCTCGCTGCACTGTTGCATTTTTATGTCTTTTCCATACCTACTTCAATGGCCACTGCTCCTCTGAACTGTCTGCTTGCATCCCTCCACCACTACAGCGGACGTGTAGTACCCGCCAAGCAGCAAGCTCTCATCCCTTTTCTAACACTAATGCAAGAGTTAACCGTTACTCCCAGTCCTTTATGTATGCAACCGGTCAACTCTGAAACTGGCTTCCTCTGTATATCCTATGACCTATGACCTCCAGTCTTTCAAACGCAGTGTGTCCAGGCATCTCGAAAAGAACGAATCCTGAAACTGGCTCTCCTTTATCTTGTTTTTATGTTCCTTTTAGGGAACAATCTTGTGGGCTTTTAGCCTTTGGTTCTTTCTTCCTTACATAAAAAAAATAAAAACCACTCCATTCTTTCTCCTAAATCCCACAATCACTCTCCCTTTTTCTCCTCTCCCCTTGCATCCTACTTTCCCCCCACCCCCCTCTTCCGTCACACACTCTCTCGAGTCACTCGTTCTTTCTCATCCTCCGAGCTCACTCCACCTGCCCACACACCTGGCTTAGTTGTCACGTAGCCCATTAGCCACCCCACACTCCACATCCTCCCACCTGCTTCATTAGGCTCTGCCACACCCAACAACCTGCCCTTCCTCTCACTGTCCTTATTTTTCTGCTAGACTCATTGTGCTGCAAACACACGCACACACACACACACACACACACACACACACACACACACACACACACACACACACACACACACACTCTCTCTCTCTCTCTCTCTCTCTCTCTCTCTCTCTTAACCAGACTGTTCTTTACGACTATTGTCTCCCACATCGTCACCTTAATCCTTATTCTATTAATGTCAGCTTAAACCTTCATTTTTCTTATTTCCAATCTCCCTCAGTATTCCCCATCTGTCCTAGCTTCAAGGTAGTCTTCCTCTTCTGCTTTATTTCAGATCTCTCACGAGTTTTCCGGTTCCTGCATTTTTCCGCACAATTCCAGCCTAAGCTTCTACCTTCATCCTTATTTTCTAGTTCAAGCCTCTCTCTGCCTGTTTTCCACCCCAGTTCACCCTTATCCATTATCTTATCAAAATGAACCTCCTTTGTTTTCGAGTCTCATCCACTTTCCCTCTTATTCCAGTGCTTACTCGATTCTCTGTTTTCCGGATCGTCCCCTTCATCCCTCCCACTTTCACTTCAGTGGTCTCTCTTCCTTATTCTGTATAGACCTACTCCTACTTCCTTATGCTAGTGGAAGTCATGCTAAAAGATAATGATGAAAGGAAGGTCGTGTTTTGCTCACTCACTAGGATTTGTAAAGAGGTACTGCAACATCTGAAGTGAGGTATGAAACACATTCTTTTGGATAATTCATCGCATTGTTTTTGTTTGCTATTTTTTATGCATGGAATAAGGAACCAAAAACCAGAGCCAGCAAACTGTTCAAATATATATATATATATATATATATATATATATATATATATATATATATATATATATATATATATATATATATATATATAAAAGAGAGCCAAATTCAAGATCCGTTCATTTCGAGATGCCTGGACACACTGCGTTTGAAAACTGGAGATCATAAGAAGTAGGAAATACAGACAGAGGGAGACAGTTCCAGAGTTGACCTGCTGCATAAATGAAGGACTGGGAGTAACGATTAACTCTTGCATTTGAGCGTTGGACAGAAAAGGGATGAAAGTTTGTTGCAAGACGGGTGTTACGCGTCCGTCGTAGTGGTGGAAGGATGCAAGCAGACTGTTCAGAGCAGCAGTGACCAATGAGGTTCCAGTATCTTGTTACTAAGCTGAGTAGCCCACATATCAACGGTTAGATAGTTTTCAGCCTATGGTTTATTATAATAATATGGAGATGAGAAACTGATAAATTTATACACAACTTTTTTGAACTTAAGGGAAACTTTAAGCGAACGGCTGGATAGTGGTTAGTCCATAGTTTGATTTTACATACTGTGCAGACGTTACATCATCATCATCATCATCAGGACCTAGGGCAAGGTGTGGAGTAGCAACGTCCAGAGCAGCGCCCAAATTTGCCCAGTCCAATGGGCCACGCTTCCCTTCACTCACCATTCAAGCCCCCGGAATCCTGGCTCCATATGATACGCCAAAAGCATTCACCACGTACTGTAGCTTCACATAAACTTAACCGACAGAGTCACTCCGGATGTTGACACGTTAAAAAGGGGTGCCAAATCCCTGATCATGCACTTCTCCTCACAACATTCATCCAGTCAGCTCGATCTCTTGTCAGTACCCTAACTTCACCGACTAATAAACTACGAATTTTTACCAGAGTTTTCGTGTATGTGGGGAAAGAATCGGTTACCTCTAGAATGTATTTAGTTGTAAACATTGTATTTATATGTAAATATGTACGTGTTTTGCATATTATAAGGTTCATAAAACTTCAAGTTACAGTTTTTCCTGGCTACAAAATCAATACCCTCCTATACATTTATCGTTATATGGTACTTTTTTCGTTACATGGTACTTTTTTCGTTACATGGTACTTCTTTCGTTATATTGTACTTTTCTCGTAACATGGTACTTTTTCGTTATATGATACTTTGTTCGTTATATGGGACTCATTTAACCCCACATTCAAAAGCTAACTTTATTTGTTTTAGCCAAAGAGTAAAAGGTGCCATTTTTTAATAACGAAAAAAATAATTGGACACTTTAATTTAAAAAATGAGACTTGCATTATTCTTTAACTCTGAAACAACGGATGGATAAAATACACAGTTACATTCCGCACAGAGCGCACATCATACACTGTATATGCGTTCTTGCAGTTCATAATTTTGCAGATAACTGTGGGTGCAACTTTGACATCATTTAAATTCAGGAGATTATACATATAGATATTATACCTATTCACTTAACAGTAATTTGTGTTTCTGTATTCGCTGCACTTCGTCTTAAGATAAAATACATGTAGGGTGTGAAATAGCATTGCTTCGAAGTAGTATGCTGTGGAACATTATATACAGTAGACTACAGCGATTAAGGAATATGAAAAATGTCGCCTATAATGCCATTATTCTTCATGTGCCTCAGAATACACTAAGAAAAGTATTACCCACACTTCTTATCGTATATTTCTTGTGCATTGAGTATTCGTTGCATAAACCTACAATAAACAGTAGTACAATAGGAGAATACTATTGTAACGTTTCTTTAATACGATAATATCAAACGTAACAATATTGCAGTGTGTGATGATACTGCCATATCTTATTATGCTTGGTATATTACAGCCTGATAATATTATAGTGTTTACCGATATTGTCTCATTTTCCACAACTGGCACTAACAATACTGCAGTGTCTGATATTAATACGAGAACACATAATTTGATATAACAGAATTGCAGCGATATTAAATATAGCGAAAGCTCATTGCACACCATATGTAATGGTGTCTTATTAACCATTCCCATCATATCAGGTGTATATCAGGCATATGGTTGTATGTAACAATTATTAATTACAAATTTTATTGATGATATTGCAAACCTTCATGGTACGCAAACTAACAACTATAATATTCCCGTGTTGATGGTAGTATAAGAACGCATACACGGATACAACAGCACTGCGGTGATTGGCCATATACCAAATGCTCATAATTCATTACTTACAGCAGTAGCCAGTTATCCAATATCATTATATCATATGCACTGTTGCTGTATTAGGTGATATGACTGTATCTCTTAATTAGGACTTACATTAAACTAATGGTATAGCAAACACTTGCTCCAATCACTTTCAACAGTATCACTGCTTTGTATGATGATTTTTTTGCAATAAAGTACACTAAATGTATTCTAAAAACACAATGGTACAACGCTGGCATTAAATTTGCGAAATATAATGGTCACTTACACGCACAGCGGTGTTGGAGTGGAACACGTTCACGAGGTGTGTGTGTGTGTGTGTGTGTGTGTGTGTGTGTGTGTGTGTGTGTGTGTGTGTGTGTGTGTGTCTGTATGTGTGTGTAACATTTCCCGTTATAGTCACGCCTCTGAGAAAGAACAACAATGCTGTCATAAAGCAGAAGACCTATTTTAAATCCAGTACGATTAGTCTTCTCAGCATCGCAACAATGTCACAATCAATAAACTCTAAAAGCATGCAATTACCCCACTAATAAGCCTCGACACCTCATAAAACGTTGATCATATAAGTCGTTCCCAGTCTCCATAATCAGCAGTTGGGAAATCCATCATGCATTTCGATTATGTCAACACCCACACTTAATTCAGTGGACTGATTGGTGCTAATCCATTACTGACAACAGGGAATGGCCAACACAACGGAACCTGTGTGTGTGTGTGTGTGTGTGTGTGTGTGTGTGTGTGTGTGTGTGTGTGTGTGATGAGAGAGGTGCCACTCTAATGATGTAACGGCGGGAATGATAGGTGCTGTAGAGTGAAGGTGGTATGGTATAGGTTTTTTTTTTTTACTACTCCGGCGTAGGTTTGACGTGGGTGTAATATCAAACATAAAAATGGATCGTGAAAATACAGTAAACAATTCGAAGGTGTGGAGTTGGGTGTACTTAAGGATTAAATGAAATATAAGTGCCTGTGTTGTGTTTGTCTGGATGTTAGGCATGTGAGTGGGAATGTTGCAGTGATTTTAGCAGAATATACCGTTTATCAGGCAATGTGAAGACAGAGAGAGAGAGAGAGAGAGAGAGAGAGAGAGAATGTATCCCCTTTCATCACCTCCCTTCCATGACCCTCCTAGTGTAAACTGTACTGATTCATAATTTTTTGCTGTGTTTATGCTTGCTCTATTTGGGCATTTGGTGTGTGTGTGTGTGTGTGTGTGTGTGTGTGTGTGTGTGTGTGTGTGTGTGTGTGTGTGTGTGTGTGTGTGTGTGTGTGTGTGTGATTTACTGATGAAATGAGGCACACTTGTGGAGATGGTAATTATTAAGCATCTTTCCAGCAAGGTGATGGTACATTAGAAGTGAAGAGTAGTGTGTCGAAAAGAGGATAAGTGGCAGGAGAGTAGAAGACTATGATGTGAAACAGGATACTGAATTTTCTCTCTCTCTCTCTCTCTCTCTCTCTCTCTCTCTCTCTCTCTCTCTCTCTCTCTCTCTCTCTCTCTCTCTCTCTCTCTCTCTCTCTCTCTCTCTCTCTTTCATTCTCTCTCTCTCTCTCTCTCTCTCTCTCTCTCTCTCTCTCTCTCTCTTTCCCATTCTCTCATATACTAGTTAACCGCAGGCATCGTTTAAGTTTTATGCACAGACTGGAGTGCATATTGAAGGTGTCCACCAGTTTGGTTTCGGTATATGAGGAATTACCGATTAGAGAGATAAATGGCTCTTTGGAATTAAGGTGGATTGCGTTTATTGAAACTAATATTATTTATAATGGTGCTGGGTTGGATGGTGCTCTCTCTCTCTCTCTCTCTCTCTCTCTCTCTCGCTCGCTCGCTCGCTCGCTCGCTCGCTCTCTTAAACCGAGAAACAAAGGGAGTGAAAGTGGCAAAGCGAGACACAGACAAACGGCAAACAAAGGTGTCAGCTGATAGTAAGATAAAAGAAAGAAAAAAACAACAACAGAAGAGGCAAAGGATGGTAGGAATTTTAAAGAGAGAGAGAGAGAAGCAGCAGGTATAAAGAGTTGGAATGAGAGGCCACACGCACTTCATTGCCTCCCTCCCCATTACCTCTCACTAAGGCGCTGTGTGTTTAAAATCTGGCCTTGGCCGTTGAATCAAAGTAATGAAAATAGAGTAAGATATTTTTTTTTTTCCACATCTGACTCTGTGCATTACTTAAGGAACAGAAGGTGGTGTGGTTGTCCACATCACCAACAAATGGCAAGACAAACACTCTTAGGACGTCAAGTTTGTGGTATACTGGCCATAGCTCACTGAGGGATGGTGTGGTGTTACTGGATGGAGTGATAGCATGACGCTGCTGCTCCTCACAAGCAAGAAACAGCCTAAAAAAATAAAAAGCCCTATCAACTTTTTTTCGGCAATGTCTGATATTTGAGAAGTGTCATGAGGAAGTACAGTCCACTGTTATATCCACTGTACCACAATCACGAACAATATGATCGTAAAAAAAAGGAGAAAATGAAAATGTGTACTCTGTAGCACCTACGCCTTACAGATGGTTTACGATCCGAACATTTGACTTTGCCGTGTGCCTTTCATGTTCGACTGATTGTCCTCAAAATCGATATACTTCTTTCTTGTCTGATTTTCAAACCTTTCACCAAATTTGGTGTTAACTGGATCAAAACTAAGCTGACCGTGACATGCGACCTTAGCCTGTAACCTAATGTTCTCAAGATCGAACCTCCCCATCCTGTGCTGGCCTTCCATCAAATCTGTTTTAAGTCGAATCATAATTTTTTGTAGTGAAGGAACCAATATTTGATCTTATCCTGTGACCTTGAGCTTCGATTAATTATTCTTAAAGTCAAATCCCTTCATCTTTGCTCTACCATGAACCCTTCCACCAAGTTTATTTACATCAGGTACAATTGCGTAAGTTCATCTGTCATGTGACCTGTGATCTTTGACCTTTTGTTAAAAAAAAAAAATAACTTATCTCTTTGTCCGACGCTCCCACGTTCAATCATTCTTTTATTTTTCTCTAAATTAGATAAAAACTGATGTAGTAATTTTGTTCATCACACACACACACACACACACACACACACACACACACACACACACACACACACACACACACCGATCACAACATTACAACCCTTGCACTACGTCCACTAACTCTAAAACTGAAAGGCTAGATGATGTTGCAGCCTGTGATGAGGGCAGAGCGTGGGATGTGAGGGAGGGGAGAGGAGAGAGCCATTGTGATTATGAGGGATAAAGAGGGAGCGATAAGGGTCCCGTCAGGGCTTATGGAGGGGGCATTATGAAACCATTGGATCACCCCTGACTTTAATACTGCGAAAAATAGTTATTTTCGTCATCAGCGTCATCATTTCAATTAATTTAATTTTACAAAGTGATGTTTTGTACCGAGAACTGTCAGCTTATGAAATTTCTCTGATTGCTGTCTGTTGGGAAGACGTGGAACACAAAGTGCGATTATTGCTTTGAGAGAGAGAGAGAGAGAGAGAGAGTTTTCCTAGGAAATTTTATAGGGCACGCTTTAAACGCACTTAATTGTTTTCATGGCCGATATTTTAAATAACGTTATTTATTATATAGTCACTAAATTTGATACAGGAAGTTTGTTGAAATACAGAGCAATGTGATCTAGTGTTCGCCCATATTTTCTGATTAATTTCGGTACTTTTTGAGATCAGTGTATATTGGCAGCAGAACAGTACAATCTAATAATACATATCAAAGGCCACTTAACTTCATGTTCATAGATAACGTCACTTACTTATCAGTCTGAGTATTCATGTCACTAAACCTCCAACAAGTGGTCAGACACCGAGTGACCCTTCAGATCCACTAAATTATTTCTTGTTCTCACATGCCTCTCTCTGGGCATATAGATGATGGTCGTTGAGCAGGATGGACGTATCTTAGTCGACCTGGTTACTTATACGCTACATATCTTCAAAGAACAACTTCAAGACAACACAAGATCTTGATTATCACTCTAGTACTTCTGGTGGCAGCTTGGTAACCGTTTCTGAAGAGACTGTAAAGTGTGTAATGGCTTTTTATTGACCCTGTGGAATCATCAGCAACTTACCGTTTCAGCTAACTGAATCTCTCTTCTTCATAACTAATATTATTCCTTTTTTTTTTTTTTTTTTTTTATGTGTCCGACTCTGGGCATAGGTTTCACAGCCTGCTATCAAGGCCCAGCAGTCCTCCTACATACCATACACCTCTACATGTCACCACTTCGGCGCTACACCCACCGTCCATATTGATTACATGCTAGGGCTGTCTCATACAAGACTGGTGTATTGGTATTAGCGGGGGTATTTTTACATGTTGGCGGATCTTCTGGTAGATCAGTAAAGCCTGATTTAATGAAATTCAAATCCTTAAACTGTCGTTTTCTGAATCTTAACGCACGTTAAACACTGCCCACTAATTTGCTTGAAGCGGCTAATTCAAGCAATATGCACTAATTTTCTTCTATGATCACTACAGTGATTGTATAATCAACTTAATGCCTTTCATGTGTCACTAGTTCACCAAACCATGTAAAGGTAAGTACTGGATCATGCTGTCTCCTCCAGCAACATTTTTTTTAATGCATGCAAGGTAGCTTTAAAATTATATAAGGTGCTTACATAATTAACAAAGTTTCATAAATACTTTTTCTTCCCTCATTTCTCATGCGTTTCTAATTTCATGATCTCTCGGTAAACCGACAATGCAATTAGCAATCTAACAACATCAACAGACACACACACGTTGCCTCCCCAACAGCTCCAAGGTGACTGGTGATGGGTGGCAAGGTATAGAAACTTCGGAGGGGGAGTGAGCCAACTTCTTCCTCTAAAACTAAAATAATCCAGTTTCAAAGAGTGTAATGAAACTTCAAAATAAATAAGTACATTCCTTACAATGCAGCCCCTTCTATCCCCGACGTAAATGTTTGTTCCCCAAAACGGAGGAGATACGCAATATTTATTTATAAAAATCAATCTACCACCACATCACATCATGACCACACATCCTTCTACCACCACACCACAATCTTCCACCAACATACCATACCACAGTCACACCACACCTTTCCACTACCACACCACATCACCACCATACCACACCATCCATTTACATTCCTCAATCACCATACCACCTTGCTCCATTTTCATACCATACTTCTATATCACCATACCACACCATCACCATTCCACAACCCTCTACCATCATTTCACACCCCACCACTACCATATTGCACCACCATCATCATACCACACCTCTTCATTACCATACCACATCACCACTATTTCACCTCAACCAATTACAATAACATGCCATTATACTGCATACCTCAACCCTTCACCCTATTATCAGCAGTAGAGGAGTGTTCACATAACGTAAGTTAAAGAAAAACAGAGATAGAGAAGCGTCACAGTAATCCTGCGATTATCCGGACGTCCATTATCTGAACAATCCATTATCCGGATGCTGTGATCTGGCCGTTTGAATGAACATGCTTTTGTGGCCTAACATACCCCACAACCTATTTCTTATACATGACGTTGGTGTTGCCAGTGTGGTGGTGAGAAGTGTTGGAAGAATGCGGCTTATACCTGCCTCAGTCATCATAAACACTTGTAACACACAGACATCATCATCGTGTAACTGACATGAAACAAGTAAGCTTTATAACTGGGGCACACAGAAACGCCAACTGGGAGAAAAACAATTATTTGCCATTGCCTGTGTTTAGAAAATGTTGGTTTTTGCATTTATTTACACTCTCAAATCAGTTTTGATATGGTTTAATTAAAAAGAGCAAAGGAGTATTCTGTTAACTGATTGTGTAATACAGGCATGTTATTTGTAAGCAGTCCCCTTGTATGGAGTCACTCTGAACATCTTAATAATCATAACTGTCAGGTCATATTGGAACACAACTTGGCAGAATATATCTAGAATCCAGTTAATAATTCAGCTTTATAAATTTACAGAGAAGTGGAACATGAAGAAGAGGGGGAAGGTGAAGAGGGTGAAGCAAGAGAGGAATGAAGAAGGGAGGGTGCTGAATGAAGAGTTGAGTGCAAAACATGAGAGAGAGAGAGAGAGAGAGAGAGAGAGAGAGAGAGCAATCCCTCCGATATCCAGGTTAAAGCTGGACCCAGGCCTCCAATACACTCCAGTCCAGCAATCAGTGTCGTGTGGCTGGTTCATTAACACTATCCTGTCAGGTTCGCCACACTGAGCTTGGTTCCTCTCTCTCTCTCTCTCTCTCCTTTCAGTTCTTTCGTTTTAATGCACTGTTTGGTGACGTTGCCTTACTTTTACTTTGGCTGTCTCTTCATAACTTTCGTCACCAACATTCTCACCCTCAACACAGCTGTCAAAACTGCAGATAAATCTGCCTACTACTGGCCACCCTTTTTATGGCACTTTTTTTTCACGCATTTTACTAATAACGTACGTGGAGAGAAAACACGAAATATATTTATCTTGTGTTTCGGGGTCACAGAGTATGGGTCATGCGCAGTACCAGTCGATAGAAACAAAGAACTTCAGCTCATTTCTGGTGTTTTTCTCCCATTCATTGGTCAACTTGCCATTACTGAACGTCATGTAAGTTCTTCGGTTCATATGTTCTTCCTTGAGAACATTTGATGGTTCTGTTTCGAGTAATCTGTCTCCTTGTGTAACAAAGTTTTCCTGTCTCCCAACAATTTCGTTTTCCTTTTGTTCTCCTTACTGTCTACCCAGTATTCTCAAAAGTGGCCCGCCAGACGATAACAATAGGAATATTTTAAGATAAGGCAGACACCAATAGCACATTTAACCACAATGTACCAGTTGGCAAGTGTGGCTGACGATATGGACAGAAGGGGACAGTCATTCCTTATTTTTCTCCGTCACCGTCACTTGCCCAACGTCATCATCATGTTTCCTTCTTCCTCTGTCACCACAGTACGTCTTGACAGGTGGTGTTCATCCCTTCTAGTCGTTATCATGATACTTCTTTCCAGCTCAAAACCAGATTACATTCTCCCCACACCCCATTAATCATTCACATTCCTCTTTCCCCGACTCCAGTTAGGATATTGCTTTTCCCACTTTCTTAGTTCTCTCTGAGAGCTACATTTCCTTCTGCTTGCCTAGCCGACATCATCAATACTCTCTCTCTCTCTCTCTCTCTCTCTCTCAACCACAGTTCTTCCAAGTTTCTTTATTCCAGCTCTTCTCTCCCGCCACACAAGTCATCGTCTCATGTACATCATTACCTCTGCCAACGACGTTAGAGGAGGTTATGTTTTCACCTATGTTTGTCTTTCTGTTTGTCCAGACGATATCTAAAAGTTCGCAATGAATTTCAATTAAATTTTGTGGAAGAGTGGTGCATGGGTCAAGAAGCAATTCAATAAATTTGAGGGTGGATCCGGATCCTATGCATTCCACACAATATCTCCACGGATCCGGATCCCTTTTAATGACAATGTCATTGACGGAGGTATGCGCTCTCTGAGTGGTTTGTAGTTTTGTCCTTGCACCTCACTCTCCGCTTTTATATCCTTAGTATCTTATGAAGGTTTAAATGTTACGTTATTTTTTTTTTTTTAAGAAGGAAAACCAAGGAGTTACAGCGAGTATAAGTTAAACAGTGAGACAGACCTTCAGCGCGTGAAATGTGTGTGTGTGTGTGTGTGTGTGTGTGTGTGTGTGTGTGTGTGTGTGTGTGTGTGTGTGTGTGTGTGTGTGTGTGTGTGTGTGTGTGTGTGTTAAAAGCCCGGCATCATATGGCGAGAGGGAGAGTGGTATGTGAGTGAGGCAGGCCAGAGCTACATGTCTCGGAGAGAGCGAGAGACGCAATTTGCATAAATGCATCCTGCAGGTGACAACGTTAAAGAAGTATTTGCTTGGCAAAGTGAAAAACTCTAGCCCTTTTTTCACTATTTTCTTCTCCTTGCTTCTATCGAAGCAATGAATTTTAGAAAAAGTCCTTGTGCTGTTGTATTTTCTGCTATCACTTGTTAAATTAAGAAGCTATGTAAATGGTGGTTCAGTGAACTCCATAACATTTTCAGTCAAATAAAGTTAATGCAGTAGTGTTACGGTACTGATATAGATCGACGCAGATGCAATCTAACTTCCGATGTAAAAGATAACAGAATACTATTTAGCTATCATAAAATGTCAGTAGTTTTTTATGCAAGGAAGAAAGAACCAAAGGTTAGGAGCAAACTATTCTCTCCAGAAAAAACAAAAACAAGATATGAGTCAAATTCAAGATCCGTTCAGACTTAACTTCAAAATATTGTGGATCCAGCTTTCCGGCTGTATTTCCCTAATTATATAAAAAATTAAACAGGTCGGATAATTAGTCGACTTAACACAGTTCATTTTAAAAATTGAAGATTAAAGCGAAAAGGCTCGTTGGGATGGAATAATAGCAGATGCCATTCCTTAAGACCGTATTATCTGTGAAATTAACCTGTCACGGGGTTTTTGAACATTTTCAATATTAAAGAATACTTTAAAATGTTACTTGTCAATATTAACAAAGAAGAAACTTGTGAAAATCAAGTAATGATTACTTTATTTCGGCCTACTTCGCCGATTCTCTAAGGACAAGAATTTATAAACTTTCTCAACAGTACACAGCAAAGACTAATTACTCACACACGCTGTTTGTTAGTACTGTTGGCCTCTGGAGAAAGTGACTCCACCCCTGACAATCAATAACTAGTAATAATAGTAACAAGCAAGTTCTTGCCGGTGCATTAACTCCTGGTTGCACAACGGATTATAAGCTTAATACAAAAGGACTGGCCTCAGTACCAGTTATGAATAATGCAATGCATTATGCAAACTAGGAGCGGTAAGTAAAATAAACTTAATGTGGAAAAATAAAACACGAGTTTACATTACATTAACCCGTCACGTCCCGAGGTTTTCCGCACCTCCGACATCCCCCAGTCCCGAGGTATTTTTGAAAAAAAATTTTTTGGCTAAAACCTTCGCTTTTGGTGAGAAACATCGAAAATTCATAGAGAAATTGCTCACCTGAGGTTTAAAATAACCAATCCAGGTAGGAGTTCCTCCTTACCTGACTGGGTTTTCTAACATGCTGGCACCAAAGAAAACGAGTTCTATGGGAGGGTAACTATTTTATCCACTCATAAACGGTATTTATTTATTTACTTGGTACGAATGTATATGTAGTATGAGAGTATATTGGTTTTCAAGCAGTAATAAAGGCATTATAAGCATTGTTTCACTCACTAACTAATCACCATACCTGACCTTTTTTTGCCACATTACCTGATCATTATTTCTGGCTGTTTCTTCTTCTAATGCTATGAAAACATTGTCCTCCACATTGTCATCGATTGGGGAATCACGCTGGCCCTGAATATCTTTACTAGCCAGGTCACTGGTAACAGGTCCTTTGCCAAGACAATGGCGTAAGGGGGGAGGGGGGAGGTTATGCGGTGTAAGGCATTGTCCCTGCTTGGCATCTTGTAGAGGAATAGAGGAAGGTGTCCAGTGTAAACATACGAAAAATCACGCGCGAAAATTGAAAATTGTGCAAATTAGGGACCTTGCAATTGCATGACGTACTGGTACGTCACTGGGACTGGCAAATGCAAATCGTTGCAACGTATCCATACGTTGACAGGACGGGGCGGGTTAAGCTCAAGAAAAAGAACTGTAAATTTATTAATTACACTGAAATAAATTTATGTTACATGAGTCTCAAATTAATTCAAAAAGAACACACTCGCTCACTCAAAAGCTAAACTCTTAAACCTAGGAAAAACGAAAAGAAATACTGGTCAGAGAGTGGGCTAAGCGGAATGGACTGGGCGTCGTTGCTGAGGAAGGATGCTGCCACACACGCTGAACCTCTCGCCAAATCACTGTCTAAATGGAGATTCAGGAACTCGCTGGACAACGGCGGCGCTGCTCCACACTGGGCCCGAACGAACCTGCACTCATGGCGTCTCAATCCTGACTGAATTCAAACAAGTGAGGCGAGGGCTGAGGCCAGCCGCTAACTGCTAACGGCTAACAGAGAGAAAGTGAGTGAAACACACCTATAATAAATCACTCAGCGAAGGCGCTAATGTCGCACACAAGGACGATCAGTTATGAAACAGTGAAAAATTGTTCTGAAAACACTCCCGATCGGGTAAATACGGGGATGGTTAAACTGAGTGATAAACAGTGAATATTCCACTAGAGTTAGTGGTTTTCACCAATGTTCAATGTCACGAGTTTATTTAGATAGAGAATCGCACCAACTCGTGACATAACTCTTGTAAAGCCTATCTATCTGTCAAATTAACCCTTATAAAGCATGGGCATGACGTCTGAGAGTGCTTAGACTGACTGATAAGAATACAGACCTGTATGTGGATAGGCATCCAAAACTATCTGGCATCCTTCAGGATTGGTATGAAGAGTACTGTAATCTTGACTACCGTATCCCCACCCACTAATTCACCTTGTGTACCCATTCCCACTACCCACCCCGTCCATCCAACCCCACCCATTCACCCATCATGCCAACACTCACACCACAATCCACCAGTACCCCTTCTTTGCCAACTTCTACCACATACTCTCTGTCCATCCCCATCCATTCATCCATCTTGTCAATGCTCTGTACTCACCAATACATCAACCTGCCCACCAACCCCCCAGGCAAAAACTTGCATGAGCGTATAGTGTTTACCTGCGCAATTCCGCCAGCGTATTGTTAGGCATGTTCCCTCTCGTTCAGTCCACACCCACACGTGAAGTACAAGGTCAAATTTAGTAAAATGGCTTACATCCTTCCAACGCAGGAATTAAGTGTGAGTGGAAAGCATCTGGCCTCTAACTGGTTCATCTTTGGAAATACACACACACACACACACACACACACACACACAATGGTTCTCTTAATGGGATGGATAAGGAAAGGGATTTTTTTTTTTTTGACCGTGGCCATACAGGGACATTTTCCAACACTGGCAATCTGAAAGGTAATAGCAAGAGCACTGAAATTCATCATGAGATGGTCACACGAGCCATTTTATCACAGTAAGAAAACAAAAAGTGAGTATCGTTATGCAAGTGAGAGACAAATGACTGTCTTCTTTCCTATAAGTCCTACTGATACACGCATGAATACACAATAAAAACAGTGAAGATAACGATTACGAAGATGCTGCTACTGGCTGTGTTGATGCTAATGATAATGAGGCGGAATACTACTTACAAAACTTGTGTGAACTCGCAAGTAACCGAAGTAAAAGGGAGAATTAGGACTTGAATAATAAACTGGTCAAAGCTTAATCTGGAGGGGAACAATGAGGCCGAGGATTATACTCAGAGAATCCCAGTATCGTCACCTGTTGAGTGTTGTTTTTCACGTTCTTGACAAGGATGATATCAAAGTGAGGAAGTCCATGACCTTGACTGGGTGGCGGACTTAGATGTAAACAAAGGCTGGTCAAAGCAACATACACCCTTCTGCTTTTTAATTTGTGTTTTATATCCGCAAAAATAATAAAATTAATTAAGCATAAAAAGGCACATTACAGTTTGTGTAATTTAATAAGATTAGCACGCATTTGCCCCCGTTTGCTGCTGGAAGTCTTTTGTGTTCAGATGGACACTGTTAATGCTTTTGTGGGGTTGAATTTACCCGGCCAACCTGCCTCCTTTAACCCTCTCCTGTTAAACTAAAATAATCTAACTTACTGGCCATTAAATGTAGAAACGAATCAGCTCTCGAATGGAGTTGTGGTTGCGTTCAGATGACAAAAAGCTCATGTGGGAAAACGTGCTACGAATATTTGGCAAGACTACGTCCATGGGTCTCTTCTCTTCTCCACCTTTTTCCACATTGAATGAGGATAAAATAGCTGTTTCTTCCGAGCTAGTTCTTTCGCAAACAATGTTGTGGAATACTTTTGAAAGGTTAGAGGGACAGAATATTCTAACGAACGTAGCCATACCAAAAACGACGTAACAGACTAGTTGGTCTACGCTAGGTGAATGTCAAGTAAGATGTGGGACTGCTGTTCAAAAAGACTCGAGGTCAGTCCCAGGATAAGACAGGGAAACAGTTGGGTATTTGAATTTCGATAACTCCTTGGATCAGGTGACGTATATTATTGTTTAATTTTTGCTACCATCAGGCGAAATTATTGGGCTTAGTAAAGACGTTTTATAGTGAAGGAGGAGAATGCCATATGTAATGTGCGGCCACACTTACCCGAAACACATGATCAACAAGATGAAACAAAACGCCTGCAATATCCAAGTCTGAACGTTGGACGGACCCCTGAGCCTCGTTTCCTCTTGTCGATCACATATTTGGAGCAAGTGTGGCCGCATCCTAACCCCTACATCGTGTCCTGCTAACATAAACCAGAAGAAGAAGAAGAAAAAAGTTAAGTTGTACGTAGTTGGGCTTAAGCGTGTGTGTGTGTGTGTGTGTGTGTGTGTGTGTGTGTGTGTGTGTGTGTGTGTGTGTGTGTGTGTGTGTTTCAGTCAGACAGAACCCATGACGTGAATGTATTTGTATACTGTGTTGACATAGGTCTTTCATTTCTTTTGCCCATGTTTGCTCTGCCTCCCGTAGGTGATGTTTAAAGCTGTGTCCACGTGAACTGACTCAGCTGCGCCATTCCCTTTCCTTAAATTTTATGCCATCACAACCTCAAATAAGATGTGGACTTGGAACGAAAGTTTGTCATGAATCGAATATTTCATTTTCACATTTTTTTTTTCCGAGCGTATTTTAATTCAACTTTTTACGGTCACATAAATGGTCAGGTACGTAGCTTGTTAGTCTACCAATTATGAATTCTGGCTGTATATTATCTAGGGGTTGTTAATGTGTAGTAAGATTTGTTCAGACTTTTACATGCCAGAGTTCACACCGTGGCTACATAATCTCACCCACATACACAAAAACTCAGTATCAGCAAGACGCATGTACCCATTTCCAACCGATCATTGTCGTCTAATGGTAAAAATAATTACCTTTGAAAGCTACGGTAATTTATACAACTGCTTTTAATTACCATGAATTACTTTTCCAGCAGAAAAAAGTTAAGTATTGGTGTGATGTGATACACCGGTGAGTGGCCTCAGGTTGGCAAAAGTAATCTGCCTGTATTCACTCCAGCAGACACAAAGGCATGAGAAAACAATAATAACATGTAATAATTAATGTAGAAAAGTTCAACATGTGTGTTTTTTTTCAGTGCTGTTGCCCACAGAAACAATAATCATTCCAGAAAAAGAAAGAAAGAAAAAAAAAAAGGTACTATCTCAGAGCACCCAATCCATAGCTCCGTGTCACAGGCTTTGCTTACTGGGAGGGGCTACAGGCCTTACCGGAGAGACTGAACAGTAAGGTGATGAGATAGTGGTGAGAGAAGCCCAATGGAGAGAGAGAAAAAAAAAGACGTTAGGCAAAAGGATTAATTGTAGGGAAAAGGTCAAGTATGTAGGAACTCCAAGACTGGTAGTGTGTTGTACAGTCACCCAAAGATGTGATGACAGAGTATCCGTAAGTTTTCAATCAGCGATGACGCACTCATAGTACCCGGTGACCAAAGCACTCTAAAACTCTGCCATTACTTCTTGGGGAGACTGTACAAGCCGCCCTAGGTTTTTGACGATGGAAAAAATGTAGGCTTGTTCATCAGGTGGATCAGCCAATGGACAGGAGGGCCAAAGATGACGATGAACATTGAAATGGCGTAAGAGGGAGACTTTGGATAAGGACGAAATCATTTGTCAATGTAACAGATCATTTTCTTATACAGTACAATAATTGTACACAACTGATAAACATTGGGCGCATTGAAAACTTAGTTATGTAAATCAGACTCTTAGATAAGCAAAACACCATTTCAGTAAACATGGTCTTATGTTGAACACGACGAGAACTCGGTGTATCTACTGGTACAGAAGCACTCGTATCTTGAGAGCTTAGCTACACCACTATGCATGTTAACGATGTCCATTTTCAATTCAGCAGCTGTGTAAAGTTGAGGTATACATCAGAGTATCAGGTAGGAAAGCAGGGATCCTCATGCGTGTAAACTGTATACTTAGTTTGCTTCATATACAATACAAACAAGAGTTATTTTTACTGGGACACTTGCTCTTAACCATATTTACAATTATGGCAGTTTGGAGTATAAGCAATAACAAAGCGAGAGAAACAACTTTGCTGATAGAAGTGCAGCTGGTGGAACATGGAAGTCTTACCACGTTACTCCACATTTAGAGGAACTATACTGGTTGAAAATTGTCTCGTAACACAGTATTTAATACACTGAAAAAGAAGGTTCTTAACTAGTCTTTTTACACTTCCTACTGCTCAGAACAAACAGCATGCAATCACAAGGCAACTAATTCCACTTTGTGAACCACAACCAACACTAATTATGGTTCAAGGTCTGTGTTAATCAAGGCTCTAGAATTATGAAATGCCTTATCTGCAAGTATAAAGCACAAAATCCCTGAGTTTATTATTCAGAAACACTGAATAGTTACCGACTTATTCATGACTTAACAACACATAGTACTGCTTATCTTTACTTTATTTGACTAAGAGTGTTAGTTATCTATAGTTTTTTGCATACATGCGGCATGAACAGAAGTAGCATACGAAAACATTCACGACTCTCTCTCTCTCTCTCTCTCTCTCTCTCTCTCCTGTTCATTCTTTTAATACACTGGATGGGGTGACGTTGTTTTATTTTCCTTTATACCTCTTGATAATCTTCTTCACCATCACACTCATTCTCATCTTCAACAGAGCTCATTCATACCAGCAGACGTATGGACACAATGAGAGGGAATGAATAACCGTGTGCTGTGTGACTTTATAAGGAGCATACATACAGGCAAGAGTTTCCGAACCTGTTTCGTGTGATACCGAGAGTAAACACAGAATGATGAATGTGGTGAAACTCAAGGCTTGAAAGGAGTTAATCTGAGTAGGGAGTTGATACGAATAGCAATCTTGGACTCCACCCTTTGAAGACGTGTGTGAGAGAGTGTGGATGAGGATGGACTGAGGTTAGCGATGAGGAGAACGTGACCTAAGACGTGTGTGAATATGACTGTGTGTAAAATTAGAAGGAAAAGCTAAAGAATGAGAGATGAAGCAGTGGAAGGCAGGACATCGCTGCCTTACTAATAAAGGCACGAACACATGATCCCATTTAACTGAAGCCAGGAGTAAATACACATGTGCAACATGTGATGGGTATAGGTCAATATATATACTGTATATATCAGGAGGGGGAGATGTGTTGCATTGTTCTCAGGTTATTAGAGAGAGAGAGAGAGAGAGAGAGAGAGAGAGAGAGAGACAGAGAGACAGAGAGAGAGACAGAGAGAGAGAGAGAGAGAGAGAGAGAGAGAGAGAGAGAGAGAGAGAGAGAGGTGGGAGTAAGATTAGGTACGAGGCCACCTGCAAGGAATTAGGAACTGAGGGATACCTGAGCCCATCGGGATATTGCCATTACGGCTTTAATGATAATACCTGAGTGTGTAACATGACATACAACGCTCTTGGTGGCTAAGCTAAAAAAAAAAATGGTCAGAGAGAATTTGAAAGTTCTAGAATTTTCTTGATCTTTTTGAGTACATGAACGCTGGTGGCCAAAGAAATAATGCAGAATATAGTGAACTTATTTACGGGTGATATAACTGGCAGATACATATAAGGTAATCTTGAAGGGTAAATATATCTAAATCTCAGTTGTTTCCTCAGCATTTCACAGGATTGTATTAATTCAAACTACAACATTGGTTTCTATTATTATTCGCTACGTGCTGGAATGTAATAATGATATTTAAGTTAATTAGGTTACTGCACGGTGTTTACAAAAGTGGAATGATTGTATTAGTAGTAGTAGTTGTTGTTTTTGTAACCCGATGGACTGTAGGCTAGAATTGCTTTTCTTTCGGGGAATATTGAGGGAAATGAAGGACGTTTGTATAACTGGGCAGTGAATCCGTCCAGTTATATAGCTGCCACCCCGCGAAGGCGTCCCTCTTCAGCACTAAACGACTCCAGTGTAACGAAGCGATTTGATCTTAGGAGTGATATTTGATTCTATTCCTCTCTTGCTTTGTAAAGAATTGTTTGGATTAGATAGCTTCTCTCTTAGCTAAGTGCTTCGTAATCAAACGCCTCATAGATAAAAATCTTTGTTCTCCGCAATATCATTGCGTTGGTGCTTCTTCACGAGAGAGAGAGAGAGAGAGAGAGAGAGAGAGAGAGAGAGAGAGAGAGCATCAGGAAGTCAATTGGCTACGAAAGGTAGATAATGAGAGGAAATGGGAGAGTCAAAAGAAAAAAAAACACGCTTGTAAATAGGTTTGTAACAGCTAGAAGGAAAAGAAAAAGGGAATAACGGAAAACACACACACACACACACACACACACACACACACACACACACACACACAGAAAGGATGAACATGTCAAGAAAATTATCAAAAACGGTATCAAATATAACCAAAACTAGTGATAATATAATACTGGACAGAAATCACAACTATAATGTTTGATTAAATCCCTGTTATCAAATTTTCGCAGCAATAACATTTACGAATAAACTGGTCAGGTTAAGAATATCTTTCTACTTTTCATTTCTTTACATTTCAGTCATTACCACTGTTATGGCTAAAAATGTGTTGATAATGTTAGTATGTCACTGATCTGATCATTTATTATGGTTAGTGATCTCGTTATGCTTACGATGTATTTCCACTTAGTTCTTTGTTTCTTCCTCCTCGTCATATAATTCTGCATCACGTATGTACTATCGTATACAAAAGTTCCTTCCACCAAGCAACTATAGTGAGGATCTGAATCACCTCATTTTCATCCCATTACACAGCTATATGCATTTCCTATAGATGATTGTGGATTAAAATTCATATGATTATTTTTGGACTCACTATGTTGTTCGAAAGAAGTAATGGTATTTTGTTCCTGGGTTGGTGGAAGAGACTTTTGTGCAGGATAGTACGTCACTGACTGAACCCACATCCTTCCCATCATCGTCACCATCATCCTTGACAACCATCATTTTAATAATCACATCCTGCTCTTGTCATCCTCAAGTAATATAATTTCCTCTTGATCGTCAATGATATTTTAGAGACGATGTCCACTGCAAGTTGTGAAAGGGAAGTGTGTGTGTGTGTGTGTGTGTGTGTGTGTGTGTGTGAACATTTTGTATTCCCTTATCGTATTTATTTCACTTACAAGCCTCTGTTTCACGGTAGTACACTTTTTTTTTTTTTGGTCCCTTTTACTTTTTCGCAGTATTTGAGCTGCCTCTCTCTCTCTCTCTCTCTCTCTCTCTCTCTCTCTCTCTCTCTCTCTCTCTCTCTCTCTCACCTTTATCAACGGATTTTACCTCTGCATACAGCTGACAATTTTATATGCATTTTGCTCGAGGTCCAGTTGTAAAGCTTGAAACTATTTTTTGCCTTAATATAAAGAGGTGTTGTGATGTTACAGTATTACACAAAGAAGGATCTCTATCTGTCTATTGCCAGACGTCTTAATCCCGTAAGGGGTGGCTACAAACAAAGCGCCTCCATGTCACCCGGTCCCCGGCCATTTCACTGCCCTGCTTCCGGGTCATACACCCCTCTCTCATATATCTCTCCACTCCATCCCTCCATCTCATCCTTGGTCTCCCTACATCTCACTCACATACACTCTACAGTAGTTAAAAAATGGAGGCCAGTGAACACGTCATTCACTAACAATAAGTAATAATAAAAAATTACGTTTGAAAGTCCCCAGGCCAGCCAGGGCTGGTGAAAATTCGTAACTTGTAGGCTCAAGGGCGAGAGCTGAGTCCCGCAGAATTCTACGAAAATCAATAAACCTTAAAAGCCATGGTTCCTAGAGAAACCTAAGAGGCGCTAACCCCTTCCTGAAAGTAACCTATCAAATTTCTACCTTGTCTACACATTCCCAAACGTTAAGAACCCAAATTACAAAATACAAACTTGCAACAAAGATCGTGTCAGGCAGCGTGACGACAAAGGCTGGCGAGAGGTGCTGTGCCGGGCTGGCTGACAATCAAATCCTAAAGACCTCGCTTACATTGGCTTACTTCAGCCCCTGGGAGTAACAATATAACTAAAAAGGTGATTTAATTATATATTCAAGGCCTATGAACATCAGGTTGTATCCATGCACTGACTTATGATTTTATGTGATGTGGATTCTGTGTGGTGTGCCTTGTGTTTCCAAGAGCAAACATATGGTGTCAGGAAAGACTGTAGGTAGTGCAGTGTTTCTGTGAAGTGAGCAATTGCCAGGTGGTTGCTGTTCTGAGCTGCCCACATGGCATATGTGGGAACAGTTGGTTTGTGCAAAGGTAATGCTGCCAGATGTGGAGTGTGAAGATTGTGGACTTTGTACATAAACACAACTCAGCCAAGTCCCTGCATTGCCATAAGGGCGGGACACTGCTCATGCCAAGGTTAAGTGTCTGTGATGAACCAGCTGTTGTGTTCTATTTTCAACATGGGCCAGCAGGTTTAAGTACGATTGGAGAAGTGATGACCAAACAGTGAGTAACTATTCATTTACGGTGCTAACCTCAATCTTGTACAGCACTGGCACACCCTAACTATCCAGATGTGCATATGATGGACGCAGACCAGCTTCCAGGCTGCATCCTTGGTGACTTGACTGAGGTGTCTGATAAGAGAGCGAATGACTTCAACCCCAAGGATGGTGAGGGACCTCTGACGATGTTCTTGTCTCCGAGGGATGAATATTACTTTGGTCTGCTCTGGATCGAAGGACATTTGCCAGTGCTAATATGAATGTTAATGGCCTGCCAGTAACGTCTATCACAATGTATGCAGAGTGTAGTCACCTGCGTGTGCGTATATCTTAGGAATATGTTGTACAACATCATTTTAAATAATGCTCCTGAGTATAGGGGTCAATACTGCTGCCCTATTTAACAATGTCATTAACTGGGCACTCACAAGAGGTATGATCATTAAGCACCATTTGCAGGGTTCTCTTCTGGAGATAGTCTTAAATATGTAGAATCAGATTACCACACACACCAGGACTCCTAAGCTAAGTGGTGGTGAACTACTGCCAAACTGTCAAAGGCGTCACTGATGTCATGTGCCACAATGACAGTGTTTTCTAAAATATCAATTGACTGATTCCATTTTGCTGATCTGCAAAGGAGCAGATTTGCTGCATATCTGATCTGCCTGAAGCCAAACTGCTTGGGACTAATGTAGATGGTGTCTATCAAGGAATGGTGTCAGTTTGGTAATAAGTACGGACTGGTTTGGTTAATAGTCCTTAGGATCTGCTCTGATGCTCTTTTTGTGAATCACATCTTTTTTACCCCTCTATAGGACAAGCCAGTCTCGCAAAGAAAGAACACTATGAAAATTTTTGGCAAGGGATTAACGAGCCATACGAATCTCTCTCCCTCACACTCCTCCCTCTCCCCTTCCCTCTCTCTCTTCCTCTTCATTCCCCCTTATGTCAGTCTCTCTCTCTCTCTCTCTCTCTCTCTGTAGCCAATTTTCCATTCGTGTTCACCTCATCAGCAGGGTACGTCACGCCCAATTCAGCCGTCATTCATCCTGTTGCCGCAGCCCACACACACACACTCGCCTGGCCTTTTGGGTATTCATATTTTGTCCCAGTTCCCAGTGCAAAAATTTACACTTTTCCATCACACCAACGCCACCGCAGCATCCACCTGCCTCTACTCCACTATTGTTTTCTCTCTCTTGCAGTTTCTTATTTACCATTTTCTGACTGTCATCTTTTGTCTGTCTGTTTTGTTTTCATCATCTGTGGTGTCATGTTCTCCCATCCAAGTGTCTCTTTCCTAACCTCCGCACTCCTTGGTTCTGTCTGTTTTTTTTTTATCTAATAGCTTAGGACTTTTTCTCTTCTTCTCTGGTGAATGTTGTCTTCATTTAGAGCTGCACAGAATCTGACATGGATGTATTTAAGTCTGTCATATTTCCTCTTTTTTTTTTTTTCCTGTATCTTTTCTCTTTGTGTTTCCTTTAACGTCTATCTTTTTCCTTTATATTACCTTTCTGCTTCTTTATTTTTACAGATATTACACTTTATTTTGTCCAGTCAACTTCGACTTCTCAGCCATTTCCAGTAACAGATATTGTAGTCTGGAGTCTTGAAACCTAGACTTACTTTTTTCTATTTGTATTCTGTGTCTTTCTTGTTACCTATCTTAAGTTTATCTTTGTTTCAAAGTAAAATAATCAGTTTTAGGTTTCGAGAATCAATAGTTAGAGCCAGGGTTATCTTTATTATTACCTCCGCCAACGAAGGTGGAGTAGGTTATGTATTCATCCGTTTGTCTGTTTGTTTGTCTACATGATATCTCCAAAAGTTCTCAATGATTTTAATGAAGTTTGTGAAAGGGTGGGTCATGGGCCAAGAAAAAAATGATTAAAATTTGGGAGCGGGTCCGGATACGGATCTGGACAATATCTCCAATAGTTCTCACTGAATTTCAAAAAAAATTTGTGAAAGCGTAAGCCATGGGTCAAGGAACAATTGATTAAATTGGGGGCATACCTGGATCCTATGTGTTCCACACAGTATCTCCAAGGATCCGGATCCGGAACCGGATCCTTATTAATGACAATGGCATTGGTGGAGGTATGAGCTCCCTGAATGCCTTCGTTATTATTATTATTATTATTATTATTATTATTATCATTATTATTATTGATATTGTTATTATTATTATTATTATTATTATTGTTTACTTTAACAGTATCTTTTCCCAACTCCAATCATGCCTGTTTTCTGAACAGACCTTAAGTAGCTTCTAACTTTCCTTCCACCATTTCCAACATCATAATTATAAAATTTAGCATCTAACCAACCCACAGAACCCAACCTAAGCATTATATGAGAGTCCAGTACTGGTCAAGACTGAAAGACTCTGACCAAGAAATTTCCTGTCGCAATCTAGGAGCCCTAAGTATGATACCGGATGTGCCTCGAGGACTTTTATTGCAATTCATGTGGGTTTTATAGACCTTCTTGTATATATATGGACTAAATACGAAGCCTGAGAGAGAGAGAGAGAGAGAGAGAGAGAGAGAGAGAGAGAGAGATGAGGATTCCTGAGAGAAGTTGATCGCCAGGCATTAATCACGAAAACATTCCCAATCCGATTACTTTCTGAGAAGCTTGTGGGGGTCGTGCCTGAGATCTGACGCAGTTTTTATATTTTAGTCGAGTGAAGTATTATCTATGTGGTTTTAGCCTGAGCGATATTATTTGTTGTCATTTTTACCAACTGTTCAGCCTTTTATGTATTTTTTTCCTTACACATACATATTCGTGTATTCGCAGCAATTTCATATCCTTATCCTTTGTCATTCTTATCTGTTTGACGGTATCCGATGTTCTAGAGAGGGTCCAAGCAGTACTGTCCCTATTCAGTAACAACCCTTCCTCCCACTACCTCCCATCAGCCCTAAAAATCCTTAAATTTGTCCCTACATCTTAATATTTCAGCTTTCACTATAATCTCCTATACTGTTATTCTCTTTCCCTACTACTTAAGTCCCTCATTGATGGTAATTCTCCCGCATTTTCACACGTCTTCTCAACCACCTCCTCCTTTACTGAGCCTAAGCTGTTCATTTCAAACTGATTTCCTTTATTTTCGGGGTTATCTCGGCTTGTTTCATGAGCACCTTTTCTTCTGACATGGCTTTGGACCCGAATGCATTCCTAACATCTTTCTCAATTCTCTTTATTTAACATTTTTTCTGATATCATTTTGCATTTTTCTGTTTTTATTCCCCTTTCCCCCCCTCTATGTATATCCAGTGTTTCACTTTCCTCTGATTTGCACTTTACCATCTATTATTATGCATTAACTACAATAATTATACTTTCCTACACTGTCTGAGTTATGGGACAGTTAAAGGGTAGAATGTTATTTTGTCACTGCCAGCCAACACAAAGAATTAATGAGATCTACTGTGCTTCACCTGTCTCACACATAATGCCACCACCTGCATCAGTTTGTAAAGGCAGACACAAGGGAAGGAATCTATGGAGGATAGATTTAAAGAATTACTTGTAGGTAGTAAGTGAAATTGTGAAAGGAGCATGGAAACGAAGAAAATTATATTTTATAGGAGAAGAGATATAAACGTAGAGAGAGAGAGAGAGAGAGAGAGAGAGAGAGAGAGAGAGAGAGAGAGACAGAGACAGAGACAGAGAGAGAGAGACAGAGAGACAGAGAGAGGAAAGAAGTTATCCCGTTAAGAGGCAAGAACACCTGTATGAGTAAAGGCATCAGCAATAAAAACAGCAACAAACATCACTTTTTTAACATCATTGTGTTGTCAGCTGTCTTACTATAACAGCCAACAGCCATAAGTCTGGGTCGGCTCATGTTATTAATATTTATGCCCTAATCTCACCTTGTACGATGCCATCAAGTGTGAAAATGTCAAACTGCTCTCGGAAATGTCATCTCAGGTAGCAGTTCCTCATTCCAAACGGATGCTAGGAAAAAGGTGTGTGTGTAATTCACCGGGTCGGTCAGGATCACTTGATGGTCGTGATTGTCAGCTTTTACCCTCCCGGAAGGGAGCTGAGAGCTCATATAGTCCGATCTAAGGGCAAAGTTGTGACCTTCACACACTAACACACCCGTCCCCTTGCTCCAGGGGGACAGTAACCACCCACTTCGTCAGTAAAACTTTTCGCAACCTGAGCAAGGCGCGAACTCCCGTCTACCAGATGGCAAGCGAGAACGCTACCACTGCACCAGCGAGCGATGAAGAGAGAGAGAGAGAGAGAGAGAGAAGCGGCAGTTGAAGGATGGAACTCCAGACACCTTTGTTAGAATCTCAGGCCGCCCCACCTTGCGTGTGTGTGTGTGTGTGTGTGTTTATACTGATGTGCAAAGAAAAAATAACTAAATTCTCTGCTTCCGCAAATCTGTCCCTTAAAGAAAACAGAACTCAAGAAAATTCACTATCAGTTCATTTCTAAATGTCCGGAAATATTGTGTTTGAATGAGTGGGGGTCAAAGGCGGAGGGAATACATATTGAGGGAGGCAGCTCTAAACTTGGCATGTTGCATGCATAACTGAGCGTATCGGTTCATTCTTTCATTAGAGAGTTGGACGGAAGAGAGATGAGAGTGCACAGCCAGACGAGTGCTATGAGACCCCCTTAGTGGAGGAGGGGTGCGAGCAAACAGTTCAGAAGTGCAACAACTCTTGACAGTAAAATGATAAAGATGCAACACTGCGGTGAAGAAATGAGAGGTTGAAGGGTGTCAGTAATAGTAGGGGAACAGATGAGAGGAAAAGCCATTGATTCCACCCTGTTTGAAAGAGCTAATGTGAGAAGCCCCCCCCCCCTCTATCCCTAAATGCAAGATGTACTGCACGCAGGGGTGAATAGTACCCCTGCATAGATCAACAGATGTTAAGAGTGACAAAATTACGGAGTCGCCATATCACACCCAGTCTCTTGAAAGCAGATTTTGCAAGAAAGGTAATGTGATCTTTTCATGTTAAGTACCGAAAGAAAAACAAATACCCCAAGAGTACAATTAGGTATGTTAAAATGCTGAACTGTGCGTTGTTAGAATTTTAGGGATATTCCTGTGGGAGATTCTGACGGGCCAAAAGATATAGAAACTGAGTTTTTGATGTATGAAGAGCAATAAGATTTTTCTTACACCGATCAGAAATTAGAGCCGAATTAGAAATTAGCTGACTAAAACCTCATTCCTTAACTGCTGAAGTAACTGCCGTGACCGACACTGAAAGAAGAGGGTGGAAATGTAGAGGGTGGAGTCATTATTATGAGTTACCGTTGCTGGTCACGTCCAAATTTCCTCTAATACTATATACATGTCTGTCACAGCCAGCACTGACAACATCTACCATCACTACCACCAAACAACATGTCCATCACAACCACCACTAACAACATCTCTGCCACCACTGCCACCACCAACGCGTTGCCGCAAATCTTCCTTAAAATAGTATCGGTTTTCTGAATTTTCTGTATTGAATTCACACCCAGTTTTATTCCACTGTTACCTGATAGTACCATAAGTCTAGTGTTGCTTTAAAGCCTACAACTTCTCCAGTGTTATTTCTTTCTGTCTATTTACTGCCTGACGCCACATCCAATAATGGCTAGTACAGACAAAAATCTCTCCAGGCTTTCCAGATTTGTTCAATAACAGAGTCTCCTCCAACAACAAAACACCCTTCACTATTATTCCTACTTCTTTTCATTGTTGCAATTTTCTTTTCCTTGTTCTTCACCCAACCTCAGTTTAAGAAGAACATTCAGAGAATACATACCTCCGCAAAGCAGCACCATCCTCCCCTTCATGTTTTTTTTTTTTTTTTTTTCTGATAACTGATATTGCGCAAAATTTCATCATTTGCATTCCTAATGGTCCTCATTTATTACTTCAAAAATGTTGCATTTCTGTCCAGCACTTTTACATAATAGCCTGATGCTGACAGACAGACAATCCGAGCTAAAACATAACCTTGGTGAAGGTAACAGCACCAACTACTTGCATACAGGCATTTTTTTTTTTTTATGTGAGGAAGAAGGAACCAAGGGCCACAAGCCCGCAAAATTGCTCCTTCCAAGAGAAAAACAAAATACAAGAGAGAGCCAAATTCAAGATCCGGTCATTTCGAGATGCCTGGACACACTGCGTTTGAAAGACTGGAGATCATAGGAAGCAGGAAATACAGACAGAGGGAGACAGTTCCAGAGCTGACCGGTTGCATAAATGAAGGACTGGGAGTAACGGCTAACTCTTGCATTAGAGAGTTGGACAGAAAAGGGATGAGAGTTTGCTGCTAAACGGGTGCTACGCGCCCGTCGTGGAGGTGGAGGAATGAATGCAGACAGTGCGGAGGAGACCATTGAAGTAGCGATAGAAAACAGATAAAGATGCAACAGTGCGGCGAAGAGACAGGTTGAAGGGAGTCAGTAAGAGGAGGAGAGTTAATGAGACGAAAAGCCTTTGACTCCACCCTACTGAGAGGAGCTGTATGTGGGGAGCCTCCCCACACATGAGAGTTGTACTCCACACAGGGGCGGATAAAACCCCTGTATAGCGTCAACAATTGAGCAGGGGTAAAGAAGGAATGGAGTCGGCTTAGCACACCCAATCTCTTAGAAGCAGATTTTACAAGAGATGTAATATGATCTTCCCAAGATAAGTCCCGAGTAAATGAAACCCCAATCATGTTCAAGGATGATGCTGGATTAAGCTGAATATTATTAAACATTAGTGGGTATACCTGTGGAAGATTTTGTCGGGTTAATATGTTTAAAAACTGAGTCTTTGATGCATTAAAAATAGCAAGATTATTTTTACCCCAGTCAGAGATACGAGCCAAGTCAGACAATAGGTGTGCCATACCCTCATCCCTTGTTTGTTGAAGTAAATGCTGAGATGGACGTTGCGGGAACCGAATGGAAAGGTGAAGGGTGGAGTCATCAGCGTATGAGTGGATAGGGTTAAATGTACAGCTTAGAAGGTCATTGATGAATAAAAGGACGAGAGTTGGTGATAGGACAGAGCCCTGAGGAACACCACTGTTAATAGATCTAGGAGAATGATGTCCGTCTACAACAGCGGCAATAGAACGACCAGAAAGAAAGCTAGAGATGAAGGCACAGATAGAAGGATAGAAACCGTAAGAGGGCAGTTTGGAAATTAAAGATTTATGCCAGACTCGATCGAAAGCCTTTGAGATGTCATAGAGTACTGTTTATGACACGTGAATCATCGTAAGTTAATCCAGCAGCCATCCAGTGCTGCTGCAACTTCACTGTGTATCTCATGAACTCCTACTAATAATATCATAGGCCTAACTAAGCAAACTTACTAGATGAATCAAAGACGACTGAAGAATTTACACCAGTCCCTGCTAGAACATCAGACCAGAGCCGCTAGTAACAAGACAAATTCAGAAAAAAACAAATGTTATGTATGGTAAAAAAAAATAAAAATGATAGAATACAGTAGGTAAGGACACCCACTCACATTCTGCACATACACGTCTTATCAAAGACAGCGACAGCATAAAACACCATGCATATCAGGCAAGCACGGGCGTTTTCATTCACTCCTTCCCCACACCATCTATGAGTTATTACCCACATATAGTTAACAGTCCCAGTTTTGACATCTGTATTACTACCTTCAGTCATTAATCCTTCATTCGATTCTTGCACGCTATGTTGACCACGGTTAGCCCTCGGTGAGTCGATAATCAATATCAAGATTAATAAGGATGTCATACCTCTGCCTTTCCCTTCACGGGCTAGGGATGGGTAGGAAGAATTCTGGCTGATTCCGAGTGCAGAGTTGTTCGAGTTTCACGCCAGATTTACTAAAAAAAACAATTGTGCCTGTGTGTGTGTGTGTGTGTGTGTGTGTGTGTGTGTGTGTGTATGTGTGTAAATTTGCAAGTCATCCTACTTTGTGAACTTGTTGGCCGGACGGATAGATTCGTGGGCAGATGGGTGGGATGGGTTGGTGAGTGGGTGGGTAGGTGGGAAGGTAGGGTGTGTGGGGGAGTAGGGTGGGGGAGTGTGTTGGATGGGTGGGCGAGGTATATGGGATGGGTGGATGAGGTAGATGGGGTGAGTGAGTGGAATGGGCAGGGTTGATGGCCAAGGTGGGTAGGAGGATGGACAGGGCACCTGGGTGGGGGAGGGTAAATTATAGTGCACGGGGATTAGTTTTATGGTGTAGCCTAAGTAGGTCCTTCGTATGAGTAGGTCCATGAGAAGAACAGGTCCATATGGGAACAAGGACCATAGGCTAATGGGACCAAGCAGGAGCAGGGGTCTAATGGGTAAAGATAATTACACTGGGGAAACAGATCCATGGAAGAAAATACATCCAGAGGAAAAAAATAGCCCCAAGGGGAAAAAAGATCGAAGGGAGAAAATGGATCCATGGTGAAAACAGGTCCAGGAAGGAAAATAAGCCAATAAGGGGAAAATAGGCCTAATGTGGAAAAGAGGTTCATGGGAATCCACAGTTCCACAGTAACACAAACTCCACATCTTAGGAGGGTTCACAGGCCTTACTGGAGTGATAGCACAGTTTACTGAGACAAGGCTGTGAACAGAGAGCCTAACGGTGAGAAAAACTGGCAGAGAAAACAGAATGAATAATTGTAAAAGGTCAGATATGTTGGAACTCTCTTCAAGGCAATCAGGTATACAGGTTGGTTACTATACAGGCTACTCTGAGTTAGTAAGGATAGAAGAGCTTGTTCACCAGATGGATCAGTACATGGAGAAAAGACTCAAAGGTAGTGGTGAATACTGAAATAGCCTTTGCTGACTGCAGAGGAAAAAAAAAAAATGTGTGCCAAACAAAAAGTAACCAAAGAATTGTATAAAGTCGGTAAAGGAAGGCGCTAAGGAAACAGAACAGATATAGTCAGAGAACAGCACGAAAGACAAAGCCAGAAAAATGTTGGGAATCCAGAGTATTCCAGTTCATGAACGCTGGAGCCAGTTACATTTGCTAACATTTATGCAACGCCAACTTCGGCTTGGAAATGAGTGTAAAGAAAACAAGAGAATACACGAAAGGAATTGCTATGAGTCTCAGTGAAGAAAAGAAAGTCTGGTTAGAGAAGGAGAGGTAATTACACGACAGGCCTCGAATATTAGAGCGCGTCCACACGTGCTCTCGAACATATGTTGGCGACACAGCTGGCGACATGTTCGGAAACATGTTTACAGCAGTATTTGGATAGATGTATGCAAACATGTTTCAGTGCAGCTTCGAACACTGGCAGCAGAGGCGATGGGATAAGTGTGTCTATTCGAGGCAGCTGAGACTTCATCATGATGCTGCCAACATGATCTGGACGCTGCTGTTCCCAACAGGATTGCAGCGTGTTCGTTACTGTGTTGCTTACATGTTGCCAACACTTGTTTTAGCACACGTGTGGACGCACATATATAAAAACTGTTAGAAACAATTTGAGAGCAATGTATCAGCTCATGAACCCACTGAATGTCTAGGTTTTCATATGAAAGTCATAGGTATAACAAAGTCGCTAGGTAGGCATGTGTGTGTGTGTGTGTGTGTGTGTGTGTGTGTGTGTGTGTGTGTGTGTGTGTGTGTGTGTGTGTGTGTGTGTGTGTGTGACGGTGGAGGATTTGAAAAACTTTGTGGGAAAGTTGGATGAGATGTGTGCGTGAGGGAGGTAAGGATTATTTGAGCGTTATTGGCCTGAACAAATAGTAAGTTCACTCAAAGGATAACACTTTCACTCACACTGAGATCATTACACACACACACACAAACACACACACACACACACACACACACACACACAACCAGGAGGAATGGTGTTGCTGGTTGGTTTTGAAAGTTTAAGTATATGAATTTTTCACAAGTCACGCCTGGGTGAACTGCACTAACGTTAGACTTTCAGTACATATTTAATGCGCACTCAGATAGATAGATAGACAGATAGATAGAAATAATCAAGGAGGCCGGTAGACAGCACTCAACACTCACGAGACCCTAACTTCTGTGTTACAAGGACGGCTCAGTCGGCTGGTATGGGCGTAGTTGTGGCAGTGGGAGTAAAATACGATTAAATGATGCAGGGTACATACTAATAACAATGAAATAGCCGTACCCACAACACATGAGCCATGGCCCGACGGAGTGGATGTGGAACGATATACATGGACCAACATACATTCAGGGAATATGAATCGTCTACTATATGTCAGAGAGAGAGAGAGAGAGAGAGAGAGAGAGAGAGACAGACAGACAGACAGACAGACAGACAGAGAATGGACATTGAGGAAAAAAGGCGATATAATGTTTGTAGGCAGACGTGAATGAGGAAAGATGGGGACTTGCAAGGATGAGTTACCGTACTTTAGAGGTAGTGCATCTGTCTCCTAGTCTGCTTGTGTCTTGAGTTCGAAAACAAAGTCGTGCTGAACATATGATCTTTTTCAAGGCAGGGTAGCACTGAGGTAAATTATTTTGGTTACTGTCAGGCGTTTTTTTTTTTTTTTTTTTTTTTTTTTCCCCCAGATCTAAGACTCTTGCCCAGGAAGGTACAGCAATATTTCGTTTCCTGTGGGAAAGGGCAACGTGTCCTCCATTTCACTGACTTTTTCACACCAGGTCAGTTTATATAAATAATGCATCGCTTTACACACACACACACACACACACACACACACACAGTCAATACATCTCTGATTTTTTCGTACATCACATTTCCGACAACCATCCCTCTTGCTGATTCGTACTCGGCTAGCTTCATTCTGGTTAATATTCACTCTCCGAGGTTGAAGTTCAGTCTAGCACTGGATCTCAGGCAGCCTGAAGAAGAAATTTAATATAGGGAGGCAAAAGGGAGGGATTTTTGGTTAGGGGTGCAGGGAATTTGATATATGCAGGAACGTGTAGGCGGGGAGACGGATTGATAAATAAGGGCATGAAGGGAGGAAATGGATGAACGATTTTGAAGAGAATGATAAATGTGATATATGAGAGCAAGGGAAAGGGATGTGAACGGATAAAGAAAATGGAAGTGGAGAAGGGTTGGTTAAAGAGAATGAGAAAAGTGACTGGGAGGGGGATGGAAGGGAGAATGAAAGCAAAGGTGTGAATAATGAAAGAAGTTTGCCAGTGGAATGGTGTTTGGCAGAAAGGGCAGAAACTTGGGGCTGGGATGCAGGAAAGCGAATAAGAAGTGGAATGAGTTGAAGATGGAGTGTTGGGGGCATGGTGCGGGGTGCAAGGAGGTTTGGGGAAGGGAGAGCTGAAAAGACATGATCGTGGGGGGGACAGACGAACTGACATTTTAGGAAACATTACTTGGAGATTTGTGTAGTGGAAGGTATGTAGTGCAAAATGAGCCGGGACATATTTATCTATCTATAGCCAGACGTCGCAATCCCGTGAGGGGTAGCCACAAACTAATCGCCTCCATGTCGCCCAATCCTCAGCCATTTGGCTGCCCTCCCTCCAAGTCACACCATACCATCTCATATAAATCTCCACTCCGTCTCTACATCTCTTCTTTGGTCCCTCCTTGGCCCTCTCCCCCTCACTCGTATACATTCTTCTAGTTAGTTTCTCATTCTCTATCCTCTACACGTGGCCAAACCATCTTAGACTATTTCGCTTAACACTCAGTCACATCTGCATCAATATGTCATTTTATTTAATGACATGCAGTGAATTAGGCGGAACAAATTGAAGTAATAATTATGGAATAACATAATTATATTTACATTCGCAGATACACTGACAGCACTGGATAATAACTCACACACACACACACACACACACACACACACACACACACAAAAGCCAAGCCATGATAAAAGTATAGTGTGTGGCAGTAACAGAACATTTGTCAGCCTGTGTGGCTCTGTAATCACCCCCGTTGTGGCATGTCGGGAAATATACAACAATTCGTCATCAAATGCTCTTATTCTGTGTCGGCGTAGCATTATTGGGATTTCTGTGTTTTTGGTCAAATGCGTGAAATACAGAAAAACTGTCTCCTTATGTTTTATGTTGGAGTGTGGGCTCACATAGATTTAGTCATCAGGGTCGATAATGCTAGAAAGCTAATATTGGTAACCCTTTTGGGGGGACGAGGGAGACTATATTTGCCATTTTAATAATTGTAGATTAAACTCATACACTATTTTGTTAATATAGATTAAACTCATACACTATTTTGTTAATATTTTTCTTCATCCTGGATTGATACAGAAAAAGGCTCTGTAACTGATCAGGAATTCATGATGAATACATTCCTTTGTGGCAGCGTGTTCTTGTGGGGACAGTGAACTATGATGTTTGTTTATTGTTTGGATGGAATGTGTTGCCAATATATTTGCAACGCAACTGGATAAGCTTTGTTGACCAGTTTGGTGCTGACCTAAAATTTATGGCGCACCAGTTTTCATTGTTCTGTCCCAGCTTCAACGCGCCGTGTATCAGCACTGTGATTTTTACCCTCCATGTGACGAATCAGAGAGTGATGTTTGACGTGATCAGTAGGTGTCCGCCCGTAGAGCTGTGCGGCAGGGCAGCAGGATGGCTGGCAGGGCGCTGAGACTTCATTTCCGGGTCAGAACTCAGAAAGTATTCGCTATAGTCATGAAATTTCATACACAGTTATGTGTCTTATAGTGAATTGGTGCCTTTTGATAGGTAGAATGCTGTGTCTTACGTAGGTTTTTTTGAAAATAATGAAAAAGGAAAAAAAAATAAAAGTTTTCCCAGAGATTTCAAAGTGACCTGTGCAAGGAATCTGAAGGACCCAGGCTACTTTTAGTATTGACTAATTTCATGCTTTCTAAGTTGTTACCCTCCACCTGACAAAGTCAGAGGAGGACGTTGTTACCACTAGGGTCAATAGGCGTCTTTCCGTAGAGCTGGGCGGCAGGGCAGCTGGCCCAGCATAGAGATATCATTTCGGGGCCAGAACTCACTATAGTCATGAAATTTCGCATCGCTATGTGTCTTATTGTGAACTGGTGCCTTTTGATAGGTAAAGCACTGTGTCTTCAGCATTTTTTTTTTTTTTTTTATGAAAAAAGTAAAAAAAAAAAAAAATCTTTTGTTTTCGGGCCAGGACTCAGAAACCAATACAGGTACAGGCTTCAAACTCCCCAGAATATGTGTTAATGTGCCTCCTGGTGCCTTTTGGTAGTTAGAATGCCATGAGATTATATGTTATGAAATTGCAAAAATGCCTAAAACTTATTTTAATGCATTTTTCTATGAAAACTTTGCAACTATTACACCTTGGAGGCAGAAATTGTACATGATAAATGAATATAGAAATATCTAATTATGTATGAAGTTTCATGACTATTATGTAATCACAGAAAATGGCTGCCTAGATGAAAAAATCACGAGTCATAATTTCATCAAATATACTCATACCTTCATTATTACCATGGATGAATTACTGAAATATTAAAGATATAATGTCTCTGTGTTATGCTGAACGGGTGGGGGGGAGGTGAGGGCCGATATGCGCTTGGTTAGGTGTGCAGGGAGGCGGGGGTATGTGCTTCGTCAGATGGAGGGTTGCAACAGCGTAACGTTGCCTATGTTTTATTTCTATTATCAAATTAATAATAATAATAATAATAATAATAAAATAACTCTCTCTCTCTCTCTCTCTCCCTCTCTCTCTCGTTTCCTGTTTTCTTTCTCACTTACTTCTTTCAATTTTCACCATTTTCTTTTTTTCAGTCCATCTTCCCCTCATTTCATCTACATCAATGTTCCCTTCTCATCACCAACCTCATCCACGCTCCAGGCTAACCAGTTCCTCTCCCTCGACACACACTTTATCTCTCAACTTCACCTCTCCATGCTGGTCGCGTTTTAGTTCAATATTCAGAGCTCATGTTAATGACCAAAGTTCATATGTCATGCCTGTCGTAACCAACTTTCCGAAGTCTCTGCAGTTGTGAGGGTCTTAAGTCAGGCTTAGCTGAATTCCCCCGAACCCACCTCTCTCTCTCTCTCTCTCTCTCTCTCTCTCTCTCTCTCTCTCTCTCTCCTAGACCAGCAACTGTAGAGGAAGTTACAAAGTTGAAATCATGCAATGTGAAGGTATACGTTAAAAACAAACCACATATGAACAACTGGATCTAAGGAAAATCTTAGCATATTATGTGGTGTGTTAGAAGTGTTCATCATTGTCCCTCTCTAACATGTTATATTTTTCCATAACTTACACATATCGTAATCTTCTTTGATGCTCTACCGACAGTCATATTTATATATCTATTGTTTGACTTCTCACACACACACACACACACACACACACACACACATATATATATATATATATATATATATATATATATATATATATATATATATATATATTAAAAAATAAACTTCCATACACCAGATTACAGGTGTCCTCCGTTCATTAGAAATCTGTAAAAGTTATACTTGAACAGCCGTAGGTTAAAGTTTGGAGAGAAACAACTCTGGGGAAGCGACGTCAGTGAAGTAGTTCGGGGAATAGAGGAATTCTGATACCCAGAATTTTGACAATACGGCAGTGGGACACTCAAGTCATGATCTCTACCAGATGGCCATGCAGCGCGGGGGAAGGCGTGGAGAGGTGGCACAATGGGTGCAACTTCGTCTGAGCATTTGTCATAAAAGTACAGTATATATCTGTAAAATAATGCAACGGAGGCAACATTCCGTCTTACTTGTAGGGGAAGTAGTTCATTTGTAATTGCTGGGCTATCAATTACTCCTATTGCTTGGTTCAGAATTTTGTCCAGTTGTTTTGGTGCAACCTCTCCACATCCACTCCACAAGGGTAGGCAATATTCGAAATGAGAGTGCACATGACTTGTAAATTAAAGCTAAATCTCCACGGCGAAGAAGTTACGGAGTATGTACAATAATCTAAGTTCCTTAAGGAGGTCTCAGCAAGTGATCTAACGTGGAAGACCCAATAAGCGTATTTTTAAGTGAAACATTAGAATTAAAATTCTTTTAGAGATCGGAATACTGGTTGCACTGAAGGTATTATAGGAATTAGGCAATATCTACCTATTAGTAAACTGGATGTATTTGGTTTTCCCAGCATCAAATGAGACAATGTGATTTTGTCCCCATTCAATGATCTTAGATAAGACTTGATTTATGGAGATTGCTGTGCTAAGTTGGGAGTTAGAGATATCAAACTCTGTGAATGTCTGGCTATGTGGAAAGGAATGGTGAAGCGTTGAATCATCTGCATTGAAATAAACAGGATTATGGGTGACAGACACGAGATCACTAATATAAATGAGGAACAGGGCTGGAGCCAGAACTGATCCTTGTGGCACACCGGCAATAACTGAGTGGAAACTGGAAGATACATGATCTCACTTTACTCTCTTTTTGTTTCTGAGATATGAAGAAATAAGTGGGATAAAAGATGATAGGCAGTAGCAATGGACTTTGGAAAGCAGGGAACGGTGCCACACTGTCAAAACCTTTAGAAATATCAAGAGGTACTGCACTGATTTCTCTATGTTGGTCGATTCATTAATGGATTATATGAGTTACGAGATTGAATACGAGTATATCAACAGTGGATCTTTTGTGGTGAAAACCATACTGTCTGTCACTAATTATGTTGTTGGATTCAAGATGTTTAACAATGTACATGAATCTCGAGAGATGTGATAGCTATTGGTTTGTAATCATGTAGTCAGAGGGTTCAGAGGAACTTCCTTTCTTTGGAACTGGAGGGACATTGACTTCTTTCCAAGAATTAGGGAATGATTTTTCTTTATGTGTCCAACTCTGGGCATAGCCTTCACAGTCTGTAACCAAGGCCCAGTAGTCCTCCTACATATCATACATCTCCACATGTCACCACTTTGCCGCTAACACCCACCGTCCAAAGTGAATACATGCTAAGACTGTCTCATACAGGACTAATGTACTGGTATTAGCGGGGGTATTCTTACAAGTCCATGGGTCTTCTGGTAGGTCTGTAAAGTTTGCATTGTGGAATTCTAATCCCTTAACTGCTCCCTGCTCCAGCCAGGATTCGAATCTGAATCCATTAGGACTGCAAGCCACCTCTCTACCGATTCAGCTACAGCCTTTCCAGGTACATATGCATAGTCTGAGTAATTTAGCTAGAATAGGAACAAATCCTGAGGAACATTTTTTTCAGAACTTTTGGAGGAATTCCAACTGGATCAGAAGCTTTCTTGGTTGGTAACTTATCTAAGATAGATTTTATGTATCTAGTCTGTATCTTCAGTATAACAATTTCAGAAGAGTCAAGTTCTAGTACAGGGACATTCTGACAGACTTCCTCTAAGGTAGAATGTCTGGCAAACGTACTAGCATGAATGTTAGTTTTTCCATGCGGGTCATTTAACCCGCCGCGTGTCGGCTATTTTTAGCCGCCTGGGTCACCTCAGTGCCGACCATTTTTCGACCTTTTTTTTGGGGGGGGGGCTAAAATGATAGATTTTGATGTGGAAACAACGAATTTCACCATTAAAATGCTCACTGAGGCTCGGAAATGAGATTAATTTAGTCCTTCATACTCGTGTACAGGTATAGCCACTCTCTCACGCTCACCATGTACGTGAGAGAAAGCCGTTTTCTATGTAAGGTATACTCAGGTATTTATGCTGGGAAGGTATAGCAATGTTCAGTACACTTTTCTGATCACTTATTACTTCAGCATCTATCACAATTTGCATGTCTTTCTCACTATGAATGCATTATCTTACACTTACTTGAAGATAGGTACAACCTGACTTCATTACGTACAGTCCTGGCACTTACAAGAAGGTATTTACAACTTGACTTCACTATAGTGTCCTTACACTAACAAGAAAATATTTACAACTTTCATTTATATGAAAATATTTACAAAATGTCTTCACTATGTACAGCCCTGGGTGAGGCACACATGCAGAGTGAGGCAGAGCGATTGTGAAACGGGGAGCGAGTGAGTGTATGGCCTTGACAGCCTGGGGGATGGTAGAGGAACAGTTACCTTACATGCCTGCCAATTTTTACCAGCGAATCTTGAAAAATGCGGTCACAGTGACGTTTTTTATTTTAAACCGTTTTAAAACTGCACTGGCACTGGCCACAGCATTATATCAGACCGTTTTAAAATGGCACTGGCACGCGGCGGGTTAAAGTATTTCTGTCTGCAGACTTTTGTGGGGAAATGAGTATTGCTTATTAAAGTTACTATTGAAAGAATCGAGTGTTGGTCAGAATATTATATTGTTATTATAATTATTTCAAAGTCTGGATGCCTGGTTGTGAAGAGAGATTGATTTGGCGAGATTTATTACTGTTTTTGTAAGGTCTGTAGCAATTTTAACTTGAATGAGGTAATAGGTAGGTTGCTTTTTACATTAATTAAGAGTCATATGCTTAAACAATTCTAGGTTGTTGCTTTGGCACAATTGCAGTCAAACCATTTTTGGGAAGTCCGATCTTTTAGTAAATTGTTGACAGGGTATGAACAATTCCCTACCGATCTGTATTGTCATTAATGTGAACGTTAGCCTCAGCACAGAAACTCTAAACAGTCTGAATTTGGTAATGACTCTTTCTCTCTAAACACATTTCCCTCTTTCATGTATTCTATCATCTTTTCCATCCACTATAGTAGCCGCAGCGAGAAATGAACGCTGTGGTGGGGCAGGCGGGATGACCTGGGATTCCCCCACTGTAGCCATATCTACATGTCACCGACCATAGAGGTAGGATGTCACCGACCATCGGCCACCGCTGCAGCCCCGCTCCATGATCCTTACCCTGTGTCTCTGGCTTTCTCTTTCTCTCTCGGTTTCTATATAAACTGGTGTATTTCCGAAACTAATTATGAAATTATTATGACTTTTGTTCCACACCACCACTGAGGTAAAAATCAAGGAGAGTTTTCTGTATAAAGGTTTCCCCCCCCTTGTCTGAGGGCAGGTCAGTTCTGGCGAGTGTATAATTATAGGTCAGGCGGAGGTATCGGCAAGGCCGCACTCCCCCGCTCATATGCCACATTTAGGAGGGGGGGGAACCTTTATACAGAAAACTCTCCTTGATTTTTACCTCAGTGGTGGTGTGGAACAAAAGTCATAATAATTTCATAATTAGTTTCGGAAATACACCAGTTTATATAGAAACCGAGAGAGAAAGAGAAAGCCAGAGACACAGGGTAAGGATCACGGAGTGGGGCTGCAGCGGTGGCCGATGGTCGGTGACATGTGGATATGGCTACAGTGGGGGAATCCCAGGTCATCCCGCCTGCCCCACCACAGCGTTCATTTCTCGCTGCGGCTACTATAGTTTCTTGGTCTATTAACTTAACTTCTTTCTCATAAATTTTCCCTCATATGTTCACACCTTATCCCTCCACTTCTCTTGTTTTGCCTCTTTCCTCTTTCTCACATCACAGTTTTCTCACACATCATCCTAATCAGTTTTCTGCTCACTTGGAAGAATCTCTTAACCCCTTAACCTTGGGACATCACTTTTGTGATGCTCGGGCACACTGGATCATACCGTGGGGCGTCACTTTTGTGATTCTGTGTTATTTTGAATTTTCCCAGGCTTTCAAGTGGTGGCTTGTATCATCTATCAGTTCTGCCAGTGTCTATCAATAGTCAGTGCTCCTAATATCATCTGGACTCCCATCCATTGTTGACAATTTAGTCATTTTTCCCCTTTCTTGACTCCCCTCCCTTCCTCCCCTCCATTACCCTCTCCTCTCGCCTGCCCGGCCGCGCTGCACTAAGCAAATCTTCCCTGGAATTTTCCACTGATTTCATCCATTGAAATAAGCCCTATGCCCAATTGTTATACAAAATAATATATACAAAAAAGAAATAATGTAACTGATAGTGCCATATACCTGGAATTGGCTAATTACCACCTGGCAACACCCCACGTGCACTCGTTCGCTAATTTTCCCTGGTAATTTCCCCTTGAAATATGCCATAAAATCTATTCTCGTAATAAAAATATATATATGAAAGGAAGGGAGAAGCCTAAGTGATATTTACATTCACTTGGGACTACCTAATTTATTATGTATTGTCGAGATTTCCTACCAATCATTTCATAGCATATAAATTAGCAGCTGTCACCTTACTGACATTGTCAACCCTTGGCTGCCCATATACGCCGCGTCATTCAGTTCCTTTTCGTCCTCTGAGGTGAAATCATGTTGCACTCGTGCCCCGCCATTTCCGCCGCTTCTGCGCCCATTGCAAAGGGCCCTGTGACCTCCGTCTCTAGAAAAACTCGTGTGGGAAGCAGTAAAGGACTAAGTGACTCAGCAGTGGAACGTAAATTGGCAGAATTATCTATGATAATGATGGATAGTGACTTCGATCCTTCGGGTGAATTGTGTGATGAGCCTGGGGAGGAAATCGTGACAGAAACTGCAGGTACAAGTGCTTCAGTGTCCCCAGTTCGTCCTAGCTCCAAGGGAAAGGAGCCCTTGGCGCAGCAAGGGAAGGAATTTGGGAAGGAAATGAAGAGGAGGCGGGTTAGCCCCAGAACAATGGCCCAGCATAACCCAGCCCACCATGAGTCCCGAGGTGAATCACCTCCCTCTCCCAGCCCCACTTCACTAATTTCTTCCTCTTCTTCAGCGGAAATTTCTCCTGAGTCTTCGTCGTCTGAGTCTCCACCAGCACCTACAGTGAAGGCAGGCCGTAGGGGAAGAGGTAAATCCCTGACTCGTAAAAGTAGAGTAGCAACTAGAGTAAGGGCTGCTAGTGTTACATGGCAACCTAGGGTCAGTCAGAGTGACCTTGAAACAGCCCGGTCTGCCTCACAGCCACCCTCCACCCTCACCCACCCTACACATCCACGAGAGGGAACCCTGGACGCCTTCGTGTGGATGGAAGGTTCTGATTTTGTCCCTGAACAACTCCATTTTGATGAGAGTTCCTCAGGGATACAACCTGCCTTCACTCTTGACGAGGATGCTGAGTGTGTGGACTTCCTTTTGGCCTTCCTTGATGACGAAGTCATGCAGCACATATGTGATGAGACCAACAGGTACGAGTCACATTGTTCTGCAAGTGGTGCAGGTGAAGAGAAAATGCAACAGTGGACTGTGCTTGGAGTGCAGGAGCTGTATGTGTTCTTCGCCCTCATGCTTCTCATGCCACATTCAAAGAAGCATGAGTTGGAAGATTACTGGTCCATGGACCCCTTACTACCCTCACCTACCTTCAATAAGTACATGGCCAGAGATTGCTTCCGTAACATCATGGGAAACCTGCACTTCGCCAACAATGATGTACCTTCCCAGACTGACCCACTCTGGAAGATCCGGGAGATTCTGAGCAGAATGAAGGATAAATTTATGTCATTCTTCCATCCATTTCAGAAGGTTGTCATAAACGAATCCTTGGTTTTGTTCAGTGGACTCTGAGGTTCGTACAGTACATTCAAAGCAAACGTCATCGCTTTGGAATCAAGTTCTTTGTACTGTGCGACTGTAAGACGGGGCACATCCTTGACTTCGTCATCTATTCAGCCAGCACTGTCGATCTGGACAAAACACACCCCCTTGGCTTCTCAGGCTGTGTAGTGAAAGTGCTGCTTGAAAGGTATTTTGGTGGGAATCATGTGCTGTATACTGACAACTACTATACAGCACAGAAACTTGCTAAATACCTTTCAGAGCACGGCATCGGCTCCTGCTGCACTGTGAAGAGCAAATCATGCCAACTTCCCCAAATTCCCCGAGGCAGGAAACTCACAGCTAGGAGACGTGCACCTACGTAAGTCTGAGAAGATGCTGGCAATACGGTGGCATGATAAGAGGGTCATGCACATGATCACCACCATACACAAGGGGGAACTGAAAGACAGTGGGAAGGTTGGCCGTAAGACAGGCGACCCTGTGAGGAAACCTGATCCTGTCATCAACTATAATATGAACATGTGGCTGGTGGACAAGTCCGACATGATGATTGGAGAGGTCGACTGCCTCAGGAAGAATACTAGGTGGTACAGGAAAGTTTTTCTGCATCTTATTGACATGACGATGCTGAACGCCTTCATCCCGTACAAGATGAAGGTAAAGCCACTCAAGTCCTTCTCCCTGAGGTTGTTCGCCAGGACTTGCGTTCAGCAGCTGCTTGAGAGGTATGGTAGGGTGACTGCAGCAGCTCCAAGGCGCCATTCTGTAAGACTTCCTGACAGACTTGAGCAGAGGGCATACATGGATCGACACAGACTGGTGCAAATGCCTGCCACAACCAAGAGGAAGGCTGCGATCTGCAGGTGCCAGGTGTGTGCAGATGCCACCAGACGCAGACCTGAGCACAAATGCACCTCTTGCCAGTGCGCAGAGTGGCAGGTCCCCCTCTGCATAACATGCTTCGTCGATTACCACAGCCTGAAGCAGTTCTAAAAGATTGCAAGTGGAAAATGTAAATAATTTGTAAATAATGTGTAAATAATGTGTATATAGCAAGTGAAAGCAATGGATGTAAATATGATTGAACAGTGTAATATAGTTTTATAAGTTACTGGAGGTGACAGTGTATAACATAATGTAAGTAAAATAGAAGTGTAAATATTGAAAATACCATAGAAAATTTAAATAGAAATGTAAATAATTAGTAATATAAGAATATGAGTACAAATACTTGAAGTAACGACAATGAAAGTGAAACCTTGCCTCTCTACATAGTTTACTGAAAGAGAAAGTGAACGCCTACAGTGACAATAAACTACTATTACTGAAGGAAACTTATGGATAAATACTGTAGATATATATAAGTGTAATAAAGTAATAGGAATAAAATGTGTGAGTGTTTTTATGAATAATAAATGACAGAATACCAGCGGGGAACAAGGATGGGTTGGAAGCTCGTACGTGCTCGTAATTTACATTGCTTTCACAGTTTTTTTTTTTTTGAGTATGGATTCCAAACTATTTGAAAATCATAGAATAGTGTTTCTAGTGATAATATCAGGCTGTGGTAATCATATCACGAGATGTCGGGAAGTGTAAAGTGGAGACTTCGTTACCTAACTTCAGAAGTCTCCACAAGTCCTACGGTTGTGACGAAGGCTCAACAAACATCCCACGAGAAAGCTGAAGGTAAAGGCTCAACAAACATCCCACGAGAAAGCTGAAGGTATGTGCCTTATGCATATATAATTATAATATTCTAGGGCTAATAACTGATTTTTGGTAAATATTTTTAAAAAGTCAGTCAGAGCGCGAATATCCCCGCGGGACGCACAAGGAGTGGCGAAAACATCCCTGCAGTGTAGGGGTTAATGAAGCATGACATAAAGATCCCTGAAAGTGTCCCCTCAGTTAAATACAACACAGTGTACGATCACATCTGAATCTGTTGCTGGCAAGAATTTGAGGATCTGAGTTTCGTTAGTACTATTCTCACTGCTGTCCTTTAAGCACTGATTGTTTATATATTTACCCTTGCATATACTGTCAAACCAGTACTGAACGAGACATCCATGGCACACAGCAGTATATATGATGAGTACTGGAAACTGAGTGATGACGTATGAGTGTGTGTGTGGTATCAACCTTCGATCCATGGAAGGATTGAGGGATATCCGAACTTGGTTTCTTACTAATGTGTAACCCTGTAATAGAGAATGCTCTGATGAAATGAAAAGTTACATAAGAAATAACAAGCACTCAGAGCGTGAAACACCCGCGCCCACCAACTAGTTAAAGGGCCGAATATTTGACTTTGCCATGTTGTCTTCTTTTTCAACAGTTTCCTCACAAACTCATGTTACTTCATTCTTGCCTAACCTTTAATATTTTCACCAACTTTGGCTCCAATGAAATAAAAACTGAGTTCACTTTGCCAAGTTCCCTTGACATTTCCCTTTGATCTTTACCCTTGAACGATACTCAAAATCGAATCTCTTTATCCTTGTTATAACATGAACTCTTCCATAAAGTTTGGTTCACATCGGAGTGAAATAAGACCTTAATCTCTGACCTATTATTCATGAAAGGAATGGGTGAACAGCTTGGGTAATCCTCAACTCATCCACTAACTTTGATCCTGATCAGATCAAAACTGTTTTAATTATATTGTTCACACAGACATAAGGATCTAACTTTGACCTAGTTCTGTGACTTTAACCTTTGACTGAATCCCTCCGTTCTTTTCTGACCCTTAACTCTTGCTTTAAGTTTGGCTTACGCCAGATCAGAACTCTATGTGATCTTGAGCTTAAACTAATTGTTCCCAAGACCGAATCAGTATATTACTGCTTTGTCCTCAAACAAGTCACAAAATTTGGTCTAAATCGGACAAAACTGTTTAAGTTAACCTTGTTCTTTGAACGTGCCCTTTGACCCAGTGTTCTCATAAACGGCAGATTTACTTCTTGTCTAACCCACAGCCCTTCCACCGTGTTTAGCTAAGATCAGATCAAAACTGTGCTATTTTGTAGGCAAACAGTCACAGGGGCCCATCTTTGACCTTGTTCTGTGACCCTGACCTTTGGCTGACTATTTTTTAAAAATTATCGATTCAATCTTGCCTTACCCTAAATCCTCAACCCGTCAACCCCTACTCTGGAAATTGCACAAACCAGTTATTTTATTTTTTTTTATTTTTATAACGTTTGACGTTCAACCTGTTGTTAGAAAAAAAAAAAAATACATATATTCAATATCTATACCTCAATCCTTCACCCATGTTTGGTTGAAGCTCAATAAAAACTGCCTGAGTTATACTGTTAACACACACACACACACACACACACACACACACATATATATATATATATATATATATATATATATATATATATATATATATATATTAGGGTGGGTCGAAAATTGATGAAAAACAACTTCTTTCAAATTTTTACTTGGCCTGTGTTTCAGAAACTTGTAGAATGCCATAATGAGCCTACTGTTCAAATTTCATTGCAATAGACCAATATATAGAGGTCCCGCAATTCTTCTAATTGTTTGCAGCTCTTCGCTGACCTATCTTGATACGTAAGGTACGTCACCCAGAACTCACCACGAGGAGGTGGCTGCATTTCGAGTTCCACACCATGTCCATCCCATCCTCCTTCCATTAAATCAATTACTTAACTGCATTTGTAGTCTGATTTAGTGTCAGATTTGGGCATTATTTGTTTTGCTTCAATTCGTGTACGGATAAATCCGTCACGTTCCCTTTCTCCACATACCGAGGCCGGAGCTTCTGTAACTAATTTAACATGTCTTCCTACTGCCTGAGCATGGCAAGGATATCTCTTGGAGATAGCACACACATCTCCTTGCACTATGGCTTTCAGCTCAGGGACTGTTAATTCCATGGTCATAGGTGGTTCATGTCTTGGACAATTGTTAAAAAAAATCATGTCTGTGTAATCATTTGCATTGAAGTTTAGCTTAGGTATCTCAAACTCCCGCGGAAATGAACTAGTCTCCTTTTGGTTTCTAGCTACCATGATTCTTCTAAAAGCCAGTTCCCGGATCTCTCTCCTGCTATCTGAAAGCATAGCAACTAGAATATTTTCCTGGTGAGCAAAGTAAGCATTTCTTTGAAGAACAGGATCTATCACTGACTTAAGATCATCTGCCAAGTATCTTGAGTTGGAGATCATAAGCCACAGATTTCTTGGTCCATGACTGTAGGAGGAGTTGTGCTTAATTTCAAACTATGCTGTGGCATACACTCGCATGATGAATGTGGTTAGTGTAATCAGTTGTTCTGACGGTTCAGTACTAGCAACATATAGTTGCAAGATTCTGTTGGCAGTAGTTAGCCACCTTGAATGGTTAATAGGCCCTGGGTTAAGATGCTAGAGATTTGGTGGACAAATTCCATCGGAAACAGCATTACATAAATTATTTCCATACGGTAACTTTGATCTTTGTTTAGTTCAAGTCCATCAGAGTATTTTGGAATGTTGTTGCCTTTGATAGCCATATAATTAACAACTGGCATAGTCTCACAATTTATCAAGTTTTTGCCAATTTGTCCAGTGAGATGGTCAGGTCCTTTTGTTCCTCCATCTAGATGGTGTAGTAGATGTCGTAAAGGCAATTCATTGGTATGAAGTAGGCAGACAAACCAGTGAAATGGTTTCTTGAAATAAGACTCAAGTAGTAAAATTACACAATTTTTCCTGCCAACATTAGTGTTTGTTCCCTCACAGCCAATTACTTTCAAATCATCTGTATTCACTTCTTCTTTCTTTAGATATTCAATAATCCCATTAGCTATATTTGTTGCATTTCCAGTTTGGGGAGTAAAGTGTCCAATATATTTTGAATCAGGCTCAGCAATCAGAATAATATGTTCCTCTTTTATAGTGTTAGAGTAATATCCACCAGTTTTCTTCATATTTACTTTTGTGTTATCCTTCCTTCCATCAAAATATAAGGCCTCTATTATATTTTCTTTCCTTGCTTCATTTAAGTCTCTCTTTACTTTCTTCCTTTGTCTTCTCAGCTTACTTTTGTCTACTACATTTGATTTTTCCTGAGTACTAATTAGACCAAAATCCTCTAATGCAGCTGATGCTATTGCTGCCCCTGCTCTATCAGAAACTCCATAGCTGTCACATGACCTTGCTAAAGATGGTAGCTTTATTCTCAGTTGGCTTGATTTTGGTGACTGTTTCTCAATATCATCTTCACCTCTATTACTTGTCTCACTGTCTTTCTCATTATCATCTCCACGTCTATTACCTGTCTCACCGTCATCTGAACTATCAGAATAACTCATATCGCCAGTATCCGCTGCAGATGTTGATGGCATGTCATCAGTCTCGTACCTCTCAAGTCGATGTCTTTCTTTTTCTTTCCGTTCAGAGCGTTTCTGAAGCTTCTTACTAGTCATATGATCAATACCTTCGCTAAACATTTTCCTGGAACTCCGTTGATCAATCAAAAAGGAACGTTCTTCTACTGGAACTTTACGATTTTTCGCACAAGAACACAATGAGAAGTTCACACACTTACACGCTGCTATATCAAAAATCTATTTGTTTTTCCTCTTAAAATCCTGTAAATTAACTTCAAAGTCTTTACGTTTCCGGTCAGTTTTCATAATTTGTCTGTACTTATTATGACACATCTTCACTTTAGCTAGTACTTGTTGCAGAGAAACTGTGGGAATTGAAGCTTTTTTTTTCCAAATTTCAGTCACTGCGGCTGCCACTTGTTTTGCTACTTCATTGGCAGCTGGCTCCTTTTTTCTTTCATTCTCATTAAGAAGGACTGCTCTTACATGGAGATAATGCTGAATAACTACTTCACACGTAGGAAGTTGTTTTTCAGTAAACTCTGCCTCTCCAAAAAGGGAGACAGCTGGAAGAAGTTTTCGCTTGACCACTTTTCTAATTTTCACTGCACTAGCCATGTCTTTAAATTGTCAATAATGTTCTATTATATTTATTATCAGTGAACTCTCAAACCTGTCAAATTTCACCTGCAATGGAATAAATAGTCATTAATGATAAATAAATAAAATATGATATGAACAAAGCAACAGCATCAGTACTACAAGTATTCCATAGTCATTTTATTTCATTACACTATCTACAATATATATATATATATATATATATATATATATATATATATATATATATATATATATATATATATATATATAATCGGTCTAGGAGACATGTTGGTATGAAATACGTTTGGAATTCATATCTGATTTTGTGTCAAATTTCAATCACATTGCGGCACCTCTAAGTATTTTTGGATTTCAAAAAAAATTCATACATAGTCTCCGCATCCATGCACATATTTCCCATGCACAGGCTTTACGAATATAAAAAAAAAAATTTTTCGACCCACCCTAAATATATATATATATATATATATACCCTGGGGGTAGGGTGGTTTTTCAAGAATACTCCCCCAGTATCCCTGCTTGTCGTAAAAGGCGACTCAAAGGGTTGGCGGAGGGTTAGTGTCCCTCCCCGGAAAACAACTAACTAAAAAAACAAACAAGAAGCCTCGGACAAGGACTGACCAAACGATGACGACCCAGGACCGGACAAAGGACTTGGTAATGGCTACGTGAAATGTAAGAGGAGCGAATGATGAGGTGAAAGAGAGAGAGATTGTGCAGGTGCTTGAGGGTGCAAAAGTGGATGTATGTGGAATGACTGAAACAAAATGGAGAGGAGAAGGTGTGAGAGAATGGGAGTATGGATGGGGTATATGTGCAGTAGGAGAGAATGAGAGGGCAAAGGAAGGAGTATCTATAGTTGTGAGTAAAAGATGGAAGAAGAACATAAGACAGCATGGATCAGTTGGGTCAAGGATTGTGTGGGTAAAGTTGAAAGTTGAAATACAAATGTGTGCGATTGTGTGTGTGTATGCGCCAACGCAAGATCGTGCTAGAAGAGTGAGAGAAGAGTTCTGGACAAATGTAGAAATGTGCATGGAAAAGTTTGGAAGGAATGAGAGAGTGTTTTCGATCGGTGATATGAATGGTAAAGTAGGGAATGTGAAGGTGGATGGAATAGTTGGTGAGTGGGGCGTGCCTGCTGCGATAGATGAGAATGGCAGTGCGTTAGTGGACATTTGTGCTGGGAGAGGGTTGGTGATAGCCAATACCCTCTTCAGGTATACATGGCGAGTGATGAGAAGGGTGGGTGGTGAGCTGAATGAAGAAGGCAATGATTGATTATCTGTGTGTGGATGAAAGGATGCGAAGATGTGTAATGGATGCAAGAGCTTATAGAGGCTGGGGGAGTGGACTTTCTGACCACTACTTGGTGGTGGCCAGAATTAGGATACAAGTAAGATGGAGGAATAGAAGGAGGGAAAGACGAGAGGAAGGAGTAGTTGCAAGGAGAGTGGAAAGGTTACATGAGGATGAGAAAAAGGCAGAGTATAAGAGAGAAGTGGAGGAACGATTGGGCAAATATGAATTGGAGCAGATGGGGGACGTGGAAAGTGTGTGCAGGATATTTACAGAAGAAATATGTGCAGCATGTGATGTGGTGTGTGGGAGGAAGAGAAGATGGAGGGGGGTGCAAGGAACAGCGTGGTGGACTGAAGAGGTGAGACAGGCTGTGGCACAAAAGAAGAAAGCATACAATGAATGGATGAGAAATAGGGGCGTGGAAGAAGTTGAGAGGCGGAAGAGAGAGTTATATGTAGAAAGAAAGAGAGAGGTGAAAAGATTAGTAAGAGAGAGTAAGAAGAGAGTGGATGAGGAATTTGGAAGGAATTTGAGTGTAAAGTGGAGGGACTGTAAGAAAATGTTCTGGAAAGAGGTGAAGAGAGTAAGACAGGGTGGAAGTGAGGTTAGCAGGGGAATGAATGATAAAAATGGTAGATTACTAGTGGAGAAGGGAGAAAAAGTGAGCAGATGGAGAGAACACTTTAAGGATTTGTTGAACGTAGAGGATGGAAGTAATGCGAGTATAAGTGGCTGGGGAATGGCTGAGAGAAGGAGGGAGGTGAGAAGACAGGAAGAAATCAGTAGGATAGAAGTTGTGGAAGCAATGAAGAAAGTTAAATTGGGGAAAGCCCCAGGAATTGATGAAGTGTGTGGTGAAATGGTGAAGTATGGGGGAGAGATAGTAATAGAATGGATGTGGAAGATGTGCAGATTGGCCTGGGAGGAAAGTAGAGTCCCGGAGGATTGGAAGTCAGGTATAATTATTCCCTTGTACAAAGGAAAAGGGGAAAAAGAAGTGTGTGGTAATCATAGGGGCATTTGTCTTCTTAGTATAATAGGAAAAGTGTATGGTAGGATACTTATTGACAGAGTTAGGGAATGAACAGAGAAATTAGTTGGAGAAGAACAGGGAGGCTTTAGGAAAGGAAGAGGTTGTGTAGATCAGATATTCATTCTTAGATCTTTAGTGGAAAAGTTTCTAGAGAAGGGAAAGAAGTTGTATGCAGCTTTCATGGATTTGGAGAAAGCATATGACAGGGTGGATAGACAAGGATTGTGGGAAGCATTAAGAATTATGGAGTAGATGGAAAGTTGTTGAATGCTGTGAAGAGTATGTATGATGGTGCTAAGGCTACAGTGCGTGTGGATGGTGAACTAATTAAATTTTTCTCTTTGGAGGTTGGGTTGAAACAGGGATGTGTCATGTCTCTATGGTTGTTCAATCTGTTCATGGATGGGGTAATAAAAGAGGTACAAGGTAGGGTAGTGGATGTTGGAGTGGCCCTGGTGAGAGAGGGTAGTGTTTGGAAACTCCCTGTACTGTTGTTTGCAGATGATACTGTGTTGTTGAGTGAAGACGAAGGGGAGCTGCAAGGCTTGGTGGATGAGTTTGGGAGAGTGTGTAAGAAACGGAATCTAAATGTGAATGTAGGGAAGAGTAAAGTGATGGTCTTTGAGAGAGGTGAAGTCAGTGAATGTACAGCGAGGTTGGATGGTGAGGAATTGGAAAATGTGAGTACGTTTAAGTACCTGGGTAGTGTGATGAGTAAAGATGGAGGTTTGGAGGGTGAAGTGCTTGAAAGGGTACAGAAGGGAAGAAAGGTTGCTGGTTCCTTGAAAGCAATGATAAGAAACAGGAAGGTGAGCATGGAAGTGAAAAAGTTACTACATGATAGTATTGTGATACCAACTCTAACGTATGGATGTGAAGCTTGGACGTTGTTGGAAGGACACAAGTCAAGAGTGAGAGCAGTGGAAATGAGTTATTTAAGAGGAGCCTGTGGAGTCGCATGGAGAGACAGGCTGACGAATGAGGATATAAAGGAGCGTCGTGGTGTGGATGTGGATGTGATAGGAAGTGTTATGAGGAACACACTGAGGTGGTTTGGCCATGTGGAGAGGATGGAGGGTGAAAGACTGATGAAGAGAGTGTATGTGAGTGAGGTGGAGGGGGGAAGAGGGAGGGAGAGGCCGAGGATGAGATGGAGGGATGGGGTGGAGAGGTATATGAGAGAGGGGGGTGTGAGTTGGGAGCAGGGCAGTGAAATGGCGGGGGACAGGACGACGTGGAGGCGATTTATTTGTGGCCACCCTAAATGGGATTGAGGCGTCTGGCAATAGATAGATAGATAGATCTCTCATCTCATTAGCCGTTTGAGTGTCCACTGCAGAACCGGCCTATCCCGACCGAAGTGGGGACGTTACAGCCATGTATCTCTACCAAGTGGCTTAGGCTGTCTAGTAGAGATTGTATGTAGGGTGAGAAGAGCTTGTAAGTGTAATTGTAGTGTTGTAGTGGCTTTGAATGTGTGTGTAGTCTGTGAAACAAATGTAATTGGCCCACACAAGCCGACTGGGTGCAAGCATACTTTATAGTATGCGACACTGGTTCAACCACAGCACCCCTTGTGTCCGCCAAAGCAGCACGTGGACAGAAGAACGCTCGCAAAGTTTATTACCCTGGCGGGGCGCGAACCCTTGTTCTTCAGTGTACAAAGACGCATACTTCACCACCGTACCACAGAAGTTCCATATACATACCGTATGTATATATATATATATATATATATATATATATATATATATATATATATATTTGAAAGTGTGTGTGTGTGTGTGTGTGTGTGTGTGTGTGTGTGTGTGTGCCTGTCTTTGTCTACCTCTCGGTGTTAACAGAAAAAAAAAAAAACTTCATCCCTTTTCAGCTATACCTGGTGGAAGGGTTGACGCACAGGGCATGAAGAAACATTTTTTTTTTTTTTTTTTTTTTTTTTTAGAACAGTAGGCGAAATGCTAAGGACACGCTGGGCCGAACCTTGATCTGGCAAAATGAGCCTGGAAGTTTTCATCCAGTGCAGGCCAAACTTGGAGAAGGGTTGAGGGTAATTTAAGAATGCAGTTATTTGTCAGAACACTTTGTCGAAGGTGAAAGTGAAAGGGCAAGGTCAAAGTTCGCCTCATTTTCTAGGCTTCATTAAACTCAAGTAGGGTTGAGGACCAGCCAGAGAATGAATCCAGTATTTTCGCGAGCAACAGATATAAGGTCAAGGTCACAAAGTAAGGTCAAGTTGAACAGTTTTATCGATTTAGACCAAACTTTGTGGAAGGGTTGAGGAGAGGGCAAATGTAAAGGATTCGATCTTGACAATAATCACCCAAAGGTCAAGGTCACTGGTAGAAGTCAAAGGCCAAGGTCACAGTGTATTGTCACTTCTATAAGTTTTGATCTGATTTGAGCCAAACTTGTTGGAAATGTAAAGGGACAGGCAAGAAGGAAGGATTTAAGTTTTGAGAATAATCAGTCTTATATAAAGGTCAGAGGACGAGGTCAACATTCGACCCCAGTGAGTCAGCGCATTGACAAAACATCTAAAACAGTTTTGATGTGATGTGGGTTAAAGGTGGTGAATGAACTGAGGATTATACAAGAGGCTGACCGACCATTTTTTTAGAACAACAGGTCGAAGGTCACGGCAACATGACAAGGTAATTATAAACAGTTTTTATCCAATATAGACTAAACCTTTTTATTTATTTATTTATTTTTTTAGTTTAAAACACTGATAAGAGATCTGATTTTGAGACTAAGCAGTTAAAGGTCAAGGGCACAGGTAAGAGTCAAAGGTCAGGGTCTCAAAGCAAAGTGAACTTAAATATCCTATTTGAACCAAAATTGTTGTGTTCTGATTTTGACAGAAGTGTGCAGAAGATGAAGGTCACAGGGCAAAGTCAAATATAAAGCCCTTAGGTCACTGGGTGGGGGCGGGTGCTGCTTTCTCTGACTGTTCATTCCTGCCTTTGTAACGTTTCTTCTTGCACCCTCATTTTCTTTCTCCTACTCTTCATTTTGTCATTTTTTTTTCTCTGTCCGGTTCTGTTTCCTTCTTCTCCTTCCTCTTGGCTTAATCTTCATCATCATATTCTCTCCTCTTCCTCCTCCTCCTCCTCCTTCTTTTCATCAATATAATTTTTACCTTCTTACACTACGCATTAATGACAGTCTAGTGAGCTTTTCTGTTGGGGGAGGCGGTAGCTCAGTCGGTAGAGAGGTGGCCTGCAGTCCTACCGGACCCATGTTCATATCCCCGCTGGGGCAGGGAACAGTTTAAGCATCTGAGTTTAATAAAAACTGACTTTACTGATCTACAAGAAGACCCGCCGATATGTCGTAAAAACACTCCCGCTAATGCCAGTACACCAGTCCTGTATCAGACAGCCCTAGCACGTATTCAGCATGGACGGTGGGTGTTAGCGCCGAAATGGTGACATGTAGAGGTGTATATTATGTAGGAGAACTACTGGGCCTTAGAAACAGGCTGTGAAGAGTATGCCTAGAGTCGGACACATTAAAAAAAAAAAAACTATATCTGGAAATGCGGTATCAATCGGCAAGTGTGAAAATTGAACATTTGGTAAGTGCAGAGGATCTTCAAAAAAGACAAAGAACACCTCTGATCGTTCCACGCACCCCTACAATAAAGTAAGTGAAAAGAAATAATCATTTACGGGGAGGTTGACTTGTGGGGCTCCACTTTGACTAAGTCCTGGTCTTGGTGAAGGTCTAGCATTGTGCAAAGTTCTGTGCAGTATCTTGTGAAAAGTGACATGCTTGAACAAAACCGTCATCACTTCAAAGGTAAGGATGCAGGATGTGGCTTACTCGCTCCTCTTAACAATTCATCCCTCACATTTGCTGCACCCTTTTCTTGGGAGGCACCACTGAAATATCTTTGCTGACATCATGATCTTTGCCGTGCACTGCATTTCAGGAAAGCTGGGGAGGAGTATGGCAGGGAAAAGATTCATGAGCTGACTGACTAACTGTGGAAAATTTTGTCGAATCTTCCTCTACTGCGGCTTCTAAGAATCTACGCTACTAATACTGATGTTATTGGTAAAAATATATTCATGCCCTTTTGTCTCCAGGCTCGTCTACCTGTATTCTATTTCCTGCTATGTCTTGTTCCTTTCAGTCTTTTCAGTATGTTTGCCATTGTTCCGTTCGATTCAACTTTAAATCTTGTTTTGGCGTGTTCTCTTCATTCGTCACATCCTTTTTTTTAGGGGGGGGGTGATAATTTGACAGTGCCCCCTTCAGCATTTTCCTCATTCCTGTGACCTTACTAATAATGCAATTGTGGTTCTCAGTTTATTTATTTTCTCGTTAAGCTGTCTCCTTACAGTCCTGCATCCTTTCTTTTTCTCTTTCCTTCGTTTGAGTCCCTTTATATTCTCTTCTGTGCTGAGGTGTCACATCTCTCTCTCTCTCTCTCTCTCTCTCTCTCTCTCTCTCTCTCTCTCTCTCTCTCTCTCTCTCTCGTCTTGCCGTCTTTAACTTCGCCCTTTTAATCCATTTCTGTTTGTTTATACCCTGCTCGTACTGTATTTGCCTTTGACCTTTTTCTGTCCTCTTATGCGTATCTGCGTCGTATTCCTGAAAACTGTAGCTCCGTCCTCTTTAACACTCTAGCTTGGCATTCTTCCTCCAGGACGTTGTCTGTTAAGTTATAATTTCACTTCTATTCGATCTGGCCGTGAGATCTTTGTTATTGTATGTCTCCTTTTTCCCGTCCCTCAGAGTTTGGTTATGTCACCTTCAGGGACGTTCTCTACAGATGTGGTGCTTTCATCCTTGTTTCCTCGTGGGGTGTTGTCTCTTAATCCGGCTTTTTCTTCCCGCGTCCTCAGTCCCTGCGTCTCATCCTGATCATCTTGTGGTTCCTTCTTGCTTGCTCGAGAAGGGGAGAGGTTTTTTTCCAGCTTAAAGGTCTCTTTGTGTGCACCCTATTACCATGGCTGCGAGGAAAAATGGATATTCTTGTGTGTGTGTGTGTGTGTGTGTGTGTGTGTGTGTGTGTGTGTGTGTGTGAGAGAGAGAGAGAGAGAGAGAGACAGACAGACAGACAGACAGACAGACAGACAGACAGACAAAAAAAAAAAAGCATGCCCAGCGCAAATTATTAAGAAGCTCTACTTTACCTCACGTGAAGACATACAAATATGACATTCGTGAAAGTCTTTAAAAAATATGGAGCTGACTGGTTACCTCTCTGCCTCTTGGAAAGGAAGGGCTCAGGTGTTGCTGTAATTACCATACAGCCAGGAAGGGGCACAACAGATGACCCTCTAGTGCCAACACACCAGAAAGGTCATTTACACACCAAT
>NC_136959.1:21581481-21682021 GCF_032717465.1 Coenobita brevimanus | reverse complement strand
GTCACAACTGTATTGAAACGCACGAATATTTCAGCATTTTCGTCCATGCTATTGCTGGAGGGTAATTTTACATAATAAAAATCCTGTGGCTTTTATGTGGATGAAATGATAGATGAGAATGAGGGAATAAATACAGGGAAATACCGGAAACAACACGACGGGGGTATGACCTCGCAGTTCGCCTGACTTCCCTGGCCAGGCTGTACGAGACGTTTGCTTAAGTGAATAGCAAAATATATGGAAAAATGAGTGCTGACGGGGACAGGTCAAGCGATGGATGTGGGAGTGGGACTGGGTGTGGGTGTGTGAGGGTATAAGAGTGTTCCAAGGGCTGTGAAGAGTTTGCGTGAGGTGTGGCGGTGTGAGAGCATGCGAGTGTGCCAGCAGTGTGGGATTTGTGTGATGTGTGTTGTATGGTTGTGGGTGTGTGAGGGACTAGTGGTGTTGCCGGGGCTGTGTGGCGTTTGTGTGATGTGTAGATGTGGGTGTGTGAGGGAATAAGGGTGCGCCAGGGGCTGTGTGGGATTACTGCCTCAAGTGCTGCTATTAAACATCCACTAATCTCACACTTTATTAGCCTTGTCACAAGCGCGTGGTAATTTTGCTCAGAGATGAATGGCATTATGAGAAATTAGGTTATAGACGCTATTGCACCACACACACACACACACACACACACACACACACACACACACACACGGTAAACTTACCAGTCCTAATTGCCAGTGTTAGTAGTGTGGCAGTCGGTCTGAGCCACACTATTGGTGGGACAATTTTATGCAATTTATATCCAAGGGATGGTTGGGGTTATTGCTCACGTAATGCCACTCAGGGATGAGTGAGGCTGGTCACTTTCATCTATAATGTCATGACCAACATGCCTAGCCCCGGGCCTACGCTCCTCATGAGGCAAGGTAGGATTGGATGATGGATGGATGGATGGATGATATTTTTATGTAATTCATATCTTTATCGTGTTGTCGACAGAATGCTCTAAGTAATGTTGTTCTCCAAGCATTAAAATCATGAAGTGACATTGATTCTAAAATATGCTACAGTAGTTTGATTTAAACAAAGGAGGCACAAAAGTGAAAGAGAACACTGAAATGCCATAGTAAAGCTACAGTACCAAGTGGTATGCCAGGGCTGTGATAATTTCATATTTTGCTGTTCTTTCTCATCCATATTATTGTACCTCCTCAGGCAGTTTAGTGGGATTCAGCATATCCCTTTGTAAATAACACTCGTATTTTCTTCCTCAACCAAGAACTCCCTCGGAGGCAAAAAAAAATATGGGTGTGGGAGCGATCTAAAGGGCATGCATCAAGTTAAGGTTATTATCTGTCCGCTGTACACTTCAACCCAGCCTCCCCTTCATTAATCACCGCTAATAATCATTGCCCTAACATGTTTTCCGTCCCCAACTCCTCCATCGTCTATGCCTCCCTCTTCTCCCGCTCATTCATCTCCTTTACCTCGCGCCTCTCTTATATAGAGACCCTAGAGAAAGAGGGACTAGACAGCCAATATTTTCAGCTGCCTGCTGATTAGTCGCCCGACATGGCACCATTTTTGTGCAAATACCTCACAGCGCGGGTGCTGGCTGACTGAACAGTAGATTGGACTAGAAATACATCTCATCACTTACTGTGATACAAGATTGGTTGATAAATATGATGTCGCTTTAATTATACTATGATGTGTTAATTTGAGCTACTGAAGATTTTCATCTGAATATTCGTTTCTACATATAAATTTTACTCGTACTTCAAATTACACTTAAATATCGAGATAATCTCCGAATTGTAATGTTGTGGTATTGACAAACCAGACTGGAGCCGCTGAACTGGTGGTGGTGCTGTGTTCTTCTGCCGGTACTTTTTTGCCCTTATTGCTGGTTGGTTTTGCCGCATGTGGGTGCAGTAACACTCATGGACCTCCTGTGCGCCTTTCTTGACTACTTGTGATCTAACAAGAAGGAAGTTGTGTGAACTTAACGTGAAGAGAGGAAACTGGTCTGCGAGTAAGCGTCATCGGTTTAACGGGTAAATTTTATTTTTCATGTATTTGGCTCTTTTATGGAAAGAGTTGTTATACCACAATATAAACTGAAAGTGGCAGTGTGAGTACATAGGATATTTTCATAAGTGAAATGGAAAAAAGGTAGGTTATAATTATGCTGGACCTTGTTTTTAACCCATCTTACTTCACATGTTCCTCTTCACTGGCAAAAAAAATGAAGAATTTGGTTGGTGAGAGAACACGTTTGTCTGTAATTAGTCCAAGATGCTATATACTATACTTACTGGGCAATTTAATGTTGGGTGTATGTATAGGGTTAAGGATTACTTTGAAAAAAAAAAAATGCAAAGTTAATGATTGTAGGACCTTATATGCAACAAAGACGAAATGTATATAACTGATAATATCTTCTTTTGTTTCACTACGTTAGTTATAAGAAAGGAATTCTGGTGTATCCATCCACAGCTATCAGATCTCCATTCAAAGGCAGAAGCAATCTTCAAGACATGTGTTGATTTAAGTTTGAGTAGCTCCTCAGTAAGGGAAAAAGTGAAGTTGTACTGGATAATATTTCCATTAATTCTAATAACTTCAAAAATGCCACAATGTTGCCGGCTCATTATTATCATCATATTTTAATGAAAGATGTCAGTGTCATGCAAAAACAATATCCAGGAAAGAAAAGACCAAAAAACCTACGAGCAGTACATGCACTACAGTGAACTGAATATGTGCAACAGCAGTTACAACACTTGTAATCAATTATGAGAGATGATATAGGTTTAGTTAAGAACACTGTGCATATACAGTATATACCTGATATACTTAAAACCCATATACTGTATTGGAGCTACACTATATTTGATGAGTACGAGTATATGTGAATTCTGCTGTACAGCACCAAACATGACACAATCATCCGTGATAGCGACTGCATATTAGGTAAGCAATAATACAGTATTTTGCACATAAAACACTCATTCTGAAGTAGACCTACAGTGGTTATGAAACTTGAGTAATTATGATGTATTTTATTTGACAGTTTTTTTAATTAGCACATATGATGGATGTTCTGTACGATGATAAAATTGTATTACCATATATATTTAACCAACCAGTCCTAACGTTTGTAAATTAATGTTTTCATACAACAGGTTGAAACATGCAAAGACAATAACAGCTTTAGGTCAGTGATTATACAGCATAAGGTAGTATATCTGATTGGATTATATCTATTATACAGCATGCTATCTATCTATCTATCTATCTATCTATATATATATATATCTGATGTGGAAGATGTTATGTCCATTCGCCCATCCAGCATCTACTCCTTTTTGTCCCGTCATAATATATACTGTATCAAATATTTCATATAGATACATTTTTATATGTTTAATATTTGTCCTGTGATACTATAGGTTAAAACATGTTATAAAATGCATATTATTATTATTTAGGTTTTGTTACGGCTGAAATATTTAACATACAGCCTTTTATAAACCTTAGTGTGTGTGTGTGTGTGTGTGTGTGTGTGTGTGTGTGTGTGTGTTGTAACAATGTTTTGTTGAAATAAACAATGCAGTATTTTAGTAATGCAACGTGACGTAATTAGAATATGGTATAATGTCAGAGAACATGCATGTTTCCCGAATTATTGTTCATTTTTATGTTGTGTATATTTAAAGGATCAACAATTCTCTTCTGATGCACATAGGGAGGTAAGCCAAGATAGTATGCCAGTGGAAACCACTTTACCACAATTATGGATATCAAGATCAGTCTTTTAAACTGAACCAGAACTCTGTCAGTCACAAAAACCGCGGACAAAAAAAGTTAACACTGCCGGTGTTAATCGATCTAGCGTCGTCGGGCAACTCGTTACTGATCTTCGTATGTCTAGAAATAGCCTAGCTGAAACATTGAGAAAAATATCATTTTCATACCGCTTTATGTGAAAGTATCACTTGTGCAAGCATAGAACAACGGATGTTCAATAACGCACCGTAAAATCTAAGTAGTAATGAAGGTACGGTACCTGTTATGTAGCAGCGATCACTGATCTTTATACGAACCTGAGTGGATCACAGCAAATTCACTGCACCAACATGGCAACTGTCCAGTCTCTATTTCTTTAGAGGCTGTTCTTCCACATCCCTCTCCTCTCCCTCGCAAGTCTCGTCTCTCCCTCTAGCAGCATTTACGAGTACATCATAAACACTGCAGCTTTATTATACTCCTAACATTGATATTATGTTTGTATAAACTATCCATCTCATTACCATATTCCCAGTAATGATATGTTTGCATAGGCTCTACCTCCCTACCCGTAAATAGACTTTTTAGAGCAGTGGTTCTTAACCTTTTTTGAGTCACGGACCCCTTCGAGAATCTGGTGAACGCTATGAACCCCTTCTCTATAAATGCACGTAAGCACAAACGCAGCATTTTGCATGCAATGAATATATATTATTTTATTGAAAACTACCTCATGCAGTGTATCACAAAGTATAAAACAGTCATTACAAAGAATTATGTTTCTCACCCTTTTTCATACAAAAACTAATGGCCACTCGAAAAAAATGAAATACATCCAAATTGAGCAAATTAAACAAAACAAAATTTTAAGTTTGCTCGAAAGTTCATTTCAGTGAGAGGGTTGTTGTTGCTGTTTGGCTTGAATAAGATGAAACTGTGGAGTGGTCTTTGACAAGGCAACACGCATGTCATCGTTGACATCCAGTTGATTTCGACTTTTTATTTTGATAGAAACAAGCGCTGAAATCCCTGACTCACAAAGGTATGTAGCTGCAAACGGAATAAGAGCACCGATAGCTCGCATTGCCAGACGAGGGTAGTCTTGTATCAACGAACACCAGAATTCTTCAAGACTTCGATTTTTTTTTTTTTTTTTTTTAAGTTAATGATGCCAAACGGCATCACGCAATCTCGCTAAATTGTTCTCAATTATTCTGACCTTCACGGACCCCCTGTACCCCATCCATGGACCCTTTGGGGGTCCATGGACCCCAGGTTAAGAACCCCTGTCTTAGAGGAAAAATCCATTCGGCAACTTGGTGTGAGTAAAAACCAAAGAAGTGTCAAAACTGAAAAGAAACTCTTAGAAGATAATTATCAATTAAAATAAAGGTATTTGATACAAACAAGAAAAAAAAAGAGAGGAAGATCATTAGGAGCAAGTGATAAGATGAAACGAGAAGATGATGAGGATCTAAGAGTTCACAGGAAATGTGCTGGAGAGAAATGTATATTTTTTTTGTTATGGAGATAGAAAGAGGCAGGTAGTGAAGTAAACTCAATTAGAAGACATACAGAGAGCCAGAAGAAAAAAAATGGTTGGCGGACTGTGCATTAACCCCTCGGCTGCGTATGTAGACTGCGTCGTACATGTCACGAATTGGCGCAAGCGTGTTTATAAGTTCGTGACATTTTTGTTTCAGTGTGAAAACCGCGAATTCTAATGGAATTCTCACTGAGTATCACTCAGTTCAACCATCCTAACGTTCACTTGATTGGGACGGTTTTCAGAACATTTTTCACTGTTTCATAAGTGATCATCCCTGCGCCTTCGCTGAGTGATTTATTGTAGGCTTGTATTGCTCACTTTCTTTCCGTTGACCGTTGGAGCAAGCACGGCCATCCCTCGCCCTCTTCCATAATTCAAACTTAGTCAGGCTTTGATCGTCTTGAGAACAGGTTTGTGTGCCCAACAGCGAGTTCCTGAAATCTCCACCTAGTGGTGAATCGGTGAAGAGGTTCAGCTTATTGCAGCGTCCGACCTACGTATCGGCGCCCAGTCATTCCGCTTAGCCCCCTCTACTGACCAGTATTTCTTTTCGTTTTTTTTAGGTTTAAGTTTAGCTTTTGAGTGTGCGAGTGAGTGTATTCTCCTTGTTATTTTAAATTCATTTTGCGACTCATGTAACATAAAATTAATTCATTGTGATTAATAAATTCACAGTTCTTTTTCTTTGAGCTCAATGTAGTTAAACTCGTGTTTTATTTCTCCACATTTAGCTTATTTTAATTGCCACTCCTAGTTTGCACAGTCGCTTTGTATTATTCATAACTGGTACTTAGGCCAGTCCTTTTGTATTAAGCTTAAATCTGTTGTGCCAGCCAGGAGTTAATGCACCAGCAAGAACCTGTTTATCATTAATAACATCAGTTATTGATTGTCAGGGGTGGAGTCACTTTCTCTAGAGGCTAACAGTAGTAACAAACAGCACGCTGTGTACTGTTGAGAAAGTTTATAAATTCTCATCCTTAGAGAATAAACGAAGTAAGCCGGCATAAAGTAAAACTTACTGCTTGATTTCACAAGTCAATTTTTGCCCTTATTTACAAGTAACTTTTAAAGCATTTTTAAAGCCATAAAGCTCAAAAACCCCGTGACAGTACATTTTGGAAGAGCTGCGTGAAATATTGTGAACTTTTTGGTCATTTTTCGCGCCTACTAGCCTACATGCTTATGCTTGAAGAGTGGGTCGCGAATCGTCAGTGAGGAGTGTAAACTTTGACTAATATGTTATCATGTTTGGTTAGGTGTAAGTAGGTCAAAGCACATGATGAAAACAGGATTTTCTTTTCTTTTTTTTTAATAGGTTTTCCCGCCACCACGAACATAGATGTTTTGGGCCAACGCAGCCTAAGGGCTAAAGGAGAAGTGAAAGAGATGGTAAGTTTGTATTACCAAGAAAAAAAAAAATGGAAGCAGATCGAGGTTTGCGGTGGCGAGACGAAATCCTGATAACAAATGGATCTGAATTCTTTTATGGATTAGGATGCAACTTACCGAGATAGCATAATCTCTGTAATCTAAAAAGATTTCGATGAAATAAAGTGACAGGTGAAGGAAGTCTGGTTAAGCTGCATTAGCATATTTTGAAGAAGTGATGGATACAAACTAAAGCTAAATGGAAAACACTGAGAACTCAAGAGCCTTAAAAATAAAAGAAAATGGACACGTAAAGTACAGGGATAAAGGCAGTTTAAGAAAAACGTGAGTCCAGCTTCGAGAAAATAGGGTGAAGTTTTAGAAGGGACTGTCATGAAAAAAAAATAAAGAGCTTTGTGAAATGAGAGAGAGAGAGAGAGACAGACAGAGAGAGAGACAGAGAGAGAGAGAGAGAGAGACGTTGCACTTTCTCGAATCCTATCGTTTGTAAAGCAGAAATGAAGAGTCTCTCTCTCTCTCTCTCTCTCTCTCTCTTTCTTGGTAGTGCTCCCGACCCATTCCCTGGCTCTCCTAACAGTCCTGTCGGCACCTTTATTCCCTCCTTTCATTATTACACTGTTCCTTCATATATATTGTCCTGCATCCTTTTTACTATGTCACTACTGATTATTCTCATTTTCTTTTTGGCCGCTCTCATTGTGTCATTCGTGTGTGCCTCCTCTAATCCTCATCTTAGTTACATGTTCATCCACCTCAGTAAGCGTTCTACTTGCAGCTTGGAATCTTTTCATCCAGCAAAAGTTCTTCAATCTTCAATAAGTAATCCATGGCCTGCAAATCTCTGTCTTTCACTTCAGCCCACGTCCCTCATGTGCAACACACCTAACTATTCGCTTCTCTCTCTTGCTGTGTTCAATATGCTAATTGTTCTATGTTCATTTAAATATATGCATACACTATACGGAACACACACACACACACACACACAAACGTGCACGCGTGCATGCATACATACATTTTATATATATATATATATATATATATATATATATATATATATATATATATATATATAATGAGCAGTATTTCAGTTTAAATTCACACACAGGAGTGTTTAAAGAGACAGAAGCTGAAAAGTGGTGGTAAAGCTGCAGGGTTTAAGTGATAATCCAGGGCTGTGACAGTCTTACTGCCATTCTTTCTCCGCTATATTACCTCCTCAGGCAGTAAAGTGGAATTTGCCTTATCCCTGTGTAATTAGCATGGTCGTTCTCTTTCCTCGTGAGGCGTGGGATTTGTCTGAAGGAAAACAAAAAAGGTAGAGTGGGGGTTGGGGGTTGGAGTGAGGATGCATCAATCCAAGGTCAACATCCCCTCGTTACACACCTGCTCAATTTCCCTTTCCTAATTCACCGCTGATAGCCATCACCTAACTAAATTTCCGCCGCAGCCTACTCCATAATTCATATGCTTCACACATCTCTTCTCCTCCACACCAATCTCCTGTCCCCCACACCACTCTCCTCTCTCCCACACCACTCTCCTCTCACCACACCACTCTCCTCTCACCACACCACTCTCCTTTTCCCTAAACCAGTTTCTTCTCCCAACACCTTTGTCCTCTCTCCCAGAACACTCTCCTCTCCCCACACCACTTTCTTTCTCCCACACCACTCTCCTCTCCCCACACCACTCTCTCTCCCCCACAGCACTCTCCTCTCTTCCACACCACTCTAATCTCCCCACACTTCTCTCGTCTCTCCCACAGTAAGATATAAGCCATAAATACTACATCGTTACTACATTCCAGTTCTTATATAACTAATTTATTCTTCCCAACTTGTAAATAATATCACAATAAGAAATTCACGTGGTTAGTAGTTCAAGGTGAAGGTTAAGGAAAGCATGAAATAAGAAACTTATTCAAACAGTAAAATACTGTGCAAAGATGCAAATGGAGAAGGAGGAAGAGGAGCAAGTGAGAGATAAAACGATATTGACGAGGATGGAAGAGTAGACAGAACATGCAACAGCACGAAGAGGGATGTTTGGTAGCTGTGATGGAGGGACCAAGTAAATAGCTGTAAGAAACTGAAGAAGTCTAAAAGAGAGGCAAACAAAGATGGAATCATGCCAAGAAAACGTACGACAGGTAGAAGTAATGTGTAAGTAATGTTAGTTGGTGAACCGTGCCAACATTACAACGAAATGAAAGTGGGATTCACCGCTGCCAAGCATACTGCCCTTTCTTTTGCCTTCCATCTTTTCCCACTTCTGTATGGGGTTGATGTGTTTGACCAATATTCGTATTACAACTTGATCCTGCGCCTCCGAGGTTTGGGCCGGTTTAAGGTCGGATACCTTTCCTGACACTAACCCTCCCAGGCACCGAGTTGGGCCGTCTTGCTCCCTTGGGTCGGGAGGATTGCACAGAAGAAATACTAATACTGGAAAAACGAGAGAAAGGTTACTGAATGGTACCAAGAAATCTTGATGAGACAGGAAGCTGAATTCGCTGTTTTGATGGAAAAGGGTGTAGCTTACCGAGATGGCATCATCACTGTATGTTGAAGATCACAGCAAACCAGCTGAAATATTGGCAAATTATCTGGTAAAAAATTATGTTAGCAACAGAGGAAATGTAAACAACGGCAAATGGAAAAAAAAAAAGTGAAATTCAGGATCCTCACGAAGAGAGGGCAAAGGAATATTTAAATTAAAGGGATAAAGGCAGCTTGCGTGTGGAAGACAAAGCGAGAATCTAGCACCATGGAAATTGGACGAAATCCTGGAAGGAAGTTCCGTGAAGCAGAGCTTTGTGTGCATGATAGAGAGAGAGAGAGTGTTGGTGGGGATAACAGATGTATCGTGACGTGCTGCCCGTTCTCTAATTCTGTCCTTAACATTAGTAGTTATGCTCTGTCTCTGTCTCTGTCTGTCTGTTTGTCTGTCTGTCTGTCTGTCTCTCTGTCTGTCTGTCTCTCTCTGTCTGTCTGTCTCTCTCTGTCTCTCTCTCTCTCTCTCTCTCTCTCTCCCCCCCCCGCAGGGGTGGGTCACCTTGACGTGGTGTCTGGGCTTGAAGCGTGGCAGGCCGTGCCACCTGCCCTGAAGGCCTGCCTACCGTTGTGGGGTTCGGCATTTGTCAGACTCGTTGACCAAGCACCCCACCTGCATCACTGGTAGAGGAGACTTGCTGGGTAAGTGGCTTATCCCTGCCCGTCCTCGATCTTGGCAGGGCTTTTACCTCCCCAAGTGTTTGCCATGTGTGGTGTCCCGCAGTGCTCGGAAATGGGAGTCCTGGGGGTTGAGCAATGCTGCACGATGCCCTCAGCAACTAGCAACACACCTCTTTGGTCCCCTATTCTGGCTAGACGGGCGGCCTGGTTGGGCCCGACCGGGTCAATCGGCTGGTCACTTGTTGGCTAGGGTCAAGTGGGAACTGGGGAGCATGGTGGTCATAGTGTCAGCCTAGTCTGGTTCCTCCGGTGGTAACCTGCGTATACTCCCTCACTATCTCTCGGGTTGCCAGCAGTATCTCCGGCATATGATCTCGCCTTGTTGGGCTCCATGGTGGGTGAAGGGGTGTTTTTCTTTGCTGTTCATGGTACCTCGTTTCGTCCACTCCGTTTATGCAGGCTCCGACATGATTGCCTGCATCTGCCTTGGTCAGTTAATGGCAGCTCTCCATGCTGCTCAATTTCTGGCAGCCTCCCAATTCAGTCCCTTATCCCTAAGGTCACACTGTATGACCTCGTTCCAGTTTTTTTTTTTTTTTCGGTTTCCTCTCGCAGCCCTATCCCCCGCGTTAACACTTCTCATTCTCCGCACGCAGCCTTCATACTCCATCCTCTACACATGTCCAAACCATCTCAATCTACCTCCCGTCATCACAACACCTATACACTCCGCTCCCATCCTTCCTCTCGACTCTTCCATTGCATACCCAGCCCCCCAGGCCCGGCATTCAAGGATGCACAGCACATGCATCTAATCATTGTCCCTCCTGTATGTTCGAGCCTGCGAATATCCTCTTCCATTACTGCCCAGGTCTCACTACCATACAACATTACGCTCCTTACACATGCCGCATACAAAGATCCCTTAGTATGGAGGGAGATCCTCCTTAATGTCAGGAGATGTAACAGCTCGCTGAACTTCTTGCAACCACACCTCACTCTAGCCACAGAGCTAGCTCCAGCCGCACCTTCAGTAAGTAACATGTCTCCCAAGTACAAAAACCCTTCCACGCACTCGAGAGACTCACCAGCAAGATCAGTCCTTTCACTCTTGACAGTCTGTCATGCACTTCTCGACACACTGCACACATAGTTTACCTTCCCTAAAGTTTCAAAGTTTTATGGTAAACTGGATGAGTTTTTACCTTCATCATATGACAAAGTTCAAGACTACACGCGAATGCTATATTACGAAAATATAGTGCATTCTATAGGGAAACATTACGGTCTTGGTTCCATGTCCTTATCGTTATCTGTTCATGATGATTAATTATATTAGTGATTTTTTAGATTATCATTATATAGATCTTGACCTTTGATTTTCTTCGTCGAAAATTTAATCAGTGTTCCACTGTTAACGTAAATCATTATAATAAATATGGCGCACCTTACTCCAACAATTCTTCATTTTTTCATACCTTGACCTTGATTGACGACTGTTTCCGGCTGAAATTCTGAGAGCTTAATAAGAACGAAACAGAGAATAATGAAAGATGAAACAAGGATCTAAATTAGCATGTAAAAAACTTGCAGGGAAGCACAAAATTAAAAAGCAAACTGGAAGAGTCAGACCAGAAATCAGGTAAAAAAAAAGAGTAACAAGTGGTGAAGTAGAAGGCCTAAGATAAAAAAAAAAAAAGGCAATGAAGGCGAGACAGAGACGAAGTAAATATTCAGTGATTAAGAGATGAAGCATATGAAAGAGAAAAGTAACCCGAAATTTTTAAGAAAAATAAGGAACATAAACATTAATACGGCGCATACATAAACAATAACTTACATCAGGGAACAAGAACAAATACGAAATAAAAAACAAGGGGACACACACACACACACACACACACACACACACACACACACACACACACACACAAGTAAATCAGAGGAGATAATCAGCAGAGTAGGAGAGCTGCGATTACTCCACTTAAGGAAAAGTGAAATGCTATGCCATTTCACTTGCCAGAAGGGTACCAAGACGGGCAGTGGTGTGCCGGAACTGGTTGGTGGTGGTTTTCATGTCTGGGATGAAGGTGCCGAGGCTCACGTGGACATGGGCGCTGGCAACGCATGTAGCACAGAATGAGAAACTAAAGAGAACCACAGGATGAGAAACTAAAGAGAATGTATAGCACCGACAGTGTTGGTGGAGATAGAGAGAGAGAGAGAGAGAGAGAGAGAGAGAGAGTTGCAGTGATAAGTAGTACATCAAAAAGTCTTACGACTCGTACCATGGAGGTATTATGAGCGAAGTTGTCACATATACATGGCTCCTTGTTAAAGAAAAGTACTGTATAGTGAAGTTCAAGGATTTCCCAGGGTCAGACGAGCCCAGTGGTAGCGCTCGCGCTTCACGACTGTAAGGACGGCAGTTCGAGGCCGCACCAGGTAGCACATTTCCAGTGAGGGATGTTGCGGTCTCTTCAAGGATCTCTCTTTGTCTTGCACAGCTATATGGTCCACTGGTCCTAGCTCAGGGAATTCACCAACCCACCTCTCTCACCTGTAAAACGGACACGGAAAACGAAGTGCATCTAACCAAGAGGAAAAGGGCCTAGCTAGGAAATTTTACAGAAGAAAACATTACATCAACCACTGCGAGAGACCTACCAACCATTGTCTACACCAGATATGAACAGCTCTATCAAGTAACTGTAAATTACCTTGGCTATTACCCGATTCCAGCCATTGCAGATCTTGTATGTGAAGATATTACCTTGTGTATCATAGTAGAAACGCTTCAGTCCACGTTTTCATCGATGATTCGACGTTTTGTTGCTGTGATGATAATGTTTTCAAATCCACAAGGGGTGTTGAAAACCTCAAGTAGCTTCTTGCTTAAACGTCTAGTCTCTAACGAGAAAAGGCTCAGTACTAGCAACCTTCTCTGGCATTCGATATGTCTGATGCATGGATCAGTTTTCTCGCTCATACCTGGGCTCTTCCAAACCTTGTAATATCCGAGTCGGTGACTTAATATTCCAGATGTGGCCATCAAAGTTATGTACAGAGAGAGGACGGTCTCCTTGTTTCGGGTCGTAAACTGCAACTTTATATAACCTGGAAGGCTCTGTGCTTTATTCTCTACTTCAGTGCACTGTTTGGATAGCCTGGTTACTGTTGATTAATTCACCTTTGCCTTTCTTTAAAGTCATTGCTGCTAAACTCACCTCTTAAGAAAGAGTAGTTGGTTCTTGGATTTACATGACCAGTGTGCAACACCTTGCACTTGCCCAGGTTGAACGGCATTTGTCAGTGTTAGTAAATTAGTTCATAGGTAGTTTTGTCATTGTGAATGAAGAAGCATTGCCTCCTAGCTTTGTGTCGTCCGCCGGTTTTGCGGTTCATGTGATGATCCTCACACCCATATCACTGGCGTAAATAATAAATAATAATGGACCTAAAAGTAAACCCTGTCGTATTCCACTTGTAACTGGTGTTCAGTAAGAGGTTTCCTCATTCACTTTCACTCTTTAGTGCCAGTCAGTCAGCCAGTTTTCCATCCATGCAGCAAGTTCTCCCGAGGCTCGAGTTTTTTGCCTTCATCCTCAGATGAGATACAGTACTTAATTGATCGCTCTCTGGAGGTCCAAATTAAGAATGTCAGCTGCCCGGTCCTGGTCATATTCAGGGAATACGTTATGCAGTGGAAGAATTCAAACTGGTTTAACACGAATGATGCCACCTGCAGCCATCTTGTGAGTCATACAGTAACTTATTCGAATCTAGATTACGATCCCATCTGCAATTATACCTTTCAGATGCAGGCCAAATTGGCCGGTAAGTTCCTGTAAAATGGCGATCTCCCTTTTTGAAAATGCAGATCACACTTGCTTTCTTCCGGTTCAGTGTTACTTCCCCAGTAGCTAGCGACTTATCGAAGATAGTAGACCGGTGAGGGACCACCTGGTGACCTACTTGTTGCGGGACACTTGGACGAAAGCCATCAGGACCAGGGGATTTCTTAGCTCTTATTTGCCAATCTTTTTGGAAACTTCTTTTCGATACGCATAACATTCTTTAAAGTCACACCCTCAATAGGCAGTGCCTGGCTCAGGGATGTCATCTTCCGTCTCTCTAATGAACGCTAATGAGAAGTTGGAATTAAGCATGTCTGCTTTGCCATGACCAAAGTTTTGCAAAACTGTTTGCATCAAGGAATGGCCCAATCTTGTACTCGATCAGTTTTCCACATAGCCAGAGAACTTGGAATTCTCCTTAAATAAAATCATATTCGGAGTGCCTTACTGCACTTAGTCCTGTCTACAGGTGACATAATCCTCCTACGCATGTGGATGTAGTCATTATGAACTGAAAATGCGGTACGCAGCTTTTCTCTTAGTTGTTGTTGCTATCTAACTGGCTAAGGGCTCAAACTTTGTCTGCTGTACCACAAAGCTGTTTCTGAATGAGCTCCAAGACTCATTCACACGTATGGGTTGTTCATATGGTGTTGTCATGGTAGTGGGTTGTTCTGTTTGCAGTTTGGTGTTATTAAATGGACTTTTGTGCATTATAATGACAAAGAAAGTCCGTTCTATGTAATTTTGCTGTGCATTCTGACTAGTTTAGTTGCCGGAGTGTTGGGTGTTTGACCTGTTTATTTTGTCTTTTGTTTATGTTGTGGAGATTGTGTGTATAGAGGAAATTTTGTAGCTCTGTGGTCCTCGTGTTGATTCATTTAATGGCTACTTCTAAGATTTTTCCGTATGTGTGATCTCTGTGTGTGGAGGCTTTTTTTTTTTTTTTTTTAATTTTGATTCCACATTTTCATTTTAAGGTTTAATGTGTGTGTGTGTGTGTGTGTGTGTGTGAGAGAGAGAGAGAGATTGGCACAGACAATATGCAATTGTTCTTTGCTCCTGACTGAACTTGATTGACCATTTTGTGTATGTAGTTTTGTATGTTAGTCATGTGTATGTTTGTGGCCAGATTGTTTCCAGTGTCTACGACTAGAAGGAACAAAACAGACTGGCAGGATGGAAAATCTGCCGAAGCTCTGGTCAGGAAACCTGAAGTGTGTTTCCAGGATTGGGGGACTGTGCTGACACTGCAATGCACTATCCTTCTTTTGTGGAAGGGGGAGGGAGTTGACGGATGTTTGTAAATCTGGGCAGCTCTGACGCCCAGGTATATGGGTGCCAGAGCGTAACGGCGTCCTTATGCAACACCAGTGCATGTGGTGTTGTGGTTGTTTTGCTACCCCCGGCCTGTCTTACCAACACACCTGTCTGCCATAGGTTAGCAGCTGCGTTTATGGGGCCACCCTACAGGTACCGTACAGTAAATACACCGCGTAGGGGACTATCGTCCCCCTGTAATATCAGCATCTCTCCATGGTCGAACTAAGTTTCTCCCCACGGCGAGGTGCAGGGAAAATGAGGAGTTTTGGCTCCTAGGTGGAAGCCGCAGCTGCTTTGCTCCACCTAGGGTACACATCATTACCGTGTATAGGCCCCTCGTTAGCATCACAATGAATATATGTAAAACTGATAAATTGTTCCAACAAGGGAAACAGTGACTATAAAAGAAATAGATGTTTAAAAATGGAAGGAGAAACTCAAACTAAGGAAGAATCTGCTGGCAAAAATGAGAGCGAGAAATGTCGCGGGAAAATTATGCTGGGCTGGAAAGGCAAAAAGTCAACACTGACTTCTTTTTTTTAAAGAAAATAAAATTCAGAACCAGGGGTGAGTGCCGAGTGGATTCCAGTTTAACAGGGAGAGAGAGAGAGAGAGAGAGAGAGAGAGGAGACGAGGGAGAAATCTGGAAGGGAAGAGGGAGACCAGGAAGTGGAAGATGGCACAGGAAGAAAAAAGGCCTGGGAGAAATGAACAAAAAAGAGAGAAGAAATTGGGAGGAGGCAGAGGTTTAGAGGGAATGAGGGGGAATAAAAAATTGGACTAGTGATAGATGGCTAGGTCAATGTGAGTATATTTTGATGAGCATTCTGTGTGTTGCATTAGTGGAAGGCTTAGTAACAAATCTGTGTTGTGTTGCTTAACCCGTCACGTCCCGAGGTTTTCCGCACCTCCGACATCCCCCAGTCCCGAGGTATTTTCGAATTTTTTTTTTTTGGCTAAAACCTTCGCTTTTGGTGAGAAACATCGAAAATTCATAGAGAAATCGCTCACCTGAGGTTTAAAGTGCCCAATCCAGGTAGGAGTTCCTCCTTACCTGAGTGGGTTTTCTAACATGCTGGCACCAAAGAAAACGAGTCCTATGGGAGGGTAACTATTTTATCCACTCATAAACGGTATTTATTTATTTACTTGGTACGAATGTATATGTAGTATGACAGTATATTGGTTTTCAAGCAGTATTAAAGGCATTATGAGCATTGTTTCACTCACTAACTAATCACCATACCTGACCTATTTTTGCCACACTACCTGATCATTATTTCTGGCTGTTTCTTCTTCTAATGCTATGTAAACATTGTCCTCCACATTGTCATCGATTGGGGAATCACTCTGGCCCTGAATAACTTTACTAGCCAGGTCACTGGTAACAGGTCCTTTGCCAAGACAATGGCGTGAGGGGGGGAGGGGGGAGGTTATGCAGTGTAAGGCATTGTCCCTGCTTGGTATCTTGTACAGGAATAGAGGAAGGTGTCCCGTGTATACATACGAAAAATCACTTGCGAAAATTGAAAATTGTGCAAATTAGCGACCTTGCAATTGCACGACGTACTGGTACGTCGCCGGGACTGGCAAATGCAAATCGTTGCAACGTACCCATACGTCGTCGGGACGGGGCGGGTTAAAGTGCCGGTGTGTTGTGATGACAAACAATCTTTGCTTTGAGAGGTAATGTAGGATCTTGGTTTAGAGTGCTGATGAACAAATTTGTTTTTTTTCTGGGGTGAATATAGATCTGTGCTGATATTTGGTATGAGATTACTGAAATGTGATGAAATAAGACCATTTGTAAGATAATAGGATATTTGTGTTGCATATGTGAAAGGATGTAAGAGTTGTGTCTTTGTGTTGTACATGTGAAAGGATGGTAGAGTTGCATCTTTGTGTTGTATATGCGAAAGACTGTTAGAGTTGCTTCTTTGTGTTAGGTTTATGAAACGATGTTAGAATTACATCTTTCTGCTGTATCTGTGAAAGGATGTTAGTTTTAATCATGTTTTGTATCTGTGAAAGGAAGCTATAGTTATATTTTGGCATAACAAGTGTGTGTGTTGACATTTTATACAAGATTGGTGTGTAAATGACCTTTCTGGTGTGTTGGCACTAGAGGGTCATCTGTTGTGCCCCTTCCTGGCTGTATGGTAATTACAGCAACACCTGAGCCCTTCCTTTCCAAGAGGCAGAGAGGTAACCAGTCAGCTCCATATTTTTTAAAGACTTTCATGAATGTCATATTTGTATGTCTTCACGTGAGGTAAAGTAGAGCTTCTTAATAATTTGCGCTGGGCATGCTTTTTTTTTTTTTTCGTCTGTCTGTCTGTCTGTCTCTCTCTCTCTCTCTCTCTCTCTCTCTCTCACACACACACACACACACACACACACACACACACACACACAAGAATATCCATTTTTCCTCGCAGCCATGGTAATAGGGTGCACACAAAGAGACCTTTAAGCTGGAAAAAACCTCTCCTCTTCTCGAGCAAGCAAGAAGGAACCACAAGATGATCAGGATGAGACGCAGGGACTGAGGACGCGGGAAGAAAAAGCTGGATTAAGAGACAACACCCCACGAGGAAACAAGGATGAAAGCTACACATCTGTAGAGAACGTCCCTGAAGGTGACATAACCAAACTCTGAGGGACGGGAAAAAGGAGACATACAATAACAAAGATCTCACGGCTAGATCGAATAGAAGTGAAATTATAACTTAACAGACAACGTGCAGGAGGAAGAATGCCAAGCTAGAGTGTTAAAGAGGACGGAGCTATAGTTTTCAGGAATACGACGCAGATACGCATAAGAGGACAGAAAAAGGTCAAAGGCAAATACAGTACGAGCAGGGTATAAACAAACAGAAATGGATTAAAAGGGCGAAGTTAAAGACGGCAAGACGAGAGAGAGAGAGAGAGAGAGAGAGAGAGAGAGAGAGAGAGAGATGTGACACCTCAGCACAGAAGAGAATATAAAGGGACCCAAACGAAGGAAAGAGAAAAAGAAAGGATGCAGGACTGTAAGGAGACAGCTTAACGAGAAAATAAATAAACTGAGAACCACAATTGCATTATTAGTAAGGTCACAGGAATGAGGAAAATGCTGAAGAGGGCACTGTCAAATTATCACCCCCCCCCCAAAAAAAAAAAGGATGTGACGAATGAAGAGAACACGCCAAAACAAGATTTAAAGTTGAATCGAACGGAACAAAGGCAGACATACTGAAAAAGACTGGAAGGAACAAGACACGGCAGGAAATAGAATACAGGTAGACGAGCCTGGAGACAAAAGGGCATGAATATATTTTTACCAATAACATCAGTATTAGTTGCGTAGATTCTTAGAAGCCGCAGTAGAGGAAGATTCGACAAAATTTTCCACAGTTAGTCAGTCAGCTCATGAATCTTTTCCCTGCCATACTCCTCCCCAGCTTTCCTGAAATGCAGTGCACGGCAAAGATCATGGTGTCAGCAAAGATATTTCAGTGGTGCCTCCCAAGAAAAGGGTGCAGCAAATATGAGGGATGAATTGTTAAGAGGTGCGAGTAAGCCACATCCTGCATCCTTACCTTTGAAGTGATGAGGGTTTTGTTCAAGCATGTCACTTTTCACAAGATACTGCACAGAACTTTGCACAATGCTAGACCTTCACCAAGACCAGGACTTAGTCAAAGTGGAGCCCCACAAGTCAACCTCCCCCGTAAATGATTATTTCTTTTCACTTACATTATTGTAGGGGTGCGTGGCACGATCAGAGGTGTTCTTTGACTTTTTTGAAGATCCTCTGCACTTACCAAATGTTAAATTTTCACACTTGCCGATTGATACCGCATTTCCAAATATAGATTTTTTTTTTTTAATGTGTCCGACTCTAGGCATACGCTTCACAGCCTGTTTCTAAGGCCCAGTAGTTCTCCTACATAATATACACCTCTACATGTTACCATTTCGGCGCTAACACCCACCGTCCATGCTGAATACGTGCTAGGGCTGTCTGATACAGGACTGATGTACTGGCATTAGCAGGAGTGTTTTTACGACATATCGGCGGGTCTTCTTGTAGATCAGTAAAGTCAGTTTTTATTAAACTCAGATGCTTAAACTGTTCCCTGCCCCAGCGGGGATATGAACATGGGTCCGGTAGGACTGCAGGCCACCTCTCTACCGACTGAGCTACCGCCTCCCCCAACAGAATAGCTCACTAGACTGTCATTAATGCGTAGTGTAAGAAGGTAAAAATTATATTGATGAAAAGGAGGAGGAGGAGGAAGAGGAGAGAATATGATGATGAAGATTAAGCCAAGAGGAAGGAGAAGAAGGAAACAGAACCGGACCGAGAAAAAAAAAAGGCAAAATGAAGAGTAGGAGAAAGAAAATGAGGGTGCAAGAAGAAACGTTACAAAGGCAGGAATGAACAGTCAGAGAAAGCAGCACCCGCCCCCACCCAGTGACCTAAGGGCTTTATATTTGACTTTGCCCTGTGACCTTCATCTTCTGCACACTTCTGTCAAAATCAGAACACAACAATTTTGGTTCAAATAGGATATTTAAGTTCACTTTGCTTTGAGACCTTGACCTTTAACTTTTACCTGTGCTCTTGACCTTTAACTGCTTAGTCTCAAAATCAGATCTCTTATCAGTGTTTTAAACTAAAAAAATAAATAAATAAATAAAAAGGTTTAGTCTATATTGGATAAAAACTGTTTATAATTACCTTGTCATGTTGCCGTGACCTTTGACCTGTTGTTCTAAAAAAATGGTCGGTCAGCCTCTTGTATAATCCTCAGTTCATTCACCACCTTTAACCCACATCACATCAAAACTGTTTTAGATGTTTTGTCAATGCGCTGACTCACTGGGGTCGAATGTTGACCTCGTCCTCTGACCTTTATATAAGACTGATTATTCTCAAAACTTAAATCCTTCCTTCTTGCTGACCCTTTACATTTCCAACAAGTTTGGCTCAGATCAGATCAAAACTTATAGAAGTGACAATACACTGTGACCTTGGCCTTTGACTTCTACCAGTGACCTTGACCTTTGGGTGATTATTGTCAAGATCGAATCCTTTACATTTGCCCTCTCCTCAACCCTTCCACAAAGTTTGGTCTAAATCGATAAAACTGTTCAACTTGACCTTACTTTGTGACCTTGACCTTATATCTGTTGCTCGCGAAAATACTGGATTCATTCTCTGGCTGGTCCTCAACCCTACTTTAGTTTAATGAAGCCTAGAAAATGAGGCGAACTTTGACCTTGCCCTTTCACTTTCACCTTCGACAAAGTGTTCTGACAAATAACTGCATTCTTAAATTACCCTCAGCCCTTCTCCAAGTTTGGCCTGCACTGGATGAAAACTTCCAGGCTCATTTTGCCAGATCAAGGTTCGGCCCAGCGTGTCCTTAGCATTTCGCCTACTGTTCTAAAAAAAAAAAAAAAAAAAAAAAAATGTTTCTTCATGCCCTGTGCGTCAACCCTTCCACCAGGTATAGCTGAAAAGGGATGAAGTTTTTTTTTTTTCTGTTAACACCGAGAGGTAGACAAAGACAGGCACACACACACACACACACACACACACACACACACACACACACACACTTTCAAATATATATATATATATATATATATATATATATACATACGGTATGTATATGGAACTTCTGTGGTACGGTGGTGAAGTATGCGTCTTCGTACACTGAAGAACAAGGGTTCGTGCCCCGCCAGGGTAATACGAGGGGTGATTAGAAAGAAATGACAGTGAGTCCATAAACTTTTATTAGCATGAAGAACTATCAAACTATGACTCACATTCCTTCAAAGTACTCCCCTCCAACCTCTATGCAGCGTTCCATTCTCTTTCTCCACTTCATGAAGCAAGTGTGGTACTCTAAAGACGGTATACTTCGGAGTTCTGAATTGACGGTCCGTGCCAAGTCTTGGATGCGATGAAATTGCTTCCCAGCGATGGTAGATTTAATTTTTGGAAACAACCAAAAGGCACAGGGAGCCAGGTCAGGGGAGTAGGGTGGGTGGGGGAGCAGAGTTATACCTTGTTGTTCCAGGTACTGCATAGTGAGGCGAGCTTTGTGGGGTGCAGCATTGTCGTGGTGCAGCAAAAGGCGAGACCGACGGCGGGTTGGTGCGATGTTGGCCTTGTGTTCCAAGACTTGTGGAAGGACCTGGTCTGTGTAGTATTGGGCTGTGATAGTGGACTTTTCAGGCATCACATCCACGCATATTGGTCCTTGAGAATTGAAAAAGATGGTGAAAAGGCGCTTCCGGCTGCGAAATCCTTCCTTCAAAATCTGAGGTCGAGGGTCTTCATCGCCCAACCACACCATGTTTGACTGCTTGTCACGGGTTGTGAAGAATGAAATCCAACACTCATCTCCAGTAGCAACATCTGAGAACCGTTTTGGACCATTTGGTTCAAATTCAGCAAGCCAGACACGACAAATCCTCACCCGTTCAGCCTTTTGCTCATCAGTCAACAAATGGGGTATCCATCGACAACACTTCTTCCTCAGGTGTAATTGTTCATGCACGATGTCATATGCACTCCCATAACTGATATCAAGCTCCAAGGCTAAGAACCTAAGAGTTACAGTTGGATCCTCGTCAATGATGGACCGTGCACGGACTGTTGTTGTTTCGGTCACGGATGTCCGGGGGCGTCCAGAGCGTTGTTCATCTTTCAATTCAGTTTTTCCTGCTGTGAAAGCACGAATCCAGCAGGAAACAGTTTCCAGGGAAGGAGTAGTATCTGGATAAACTTGTAATAATTCCCCTCGAATCTCTGTTGCTTTCTTTCCCAGTTTCCACCTCGTAAAAATGTAGAACCTGCAGCCTTCTTTCGAGTAATCCATGTTTCTGGCCAGAGAGCAAAAACAAAAGTGAAGCATTCACTCACAACAATAAAACAAGAAAAGTCAGGCATACGGCGACAAGTTCAAACTCGTAAGGACAGGCAACTCTGCACTCTCCTTGCTCCCCTACCTCCCATCATTCAAGGTTTTCATGTTATAGCACGAACTGTCATTACTTTCTGATCACCCTTCGTAAACTTTGCGAGCGTTCTTCTGTCCACGTGCTGCTTTGGCGGACACAAGGGGTGCTGTGGTTGAACCAGTGTCGCATACTATAAAGTATGCTTGCACCCAGTCGGCTTGTTTGGGCCAATTACATTTGTTTCACAGACTACACACACATTCAAAGCCACTACAACACTACAATTACACTTACAAGCTCTTCTCACCCTACATACAATCTCTACTAGACAGCCTAAGCCACTTGGTAGAGATACATGGCTGTAACGTCCCCACTTCGGTCGGGATAGGCCGGTTCTGCAGTGGACACTCAAACGGCTAATGAGATGAGAGATCTATCTATCTATCTATTGCCAGACGCCTCAATCCCATTTAGGGTGGCCACAAATAAATCGCCTCCACGTCGTCCTGTCCCCCGCCATTTCACTGCCCTGCTCCCAACTCACACCCCCCTCTCTCATATACCTCTCTACCCCATCCCTCCATCTCATCCTCGGCCTCCCCCTCCCTCTTCCCCCCTCCACCTCACTCACATACACTCTCTTCATCAGTCTTTCACCCTCCATCCTCTCCACATGGCCAAACCACCTCAGTGTGTTCCTCATAACACTTCCTATCACATCCACATCCACACCACGACGCTCCTTTATATCCTCATTCGTCAGCCTGTCTCTCCATGCGACTCCACAGGCTCCTCTTAAATAACTCATTTCCACTGCTCTCACTCTTGACTTGTGTCCTTCCAACTACGTCCAAGCTTCACATCCATACGTTAGAGTTGGTATCACAATACTGTCATGTAGTAACTTTTTCACTTCCATGCTCACCTTCCTGTTTCTTATCATTGCTTTCAAAGAACCAGCAACCTTTCTTCCCTCCTGTACCCTTTCAAGCACTTCACCCTCCAAACCTCCATCTTTACTCATCACACTACCCAGGTACTTAAACGTACTCACATTTTCCAATTCCTCACCATCCAACCTCGCTGTACATTCACTGACTTCACCTCTCTCAAAGACCATCACTTTACTCTTCCCTACATTCACCTTTAGATTCCGTTTCTTACACACTCTCCCAAACTCATCCACCAAGCCTTGCAGCTCCCCTTCGTCTTCACTCAACAACACAGTATCATTTGCAAACAACACTCCAGGGAGTTTCCAAACACTACCCTCTCTCACCAGGGCCACTCCAACATCCACTACCCTACCTTGTACCTCTTTTATTACCCCATCCATGAACAGATTTAACAACCATAGAGACATGACACGTCCCTGTTTCAACCCAACCTCCAAAGAGAAAAATTTACTTAGTTCACCATCCACACGCACTGTAGCCTTAGCACCATCATACATACTCTTCACAGCATTCAACAACTTTCCATCTACTCCATAATTCTTAATGCTTCCCACAATCCTTGTCTATCCACCCTGTCATATGCTTTCTCCAAATCCATGAAAGCTGCATACAACTTCTTTCCCTTCTCTAGAAACTTTTCCACTAAAGATCTAAGAATGAATATCTGATCTACACAACCTCTTCCTTTCCTAAAGCCTCCCTGTTCTTCTCCAACTAATTTCTCTGTTCATTCCCTAACTCTGTCAATAAGTATCCTACCATACACTTTTCCTATTATACTAAGAAGACAAATGCCCCTATGATTACCACACACTTCTTTTTCCCCTTTTCCTTTGTACAAGGGAATAATTATACCTGACTTCCAATCCTCCGGGACTCTACTTTCCTCCCAGGCCAATCTGCACATCTTCCACATCCATTCTATTACTATCTCTCCCCCATACTTCACCATTTCACCACACACTTCATCAATTCCTGGGGCTTTCCCCAATTTAACTTTCTTCATTGCTTCCACAACTTCTATCCTACTGATTTCTTCCTGTCTTCTCACCTCCCTCCTTCTCTCAGCCATTCCCCAGCCACTTATACTCGCATTACTTCCATCCTCTACGTTCAACAAATCCTTAAAGTGTTCTCTCCATCTGCTCACTTTTTCTCCCTTCTCCACTAGTAATCTACCATTTTTATCATTCATTCCCCTGCTAACCTCACTTCCACCCTGTCTTACTCTCTTCACCTCTTTCCAGAACATTTTCTTGCAGTCCCTCCACTTTACACTCAAATTCCTTCCAAATTCCTCATCCACTCTCTTCTTACTCTCTCTTACTAATCTTTTCACCTCTCTCTTTCTTTCTACATATAACTCTCTCTTCCGCCTCTCAACTTCTTCCACGCCCCTATTTCTCATCCATTCATTGTATGCTTTCTTCTTTTGTGCCACAGCCTGTCTCACCTCTTCAGTCCACCACGCTGTTCCTTGCACCCCCCTCCATCTTCTCTTCCTCCCACACACCACATCACATGCTGCACATATTTCTTCTGTAAATATCCTGCACACACTTTCCACGTCGCCCATCTGCTCCAATTCATATTTGCCCAATCGTTCCTCCACTTCTCTCTTATAGTCTGCCTTTTTCTCATCCTCTTGTAACCTTTCCACTCTCCTTGCAACTACTCCTTCCTCTCGTCTTTCCCTCCTTCTATTCCTCCATCTTACTTGTATCCTAATTCTGGCCACCACCAAGTAGTGGTCAGAAAGTCCACTCCCCCAGCCTCTATAAGCTCTTGCATCCATTACACATCTTCACATCCTTTCATCCACACACAGATAATCAATCATTGCCTTCTTCATTCAGCTCACCACCCACCCTTCTCATCACTTGCCATGTATACCTGAAGAGGGTATTGGCTATCACCAACCCTCTCCCAGCACAAATGTCCACTAACGCACTGCCATTCTCATCTATCGCAGCAGGCACGCCCCACTCACCAACTATTCCATCCACCTTCACATTCCCTACTTTACCATTCATATCACCGATCGAAAACACTCTCTCATTCCTTCCAAACTTTTCCATGCTCATTTCTACATTTGTCCAGAACTCTTCTCTCACTCTTCCAGCACGATCTTGCATTGGCGCATACACACACACAATCGCACACATTTGTATTCCAACTTTCAACTTTACCCACACAATCCTTGACCCAACTGATCCATGCTGTCTTATGTTCGTCTTCCATCTTTTACTCACAACTATAGATACTCCTTCCTTTGCCCTCTCATTCTCTCCTACTGCACATATACCCCATCCATACTCCCATTCTCTCACACTTTCTCCTCTCCATTTTGTTTCAGTCATTCCACATACATCCACTTTTGCACCCTCAAGCACCTGCACAATCTCTCTCTCTTTCACCTCATCATTCGCTCCTCTTACATTTCACGTAGCCATTACCAAGTCCTTTGTCCGGTCCTGGGTCGTCATCGTTTGGTCAGTCCTTGTCCGAGGCTTCTTGTTTGTTTTTTTAGTTAGTTGTTTTCCGGGGAGGGACACTAACCCGCCGCCAACCCTTTGAGTCGCCTTTTACGACAAGCAGGGATACTGGGGGAGTATTCTTGAAAAACCACCCTACCCCCAGGGTATATATATATATATATATATATATATATATATATATATATATATATATTTAGGGTGGGTCGAAATTTTTTTTTTTTGATATTCGTAAAGCCTGTGCATGGGAAATATGTGCATGGATGCGGAGACTATGTATGAATTTTTTTTGAAATCCAAAAATACTTAGAGGTGCCGCAATGTGATTGAAATCTGACGCAAAATCAGATATGAATTCCAAACGTATTTCATACCAACATGTCTCCTAGACCGATTATATATATATATATATATATATATATATATATATATATATATATATATACAGTAACCCCTCCAATATCCGGATCAATAGAGCCATAGGCAGGTCCGGATAGTGGTCCTGTCCGGATATTGGGCCCCAGCTTATGGACTAGTACTTACGGACCCTAACTCTGAAAAACACCTATACAACTCCCTCTGGACATGCATAGCACCTATTTAAGACCCAAATCACACCAATAAGGGACATAAAAGACTGAAATAAATGCAAAAGAACCATAAAATGAGGTTTTAGAGGTGAGTTTATACAATATTAAACATTCTGGGTACTTACAAGTCCCTTGGTCTTGGACTGGTTTGAACCGCCAGTTTGCAGTCCACAGTTAATCCTCTGCACTCTAAATTCTAATTTCTTAACACTGCACAACACTGTAAATTCCTGTGTGTTCTAGTGGCAAGGTATTGCAGTTTATTCACTGTTTATTCACAAAAAACAAGCACCTGTGGCTTGCACTGTTATGAGTATCTGCTCTCCATCGGAGTTAAGCTGTGACTGTTGATGTTGGTGGGGTAACAGAGTTGCCAGATCGCAACAGCCACATTACCAATCTCCTCAACTTTCATTGTCAAATATAACTTTTCATTACCAAATTCGTAAAGCTAGCATATATTCTTCACTAATTATATATACAAGTGGAAATACATGTAATCACTCTCCTTATAACTAACACCATGTTGATTATTTTCACACTATGTAGGGTAGCAGATTAATCAGAGAGAGCAAACAATCCACCATCTCCATCCTGTGTATCCTCATACATGTGAAAAATCCATTTGGTAATGCATTATTCTAATGCATTACCAAACGAATTTTTCATTACCAAATTGGCCCACACTTGGTAATGAAAAATACCAAATGGCAACCTGACGGGGGAGGGGGAGGAAGGAAGGGGTGAAGGGACCATGGTGTAACAGCTGTTTGGCGCCAGGCGGGAATTTCAAATTATGGGAGGGAAAAAAGTCAGATTTTTTTCGAATTTTTTGCAGTTTTTGGCCCATTTTGGGAATATTGGATCCCAGGAGGATTATGTCCGGTTAGTGGGGATGTTCGGATATTGGGCGTTCGGATATTAGAGGGATTACTGTATGTATATATATATATATATATATATATATATATATATATATATATATTGTAGATAGTGTAATGAAATAAAATGACTCTGGAATACTTGTAGTACTGATGCTGTTGCTTTGTTCATATATTTTATTTATTTATCATTAATGACTATTTATTCCATTGCAGGTGAAATTTGACAGGTTTGAGAGTTCACTGATATTAAATATAATAGAACATTATTGACAATTTAAAGACATGGCTAGTGCAGTGAAAATTAGAAAAGTGGTCAAGCGAAAACTTCTTCCAGCTGTCTCCCTTTTTGGAGAGGCAGAGTTTACTGAAAAACAACTTCCTACGTGTGAAGTAGTTATTCAGCATTTCCTCCATGTAAGAGCAGTCCTTCTTAATGAGAATGAAGGAAAAAAGGAGCCAGCTGCCAATGAAGTAGCAAAACAAGTGGCAGCCGCAGTGACTGAAATTTGGAAAAAAAAGCTTCAGTTCCCACAGTTTCTCTGCAACAAGTACTAGCTAAAGTGAAGATGTGTCATAATAAGTACAGACAAATTATGAAAACTGACCGGAAACGTAAAGACTTTGAAGTTAATTTACAGGATTTTAAGAGGAAAAACAAATAGATTTTTGATATAGCAGCGTGTAAGTGTGTGAACTTCTCATTGTGTTCTTGTGAGAAAAATCGTAAAGTTCCAGTAGAAGAACGTTCCTTTTTGATTGATCAACGGAGTTCCAGGAAAATGTTTATCGAAGGTATTGATCATATGACTAGTAAGAAGCTTCAGAAACGCTCTGAACGGAAAGAAAAAGAAAGACATCGACTTGAGAGGTACGAGACTGATGACATGCCATCAACATCTGCAGCGGATACTGGCGATATGAGTTATTCTGATAGTTCAGATGACGGTGAGACAGGTAATAGACGTGGAGATGATAATGAGAAAGACAGTGAGACAAGTAATAGAGGTGGAGATGATATTGAGAAACAATCACCAAAATCAAGCCAACTGAGAATAAAGCTACCATCTTTAGCAAGGTCATGTGACAGCTATGGAGTTTCTGATAGAGCAGGGGCAGCAATAGCATCAGCTGTATTAGAGGATTTTGGTCTAATTAGTACTCAGGAAAAATCAAATGTAGTAGACAAAAGTAAGCTGAGAAGACAAAGGAAGAAAGTAAAGAGAGACTTAAATGAAGCAAGGAAAGAAAATATAATAGAGGCCTTATATTTTGATGGAAGGAAGGATAACACAAAAGTAAATATGAAGAAAACTGGTGGATATTACTCTAACACTATAAAAGAGGAACATATTATTCTGATTGCTGAGCCTGATTCAAAATATATTGGACACTTTACTCCCCAAACTGGAAATGCAACAAATATAGCTAATGGGATTATTGAATATCTAAAGAAAGAAAAAGTGAATACAGATGATTTGAAAGTAATTGGCTGTGATGGAACAAACACTAATGTTGGCAGGAAAAATTGTGTAATTAGACTACTTGAGTCTTATTTCAAGAAACCATTTCACTGGTTTGTCTGCCTACTTCATACCAATGAATTGCCTTTACGACATCTACTATACCATCTAGATGGAGGAACAAAAGGACCTGACCATCTCACTGGACCAATTGGCAAAAACTTGATAAATTGTGAGACTATGCCAGTTGTTAATTATATGGCTATCAAAGGCAACAACATTCCAAAATACTCTGATGGACTTCATCTAAACAAAGATCAAAGTTACCGTATGGAAATAATTTATGTAATGCTGTTTCCGATGGAATTTGTCCACCAAATCTCTAGCATCTTAACCCAGGGCCTATTGACCATTCAAGGTGGCTAACTACTGCCAACAGAATCTTGCAACTCTATGTTGCTAGTACTGAACCGTCAGAACAACTGATTACACTAACCACATTCATCATGCGAGTGTATGCCACAGCATAGTTTGAAATTAAGCACAACTCCTCCTACAGTCATGGACCAAGATATCTGTGGCTTATGATCTCCAACTCAGGATACTTGGCAGATGATCTTAAGTCAGTGATAGATCCTGTTCTTCAAAGAAATGCTTACTTTGCTCACCAGGAAAATATTCTAGTTGCTATGCTTTCAGATAGCAGGAGAGAGATCCGGGAACTGGCTTTTAGAAGAATCATGGTAGCTAGAAACCAAAAGGAGACTAGTTCATTTCCGCGGGAGTTTGAGATACCTAAGCTAAACTTCAATGCAAATGATTACACAGACATGATTTTTTTTAACAATTGTCCAAGACATGAACCACCTATGACCATGGAATTAACAGTCCCTGAGCTGAAAGCCATAGTGCAAGGAGATGTGTGTGCTATCTCCAAGAGATATCCTTGCCATGCTCAGGCAGTAGAAAGACATGTTAAATTAGTTACAGAAGCTTCGGCCTCGGTATGTGGAGAGAGGGAACGTGACGGATTTATCCGTACACGAATTGAAGCAAAACAAATAATGGCCAAATCTGACACTAAATCAGACTACAAATGCAGTTAAGTAATTGATTTAATGGAGGGAGGATGGGATGGACATGGTGTGGAACTCGAAATGCAGCCACCTCCTCGTGGTGAGTTCTGGGTGACGTACCTTACGTATCAAGATAGGTCAGCGAAGAGCTGCAAACAATTAGAAGAATTGCGGGACCTCTATATATTGGTCTATTGCAATGAAATTTGAACAGTAGGCTCATTATGGCATTCTACAAGTTTCTGAAACACAGGCCAAGTGAAAATTTGAAAGAAGTTGTTTTTCATCAATTTTCGACCCACCCCCATATATATATATATATATATATATATATATATATATATATATATATATATATATATATATATATATATATATATGTGTGTGTGTGTGTGTGTGTGTGTGTGTGTGTGTGTGTTAACAGTATAACTCAGGCAGTTTTTATTGAGCTTCAACCAAACATGGGTGAAGGATTGAGGTATAGATATTGAATATATGTAGTTTTCTTTTTTTCTAACAACAGGTTGAACGTCAAACGTTATAAAAAAAAAAATAAAATAACTGGTTTGTGCAATTCCCAGAGTAGGGGTTGACGGGTTGAGGATTTAGGGTAAGGCAAGATTGAATCGATAATTTTTAAAGAATAGTCAGCCAAAGGTCAGGGTCACAGAACAAGGTCAAAGATGGGCCCCTGTGACTGTTTGCTTACAAAATAGCACAGTTTTGATCTGATCTTAGCTAAACACGGTGGAAGGGCTGTGGGTCAGACAAGAAGTAAATCTGCCGTTTATGAGAACACTGGGTCAAAGGTCACGTTCAAAGAACAAGGTTAACTTAAACAGGTTTGTCCGATTTAGACCAAATTTTGTGACTTGTTTGAGGACAAAGCAGTAATATACTGATTCGGTCTTGGGAACAATTAGTTTAAGCTCAAGATCACATAGAGTTCTGATCTGGCGTAAGCCAAACTTAAAGCAAGAGTTAAGGGTCAGAAAAGAATGGAGGGATTCAGTCAAAGGTTAAAGTCACAGAACTAGGTCAAAGTTAGATCCTTATGTCTGTGTGAACAATATAATTAAAACAGTTTTGATCTGATCAGGATCAAAGTTAGTGGATGAGTTGAGGATTACCCAAGCTGTTCACCCATTCCTTTCATGAATAATAGGTCAGAGATTAAGGCCTTATTTCACTCCGATGTGAACCAAACTTTATGGAAGAGTTCATGTTATAACAAGGATAAAGAGATTCGATTTTGAGTATCGTTCAAGGGTAAAGATCAAAGGGAAATGTCAAGGGAACTTGGCAAAGTGAACTCAGTTTTTATTTCATTGGAGCCAAAGTTGGTGAAAATATTAAAGGTTAGGCAAGAATGAAGTAACATGAGTTTGTGAGGAAACTGTTGAAAAAGAAGACAACATGGCAAAGTCAAATATTCGGCCCTTTAACTAGTTGGTGGGCGCGGGTGTTTCACGCTCTGAGTGCTCCTTATTTCTTATGTAACTTTTCATTTCATCAGAGCATTCTCTATTACAGGGTTACACATTAGTAAGAAACCAAGTTCGGATATCCCTCAATCCTTCCATGGATCGAAGGTTGATACCACACACACACTCATACGTCATCACTCAGTTTCCAGTACTCATCATATATACTGCTGTGTGCCATGGATGTCTCGTTCAGTACTGGTTTGACAGTATATGCAAGGGTAAATATATAAACAATCAGTGCTTAAAGGACAGCAGTGAGAATAGTACTAACGAAACTCAGATCCTCAAATTCTTGCCAGCAACAGATTCAGATGTGATCGTACACTGTGTTGTATTTAACTGAGGGGACACTTTCAGGGATCTTTATGTCATGCTTCATTAACCCCTACACTGCAGGGATGTTTTCGCCGCTCCTTGTGCGTCCCGCGGGGATATTCGCTCTCTGACTGACTTTTTAAAAATATTTACCAAAAATCAGTTATTAGCCCTAGAATATTATAATTAAATATGCTTAAGGCACATACCTTCAGCTTTCTCGTGGGCTGTTTGTTGAGCCTTCGTCACAACCGTAGGACTTGTGGAGACTTCTGAAGTTAGGTAACGAAGTCTCCACTTTACACTTCCCGACATCTCGTGATATGATTACCACAGCCTGATATTATCACTAGAAACACTATTCTATGATTTTCAAATAGTTTGGAATCCATACTCAAAAAAAAAAAAACTGTGAAAGCAATGTAAATTACGAGCACGTACGAGCTTCCAACCCATCCTTGTTCCCCGCTGGTATTCTGTCATTTATTATTCATAAAAACACTCACACATTTTATTCCTATTACTTTATTACACTTATATATATCTACAGTATTTATCCATAAGTTTCCTTCAGTAATAGTAGTTTATTGTCACTGTAGGCGTTCACTTTCTCTTTCAGTAAACTACGTAGAGAGGCAAGGTTTCACTTTCACTGTCATTACTTTAAGTATTTGTACTCATATTCTTATATTACTAATTATTTACATTTCTATTTAAATTTTCTATGGTATTTTCAATATTTACACTTCTATTTTACTTACATTATGTTATACACTGTCACCTCCAGTAACTTATAAAACTATATTACACTGTTCAATCATATTTACATCCATTGCTTTCACTTGCTATATACACATTATTTACACATTATTTACAAATTATTTACATTTTCCACTTGCAATCTTTTAGAACTGCTTCAGGCTGTGGTAATCGATGAAGCATGTTACGCAGAGGGGGACCTGCCACTCAGCGCACTGCCAAGAGGTGCATTTGTGCTCAGGTCTGCGTCTGGTGGCATCTGCACACACCTGGCACCTGCAGATCGCAGCCTTCCTCTTGGTTGTGGCAGGCATTTGCACCAGTCTGTGCCGATCCATGTATGCCCTCTGCTCAAGTCTGTCAGGAAGTCTTACAGAATGGCGCCTTGGAGCTGCTGCAGTCACCCTACCATACCTCTCAAGCAGCTGCTGAACGCAAGTCCTGGCGAACAACCTCAGGGAGAAGGACTTGAGTGGCTTTACCTTCATCTTGTACGGGATGAAGGCGTTCAGCATCGTCATGTCAATAAGATGCAGAAAAACTTTCCTGTACCACCTAGTATTCTTCCTGAGGCAGTCGATCTCTCCAATCATCATGTCGGACTTGTCCACCAGCCACATGTTCATATTATAGTTGATGACAGGATCAGGTTTCCTCACAGGTTCGCCTGTCTTACGGCCAACCTTCCCACTGTCTTTCAGTTCCCCCTTGTGTATGGTGGTGATCATGTGCATGACCCTCTTATCATGCCACCGTATTGCCAGCATCTTCTCAGACTTACGTAGGTGCACGTCTCCTAGCTGTGAGTTTCCTGCCTCGGGGAATTTGGGGAAGTTGGCATGATTGCTCTTCACAGTGCAGCAGGAGCCGATGCCTTGCTCTGAAAGGTATTTAGCAAGTTTCTATGCTGTATAGTAGTTGTCAGTATACAGCACATGATTCGTTTTCGTTTTCGTTTTCGTTTTTAAAGGCTCCAACATGCTTGCATGTGTCGGCCTTGGTCACCTAATGGCGGCTCTCCATGCTGCACGATCCATTGCAGCCTCCCTGTTCAGTCCCTTAACCCTAAGGTCACACTTAATGACCTCGTCCCATGTCTTTCTCGGTCTACCCCTCATAACCCCACCCCCAATATTAACACTTCTCACCTTCCTCACCCAACTATCATCCCCCATCCTCTCCACATGTCCAAACCACCTCAATCTACCTCTCCTCATCACAACACCAATACACTCCAGTCCCATCCTACCTCTCAACTCTTCCATTGTAAACCCAGCCCCTCCAGGCCTTGGACGCAGGGACGCACTGCACATCCACCTAATCATTGTCATTTCTGTACGTCTGAGCCGGCGAATGTCTTCCTCCTTCACTGCCCAGGTCTCACTGCCATACAGCATTACACTCCTAACACACGCTGCATACAAAGACCCCTTAGCACGTAGGGAGAGCCCCCTCAATGTCAGGAGAGGCAAGAGCTCCCTGAACTTCTTCCAACCACTTCTCACCCTAGCCACAGAGCTAGCTCCAGCCCCACCTCCAGCACACAACATGTCTCCTAAATAACAAAACTCTTCCACACACTCAAGAGATTCACCAGCAAGTTCAATTCTTTCACGTCTGACGATCTCCACCTGCTCACCCCGGCACGCCGTACACATAAAATCAGCATTATCTCGCAGTCTACCTCTGATACCACTACATCTCTTATGCACCCATTTATCACACACACCGCACAAGATGGAATTACTTCCCACGCCCTTGTGGCAAACTGCACATGGCCACTCTCCCTCGTCTTTGACAGTACCGCCACCAACCCTAGATATCATCACTTTTGTTTTATCTGCATTTACCCTTAAACCCTTTTGCCCCATACCATCTCTCCACTTCCTAAACCTTTCCTCCGCCTCCCTTTCATTCTCTGCAATCAACACCAAATCATCAGCATACAACAACTCCCACGGGAGTCCGTTTCTAAAGTCACGTGAAAGGGCTTCAAGTACCATGATAAACAACATGGGACTCAAGACTGACCCCTGATGCACACCAACATTCACGGAAAACTCATCACTCAAATCTCCATTCACTCTCACCTGGGTGTGAGCACCCACATACATGGCCATAACCACCCTAACCAGCCACTCCTCCAAGCCAAGCTTTCTCATTGCCCACTTCACCACCTCTCTAGGGACTCTGTCAAAGGCCTTTTCCAAATCAACAAAAACAAAATAAAGATCCCTTCTCCTACCAATATATTTTTCCTGAAGCTGTCAAACAATGAATATGGCATCAGTGGTCCCCCTACCTGGCATAAACCCAAACTGCATCTCATCAATATTCACTCTTTCTCTAATCATACCTTCTAAAACTCTCTCCATTACCTTCATTATCTGATCTAAAAGCTTTATACCTCTATAATTCCCTCTTTCCAGGGCATCACCCTTCCCTTTATACACATTTACAATTACACTCTTCAGCCAATCATCTGGGACAACACACTCATAAATAATCCTATTTATCAGGTCAGTGACTAAACTCACCCCTATATCGCCTGAGGCCTTCAACATTTCGGCAGTCAACCCAGACACACCTGCTGCCTTCCCCACCCTCATCCTGCCTATTGCCGCACTCACAGTAGCAGTATCAATCAAAAGCCAAGGGCCAGACACTGGATCTGCTGGCTCCAAACCTTCCCTGTCCCAGTCAAACTCCTCATTCAACAACCGGTTATAATGCTCTCTCCATGCATCTTTAATATCCTCACTGTTCACCACTACCCTTCCTTCATCATTCTTCACACACTGCTCACCTATGATATCCCGATTATCCCTCTTCACCTGACCTGCCACCCTAAATATATTTTTCCTTTCCCCATGATTTAGGTTATCAAGTAATTGTCTCTGTGACTCAGACTTTGCCCTGTATACCTCTCTCCTAGCCCTACGCTTGGCAGCCAAATATTCCTCTTTGCTACCACCCTTCTTCCATTCCCGGAAAAGCCTTCTTTTCTCCTTAATTGCAGCTTCTACACCCTCATCCCACCATGAAGTTACTTTATGTCTTGGTGGTCCTCTTGTCCAGCCGCATGTTACATCAGTAACTCTCAAGAAATTGTTCTTGAGGACTCTGTACTGTTCATTAACGCCTCTGTCTACAGCTCCCTGTTCAGCCACCACTCTCCTCAACTCGCTATAGAAGGCATCCCTTACTACTTGGTTTTTCAGCTTCCATATTTTCCTCCTAGGTACATAAGTCCTCTTTTTCATCATTTGTTCTTTAAGCACCATATCACAAATCAGTAGTTTGTGCTGCTGCACACACTCCTCACTTCCTATAACTTTAACATCCCTCACTAACCTCCTATCGGCCCTCCTAACCAGAAAATAATCTATCTGACTGCTATTTCCCCCAGACTCATACGTAATTAACCTACTGTCTCTTTTCCTAAAATATGTGTTGCACCCACCAAAATATCTTTCAAGCAGCACTTTCACTACACAGCCTGAGAAGCCAAGGGGGTGTGTTTTGTCCAGATCGACAGTGCTGGCTGAATAGATGACGAAGTCAAGGATGTGCCCCGTCTTACAGTCGCACAGTACAAAGAACTTGATTCCAAAGCAATGACGTTTGCCTGGAATGTACTGTACGAACCTCAGACGTCCACTGAACAAAACCAAGGATTCGTTTATGACAACCTTCTGAAATGGATGGAAGAATGACATAAATTTATCCTTCATTCTGCTCAGAATCTCCCGGATCTTCCAGAGTGGGTCAGTCTGGGAAGGTACATCATTGTTGGCGAAGTGCAGGTTTCCCATGATGTTACGGAAGCAATCTCTGGCCATGTACTTATTGAAGGTAGGTGAGGGTAGTAAGGGGTTCATGGACCAGTAATCTTCCAACTCATGCTTCTTTGAATGTGGCATGAGAAGCATGAGGGCGAAGAACACATACAGCTCCTGCACTCCAAGCACAGTCCACTGTTGCATTTTCTCTTCACCTGCACCACTTGCAGAACAATGTGACTCATACCTGTTGGTCTCATCACATATGTGCTGCATGACTTCGTCATCGAGGAAGGCCAAAAGGAAGTCCACACACTCAGCATCCTCGTCAAGAGTGAAGGCAGGTTGTATCCCTGAGGAACTCTCATCAAAATGGAGTTGTTCAGGGACGAAATCAGAACCTTCCATCCACACAAAGGCGTCCAGGGTTCCCTCTCGTGGATGTGTAGGGTGGGTGACGGTGGAGGGTGGCTGTGAGGCAGATCGGGCTGTTTCAAGGTCACTCTGACTGACCCTAGGTTGCCATGTAACACTAGCAGCCCTTACTCTAGTTGCTACTCTACTTTTACGAGTCAGGGATTTACCTCTTCCCCTACGGCCTGCCTTCACTGTAGGTGCTGGTGGAGACTCAGACGACGAAGACTCAGGAGAAATTTCCGCTGAAGAAGAGGAAGAAATTAGTGAAGTGGGGCTGGGAGAGGGAGGAGGTGATTCACCTCGGGACTCATGGTGGGCTGGGTTATGCTGGGCCATTGTTCCGGGGCTAACCCGCCTCCTCTTCATTTCCTTCCCAAATTCCTTCCCTTGCTGCGCCAAGGGCTCCTTTCCCTTGGAGCTAGGACGAACTGGGGACACTGAAGCACTTGTACCTGCAGTTTCTGTCACGATTTCCTCCCCAGGCTCATCACACAATTCACCCGAAGGATCGAAGTCACTATCCATCATTATCATAGATAATTCTGCCAATTTACGTTCCACTGCTGAGTCACTTAGTCCTTTACTGCTTCCCACACGAGTTTTTCTAGGGACGGAGGTCACAGGGCCCTTTGCAATGGGCGCAGAAGCGGCGGAAATGGCGGGGCACGAGTGTGACATGATTTCACCTCAGAGGACGAAAAGGAACTGAATGACGCGGCGTATATGGGCAGCCAAGGGTTGACAATGTCAGTAAGGTGACAGCTGCTAATTTATATGCTATGAAATGATTGGTAGGAAATCTCGACAATACATAATAAATTAGGTAGTCCCAAGTGAATGTAAATATCACTTAGGCTTCTCCCTTCCTTTCATATATATATATTTTTATTACGAGAATAGATTTTATGGCATATTTCAAGGGGAAATTACCAGGGAAAATTAGCGAACGAGTGCACGTGGGGTGTTGCCAGGTGGTAATTAGCCAATTCCAGGTATATGGCACTATCAGTTACCTTATTTCTTTTTTTGTATATATTATTTTGTATAACAATTGGGCATAGGGCTTATTTCAATGGATGAAATCAATGGAAAATTCCAGGGAAGATTTGCTTAGTGCAGCGCAGCCGGGCAGGCGAGAGGAGAGGGTAATGGAGGGGAGGAAGGGAGGGGAGTCAAGAAAGGGGAAAAATGACTAAATTGTTAACAATGGATGGGAGTCCAGATGATATTAGGAGCACTGACTATTGTTAGACACTGGCAGAACTGATAGATGATACAAGCCACCACTTGAAAGCCTGGGAAAATTCAAAATAACACAGAATCACAAAAGTGACGCCCCACGGTATGATCCAGTGTGCCCGAGCGTCACAAAAGTGACGTCCCAAGGTTAAGGGGTTAAGAGATTCTTCCAAGTGAGCAGAAAACTGATTAGGATGATGTGTGAGAAAACTGTGATGTGAGAAAGAGGAAAGAGGCAAAACAAGAGAAGTGGAGGGATAAGGTGTGAACATATGAGGGAAAATTTATGAGAAAGAAGTTAATAGACCAAGAAACTAGTGGATGGAAAAGATGATGGAATACATGAAAGAGGGAAATGTGTTTAGAGAGAAAGAGTCATTACCAAATTCAGACTGTTTAGAGTTTCTGTGCTGAGGCTAACGTTCACATTAATGACAATACAGATCGGTGGGGAATTGTTCATACCCTGTCAACAATTTACTAAAAGATCAGACTTCCCAAAAATGGTTTGACTGCAATTGTGCCAAAGCAACAACCTAGAATTGTTTAAGCATATGACTCTTAATTAATGTAAAAAGCAACCTACCTAATACCTCATTCAAGTTAAAATTGCTACAGACCTTACAAAAACAGTAATAAATCTCGCCAAATCAATCTCTCCTCACAACCAGGCATCCAGACTTTGAAATAATTATAATAACAATATAATATTCTGACCAACACTCGATTCTTTCAATAGTAACTTTAATAAGCAATACTCATTCCCCCACAAAAGTCTGCAGACAGAAATACTTTAACCCGCCGCGTGCCAGTGCCATTTTAAAACGGTCTGATATAATGCTGTGGCCAGTGCCAGTGCAGTTTTAAAAAGGTTTAAAATAAAAAACGTCACTGTGACCGCATTTTTCAAGATTTGCTGGTAAAAATTGGCAGGCATGTAAGGTAACTGTTCCTCTACCATCCCCCAGGCTGTCAAGGCCATACACTCACTCGCTTCCCATTTCACAATTGCTCTGCCTCACTCTGCATGTGTGCCTCACCCAGGGCTGTACATAGTGAAGGCAATTTGTAAATATTTTCATATAAATGAAAGTTGTAAATATTTTCTTGTTAGTGTAAGGACACTATAGTGAAGTCAAGTTGTAAATACCTTCTTGTAAGTGCCAGGACTGTACGTAATGAAGTCAGGTTGTACCTATCTTCAAGTAAGTGTAAGATAATGCATTCATAGTGAGAAAGACATGCAAATTGTGATAGATGCTGAAGTAATAAGTGATCAGAAAAGTGTACTGAACATTGCTATACCTTCCCAGCATAAATACCTGAGTATACCTTACATAGAAAACGGCTTTCTCTCACGTACATGGTGAGCGTGAGAGAGTGGCTATACCTGTACACGAGTATGAAGGACTAAATTAATCTCATTTCCAAGCCTCAGTGAGCATTTTAAAGGTGAAATTCGTTGTTTCCACATCAAAATCTATCATTTTAGCCCCCCCCAAAAAAAAAGATCGAAAAATGGTCGGTAGAGAGGTGGCTTGCAGTCCTAATGGATTCAGATTCGAATCCTGGCTGGAGCAGGGAGCAGTTAAGGGATTAGAATTCCACAATGCAAACTTTACAGACCTACCAGAAGACCCATCGACTTGTAAGAATACCCCCGCTAATACCAGTACATTAGTCCTGTATGAGACAGTCCTAGCATGTATTCTCTTTGGACGGTGGGTGTTAGCGGCAAAGTGGTGACATGTGGAGATGTATGATATGTAGGAGGACTACTGGGCCTTGGTTACAGACTGTGAAGGCTATGCCCAGAGTTGGACACATAAAGAAAAATCATTCCCTAATTCTTGGAAAGAAGTCAATGTCCCTCCAGTTCCAAAGAAAGGAAGTTCCTCTGAACCCTCTGACTACATGATTACAAACCAATAGCTATCACATCTCTCGAGATTCATGTACATCGTTAAACATCTTGAATCCAACAACATAATTAGTGACAGACAGTATGGTTTTCACCACAAAAGATCCACTGTTGATATACTCGTATTCAATCTCGTAACTCATATAATCCATTAATGAATCGACCAACATGGAGAAATCAGTGCAGTACCTCTTGATATTTCTAAAGGTTTTGACAGTGTGGCACCGTTCCCTGCTTTCCAAAGTCCATTGCTACTGCCTATCATCTTTTATCCCACTTATTTCTTCATATCTCAGAAACAAAAAGAGAGTAAAGTGAGATCATGTATCTTCCAGTTTCCACAGTTATTGCCGGTGTGCCACAAGGATCAGTTCTGGCTCCAGCCCTGTTCCTCATTCATATTAGTGATCTCGTGTCTGTCACCCATAATTCTGTTTATTTCAATGCAGATGATTCAACGCTTCACCATTCCTTTCCACATAGCCAGACATTCACAGAGTTTGATATCTCTAACTCCCAACTTAGCACAGCAGTCTCCATAAATCAAGTCTTATCTAAGATCATTGAATGGGGACAAAATCACATTGTCTCATTTGATGCTGGGAAAACCAAATACATCCAGTTTACTAATAGGTAGATATTGCCTAATTCCTATAATACCTTCAGTGCAACCAGTATTCCGATCTCTAAAAGAATTTTAATTCTTATGTTTCACTTAAAAATACGCTTATTGGGTCTTCCACGTTAGATCACTTGCTGAGACCTCCTTAAGGAACTTAGATTTTTGTACATACTCCGTAATTTCTTCGCCGTGGAGATTTAGCTATAATTTACAAGTCATGTGCACTCTCATTTCGAATATTGCCTACCCTTGTGGAGTGGATGTGGAGAGGTTGCACCAAAACAACTGGACAAAATTCTGAACCAAGCAATAAGAGTAATTGATAGCCCAGCAATTACAAATGAACTACTTCCCCTACAAGTAAGACGGAATGCTGCCTCCGTTGCATTATTTTACAGATATATACTGTACTTTTATGACAAATGCTCAGACGAAGTTGCACCCATTGTGCCACCTCTCCACGCCTTCCCCGCGCTGCATGGCCATCTGGTAGCGATCATGACTTGAGTGTTCCACTGCCGTATTGTCAAAATTCTGGGTATCAGAATTCCTCTATTCCCCGAACTACTTCACTGACGTCGCTTCCCCAGAGTTGTTTCGCCCCAAACTTTAACCTACGGCTGTTCAAGTATAACTTTTACAGATTTCTAATGAACGGAGGACACCTGTAATCTGGTGTATGAAAGCTTATATATATATATATATATATATATATATATATATATATATATATATATATATATATATATATATATATATATATATATATATATATATATATATGTATATATATATGTGTGTGTGTGTGTGTGTGTGTGTGTGAAGTCAAACAATAGATATATAAATATGACTGTCGGTAGAGCATCAAAGAAGATTACGATATGTGTAAGTTATGGAAAAATATAACATGTTAGAGAGGGACAATGATGAACTCTTCTAACACACCACATAATATGCTAAGATTTTCCTTATATCCAGTTGTTCATATGTGGTTTGTTTTTAACGTATACCTTCACATTGCATGATTTCAACTTTGTAACTTCCTCTACAGTTGCTGGTCTAGGAGAGAGAGAGAGAGAGAGAGAGAGAGAGAGAGAGAGAGAGAGAGAGAGAGAGGTGGGTTCGAGGGAATTCAGCTAAACCTGACTTAAGACCCTCACAACTGCAGAGACTTCGGAAAGTTGGTTACGACAGGCATGACATATGAACTTTGGTCATTAACATGAGCTCTGAATAATGAACTAAAACGCGACCAGCATGGAGAGGTGAAGTTGAGAGATAAAGTGTGTGTCGAGGGAGAGGAACTGGTTAGTCTGGAGCGTGGATGAGGATGGTGATGAGAAGGGAACATTGATGAAGGTGAAATGAGGGGAAGATGGACTGAAAAAAAGAAAATGGTGAAGATTGAAAGAAGTAAGTGAGAAAGAAAACAGGAAACGAGAGAGAGAGAGAGAGAGAGAGAGAGAGAGAGAGAGAGAGAGAGAGAGAGTTATTTTATTATTATTATTATTATTATTAATTTGATAATAGAAATAAAACATAGGCAACGTTACGCTGTTGCAACTCTCCATCTGACGAAGCACATACCCCCGCCTCCCTGCACACCTAACCATGCGCATATCGGCCCTCACCTCCCCCCCACCTGTTCAGCATACCACAGAGACATTAAATCTTTAATATTTCAGTAATTCATCCATGGTAATAATGAAGGTATGAGTATATTTGATGAAATTATGACTCGTGATTTTTTCATCTAGGCAGCCATTTTCTGTGATTACATAATAGTCATGAATCTTCATACATAATTAGATATTTCTATATTCATTTATCATGTACAATTTCTGCCTCCAAGGTGTAATAGTTGCAAAGTTTTAATAGAAAAATGCATGAAAATATGTTTTATGCATTTTTGCAATTTCATAACATAAAATCTCATGGCATTCTAACTACCAGAAGGCACCAGGAGGCATATTAACACATATTCTGGGGAGTTTGAAGCCTGTACCTGTATTGGTTTCTGAGTCCTGGCCCAAAAACAAAAAAAAATATATATATATTTTTTTTTACTTTTTTCATTAAAAAAAAAAAATGCTGAAGACACAGTGCTTTACCTATCAAAAGGCACCAGTTCACTATAAGACACATAGCGATGCGAAATTTCATGACTATAGTGAGTTCTGGCCCCGAAATGATATCTCTATGCTGGGCCAGCTGCCCTGCCGCCCAGCTCTACGGAAAGACGCCTATTGACCCTAGTGATAACAACGTCCTCCTCTGACTTTGTCAGGTGGAGGGTAACAACTTAGAAACCATGAAATTAGTCAATACCAAAAGTAGCCTGGGCCCTTCAGATTCCTTGCACAGGTCACCTTGAAATCTCTGAGAAAACGTTTCTTTTTTTTTTCTTTTTCATTATTTTCAAAAAAACCTACGTAAGACACAGCATTCTACCTATCAAAAGGCACCAGTTCACTATAAGACACACAACTGTGTATGAAATTTCATGACTATAGCGAATACTTTCTGAGTTCTGACCCGGAAATGAAGTCTCAGCGCCCTGCCAGCCATCCTGCTGCCCTGCCGCACAGCTCTACGGGCGGACAGCTATTGATCACGTCAAACATCACTCTCCTCTGATTCGTCACATGGAGGGTAAAAATCACAGTACTGATACACGGCGCGTCGAAGCTGGGACAGAACAATGAAAACTGTTGCATCATAAATTTTAGGTCAGCACCAAACTGGTCAACAAAGCTTATCCAGTTGCGGTGCAAATATATTGGCAACACATTCCATCCAAACAATAAACAGACATCAAAGTGCACTGTCCCCACAAGAACACGCTGCCACAAAGGAATGTATTCATCATGAATTCCTGATCAGTTACAGCGCCTTTTTCTGTATCAATCCACGATGAAGAAAAATATGAACAAAATAGTGTATGAGTTTAATCTACAATTATTAAAATGGCAAATATAATCTCCCTCGTCCCCCCAAAAGGGTTGCCAATATTAGCTTTCTAGCATTATCGACCCTGATGACTAAATCTATGAGAGCCCACACTCTAACATAAGACATAAGGAGACAGTTTTTCCGTATTTCACGCATTTGACCAAAAATACAGAAATCCCAGTAATCCTACGCCGACACAGATGAGAGCATTTAATGACGAATTGTTGTATATTTCCCGACGTGCCACAACGGGGGTGATTACAGAGCCACACACAGGCTGACAAATGTTCTGTTACTGCCACACACTATACTTTTATAATGGCTTGGCTTTTGTGTGTGTGTGTGTGTGTGTGTGTGTGTGTGTGTGTGTGTGTGTGTGTGTGTGTCAGTTATTATCCAGTGCTGTCAGTGTATCTGCGAATGTAAATATAATTATGTTTTTCCATAATTATTACTTCAATTTATTCCGCCTAATTCACTGCATCAGTCATTAAATAAAATGACATATTGATGCAGATGTGACTGAGTGTTAACCGAAATAATCTAAGATGGTTTAGCCATGTGTAGAGGATAGAGAATGAGAAACTAAGTAGAAGAGTGTATACGAGTGAGGGGGAGAGGGGCAAGGAGGGACCAAAGAAGAGATGTAGAGACGGAGTGGAGATTTATATGAGATGGTATGGTGTGACTTGGAGGGAGGGCAGCCAAATGGCGGAGGATTGGGCGACATGGAGGCGATTAGTTTGTGGCTACCCCTCACGGGATTGTGACGTCTGGCTATAGATAGATAAATATGTCCCGGCTCATTTTGCACTACATACCTTCCACTACACAGATCTCCAAGTAATGTTTCCTAAAATGTCAGTTCGTCTGTCCCCCCCACGATCCTGTCTTTTCAGCTCTCCCTTCCCCAAACCTCCTTGCACCCCGCACCATTCCCCCTACACACCATCTTCAACTCATTCCACTTCTTATTTGCTTCCCTGCATCCCAGCCCCAGGTTTCTGCCCTTTCTGCCAAACACCATTCCACTGGCAAACTTCTTTCATTATTCACACCTTTGCTTTCATTCTCCCTTCCATCCCCCTCCCAGTCACTTTTCTCATTCTCTTTAACCAACCCTTCTCCACTTCCATTTTCTTTATCCGTTCACATCCCTTTCCCTTCCTCTCATATATCACATTTATCATTCTCTTCAAAATCGTTCATCCATTTCCTCCCTTCATGCCCTTATTTGTCACTCCGTCTTCCCGCCTACCCGTTCCTGCATATATCAAATTCCCTGCACCCCTAACCATAAATGCCTCCCTTTTGCCTCCCTATATTAAATTTCTTCTTCAGGCTAGAGATCCACTGCTAGACTGAATTTCATCCTGGGAGAGAGAACGTTAGTCAGAATCAAGCCTTTCCATGCTGGCCAAGTACGAATCAGCAAGAGGGGTAGTTGTCGGAAATGTGTACGACAAAACCAGAGATGTACTGACTGTGTGTGTGTGTGTGTGTGTGTGTGTGTGTGTGTGTGTGTGTGTGTGTGTGTGTGTGTGTGCGTGCGTGTGTGTTTAGAGTGATGCATTATTTATATAAACTGACCTGGTGTTAAAAAAATTCAGTGAAATGAAAAGACATCCTGCCCTTACTCACAGGAAACGAAATACCGCTGTACCATCCTGGGCGAGTGTCTTTTAGATATGAAAAAAAAAAAAAAAAAAGCGCGTGACAGTAACCAATATAACTTACAGTACCTCAGTGCTTCCCTGCCTTATAAAAGGTCGTATGTTCAGAATGACTTTGTTTTCGAACTCAAGACTCAAACAGAATGAGAGACAGACACTACCTCTAACGTACGGTAACTCATCCTTGCACGTCTCCAGCTTTCCTCATTCACTTCTGCCTACAAGCCATAAATCGCTTTCTTCCCCCCACTTCCAGTTCTCTCTCTCTCTCTCTCTCATTCTGTGTGTGTGTGTGTGTGTGTGTGTGTGTCACAGATTAAAAGATTCATTTTCCTTGAATACAAGTTGGCCCAAGTATATCGCTCCCCATCCACTCCGTCGGGCCATGGCTCGTGTGTTGTGGGTACGGCTATTTCAGTGTCCTCACCAGCTGCCCCGCATCATTTAATCGTATTCTATTCCCACTGTCACAACAACGCCCACACCAGCCGACTGAGCCGTCCTCGCAACACACAAGATAGGGTTTCATGAGTATCGAGTGCTATTAACGGGTCATCATGTCTGTCTTTCTATCTATTTATCTATCTGTCTATCCGTCTACCTATCTGTCTATATCTATATCTATCTATCTATATGTATGTATGTATGTATACGGAAAGGGGGACGGGTGCCTGAGTTCGCATTTGATATGTTCTGGAAGTCTAACGTTAGTGCAGTTCACCCAGGCGTGACTATTGAAAATTTCATAGAGTCAAACATTCAAAACCCTCCAGCAATGCCATTCCTCCCGGTTGTGTGTGTGTGTGTAATGACCTCAGTGTGAGAGAAAATGTTATCCTTTTGGGTGAACTTACTATTTGTTAAGGTCAATAACGCTCGAATAATCCTTACCCCCCTCACGCACTCACCTCATCCAACTTTCCAACAAAGTCTTTCAAATCCTCCACTGTCCTACACACACACACACACACACACACACACACACACACACACACACACACACACATATGCCTACCCAGCGACTTTGTTATGCCTATGACTTTCATATGGAAACCTAGACATTCAGTGACGTCATGAGTTGATACACTGCTCTCAAATGGTTTCTATCAGTTTCTGTAATATTGAAGGCATTTCGTTTAATTTCTTCTCCTTCTCTAACCAGACTTTGGTTTCATCACTGAGACTCATAGCAATTCCTTTTGTGTATTCTCCTGACTTCTTGATACTCATTTCCAAGCTTACTCTTGCGTTCGTGTTTGGATACTGTTGATTACAGACATTTTTCTGGCTTTGTCTTGCTGTTCTCTGACAATATTGTATCTGTCCTGTTTACTTATCTCCTACTTTTACCGACTTTATAACATTCTTGGACTATTTACTTTCTATTTGGCACACATCTTTTTTTTCCCTCTCTGCAATCATCAAAGGTGATTTCAGGATTCAGCACTACCATTCAGTATGTACTCCATTCACCGATCCATCTGGCAACCTAGTCTATGGCTCTTCCATCCTTACTAACTCAGAGTAGCCTGTATAGTAACCAACCTGTCTATCTGATCGCCTTTAAGAGAGTTCCAACATATCTGACCATTTAGTTATTCATTCTGTTTACTCTGCCGTCTCTTCTCTTCGTTGGGCTCCTTTGTCTGCAGCCTTGTCTCAGTAACCAGTGTTATCACTCCAGCTGGCCTGTGAACCCTCCTAAGAAGTGGAGTTTGTGTTTTTGTGGAACTGTGGATTTCTATGAACTTCTTTTCCACATTAGGCCTATTATCTCCTCACTGGCTTATTTTCCCTCTAGGACCTGTTTCCACAATGGACCCATTTTCCCCCTTTGACCTTTTCTTGTTGTGAAGCTATTTTTTCCTTTGGACGTATTTTCTTCTGTGGACCTGTTTCCCCAGTGAAATTTTCTTTACCTATTAGACCCATGCTCCTGCTTGGTCCCATTAGCCTATGGACCTAGTTTCCATATGGACCTGTTCTTCTCATGGACCTACTTACACCATGGAACTAATCCCCATGGGGATTAGTAATTTCCAGTAAAAATTACCGTAAATTACTGGCAGCTAATGCTGCCAACCTTTTACTGTAAAACTCTACGGTAACCGTAAATCAACTTACAGCAGCCGTAAAATAACCCGGGGCTTGACTGTTTTACATGGAATGATGGTTAGGAAATACTGATTAAAGAAGGTAATGGTTGATGACAATGTTTTTATTAAGCAGAATAATGCATATCAGCAGAAATCACATACTGGTATCTGGTCAATGGGTTTTCATTGATAGTAAGACATTATCTGATTCCTAACACTAACACTGGTTAACAATCAGCACTTATAATAACGGAGTGTCAATGAAAGTAAGTTTAAGGTAACACATCTAAATGTAATAATTCTCTCTTGGCATCAGCAAATAAATATGTCACTTATGATATTTTCCACTCAATATGATTTACCCTGTTTACAAATCAACCAAGATATACATTTATTCTCTTTGCATTATGTTCTAGTATATGTTCATGATTAACATTTATTAATATTAATGTAAAATAGACAACATAGTTTTAACCTAAATGACCACTTCAGCCCTTGGCAGTTCTGTCAGTTGCAAAACACTTGCATATTTTTGGGGGCAAACATAGCAATACTTTTCACCAGACAAACATGTGAAAACATCATTGCTTCCATCTAAATCCAGACAATTCAGTCTTATAAACTACTTATCAATAACAATTTGCATTAAACATAACAAGTTCCCTTACTTATGCGTAAATCAAATTTCACTAAACAATGTTTTTCACTCCATACCATTTACCACATGTATATATGAAACAAAACATAGTTTTTATTTTTCTCCACATCATGTTCTAGTGAATGCTCATGATTGTCAGTCATTGTTATCAATAATAATAATACAAAAATAATAATATAAAAATACAGTATTAAACAAAATAAGCACCACCCACCAATTACTTCAGCTCTTGATAACTCTCAGTAAAGTGGAAGAAACTAAAAATTTGGCAAAGAGCTCTATATTTTTTTCCAGAAAAGCACATGAAAACATCACTGCTCCCAACTACTAAATTCATACAATTCAGGGAAAACCCATAAAAAATATATATATATATCAACTGCAATAATCATATGCATAAACAAGTATCAAGCAACACATGCAGAAAAAACTACAACTTGAAAATTATGCAAGATGGAATCATTGTTAAAGCTGGTCATATATGTCATGCATACTTTATTGACTGTTCTGGTCAGGTTTAAAGTTTCTTCCATACATAAAGAGCTGTTGTTGTTAATGAACTTCCTCAGTCTGCCTGCTCCAACAAACCCACCTTCAGCAGGAAAGCAATCGGTTCCCCAAGGCCCCTCCCAGCTGGGAACCAACATTCCCATACAGCAGACAGCACCTCACTACTGCAAGGTGCAAGGAAGGTTGTGGATAACGCATTTGCGTCTCGATCCACTTAGCGAGGGCACCCCCGTAGGCTCCCATCGCCCCATTGTTTGGTTATATTGTTACCACCCAGCACTGTAAATGATTTCCAGGAAAACCTTACAATTGTCACTTCATGCAGTCATCTGAAGTGGAAAGAAGAGTAGTTTAAAGTGCCAGGAAGGATGACAGAAAATAAGAAGAGAAGAGGATAGACAGAGGAAAAGGATGATACGGGAAGGAAGAAGTAGGTAGCTCTACATTGAGTGGATGATGGATGCCCCCATCTACCATAACATACAGAACTGTTCAAGTGTCTATACAGCAATAACATTAAAAGCTGTCCTCTAATTATGTAATGCTCAAACACAACCACTTAAAGTGGTTGTGTACGAGCTCTTCCATAACTATTCTGTCTCATCAACCTCAGCTTGATGTGCCTTCAAGGTGTTGAGTAAGGTCAGCACCTTGGGCCTGATGATGCTCACTTTTTTCTTCTTTCCCTTACGGCGATCTTTGATCCCTTATCAGGATCAGTTGTCATGAAGAACCTGTGTGAAGAAAAATTCATAGATATTAACAAACATTTAAAGAAATTATGGCATTTAAAAGAAGTCTAAAGCATAAGTCATTGGTATAATGATGCATTATGGGAAAAAACCATCGTAAGGTGGGGCATTGTAAATTGGGGACATTAATAACACAGAAAGTATGGGGATGCATTTGGGAGCCTTGGGATCTGCCCCAACTGATTCTAAAACCCATCCAAATGAGTCCCCCAAACAAGTTGTAGCTCACCTAAATCCCCCAAATAGCTTTAAAACAAGCTAAACTAAGTCTAAAAGCAGCTTAAAACTCAATTAAATCCCCATAAAAACATCGGATAACCATTGTTTTTTTGGGAAAAAACATAGCTGAACCTGGGCATGGCATTTTTACTATAGGAATGTTAAACACAACCCAACATTAAAGCAAGTCATGCCATCATTAATTAAGGTGGGGAAGGGTGCTTTTTTTTTTTTTTTTTTCTTTTTTATCACAAATGCGAGTTAACTAAAACAGGGGCACCGTAAATCGGGGACTTAATGTTCTAAAGATGTTACACACCCTTTTCATGATCATCTGAAAAACTAATAAAGTGCTCAATTGTTCCTAAACTTGAGATATAAATGAACACAAGTAGGGGTATGGCAATGAGTTGTGGAACAATAATGGAAATGATAGAATGATACCCCCTTTCGTGTATGACATCTGGGAAATTAAGGCTGCAAATAGTGTAATTTAAAAGAAGCTTTCAAGAAAAAAGGGCTGATGGCCAACAGTCACAACACCCTTCCAATACATTAATTAAAATAGCCTGTATCTACACATTAGTTTTGTAGACATGGTAAAAAGTAGGAAAATGGTGGAGACCTTTGAATGAACTCAAGTGTGAAGCCTGCCTCTGCTGGATAGTGGATGTTGAACACAAAGAAGACTGCAAACAAGGATGCCAGTGCTTGGATGAAGCAGACAATGTCTTCCAGGATGACCACCCCGTCTGCTGCCACACAAAAACTGGTCGCCTTGTAAAGCGAGGGTCCTGCAACGTTCAACACAAAGGCTAATTGATGTGTGTGTGATACAGGAACTCTTGACACATGCTATTTATTGCATCATAGAAAATGCCAGGTTTGAGTCTACTTGTGAACTTCAATCTGTGCATCTCTTTGAATTTCTTATAAAAAAAATACTGTACATAAGATACTTTAAAAAAGATACATACCAATTGCAATCAAACAGGGTGTACTAGGCAGGTCTTTCATATTAGTGACATCAGCTGCATGCTGCAAAATAAGTCAGGAAAATAAAGATTTTGTAAAAAACTTGAGTTAAGTAAACTTAGGATGCTGGCCTAGCAATGAAATGTCATTCAGTTTTAATGACCATTTTTGTTCCAATTTAACCCCTTAACCGCGGGGCGTCACTTTCGTGACGCTTGGGAGCAAGGGATCATACCGCGGGTCATCACTTTTGTGATTCTGTGTTATTTTGAATTCGCCCGGGCTTTCAAGTGGTGGCTTGTATCATCTATCAGTACTGCCAATGTCCAACACTATACTCGGTTCCACGGAGTCTGACGCACTGATTTTGCCAGCCGAGGACAGGTGGATCTGGTAACACTGCGCGTTGCACTCGGGCGGTGATTGGTGGATTTTCGTTGTGTTTGAACGTGCGTCCTGTTGACTTCGTATTCCTGCCACCCCCCACATTTATTTGTAAGATACAGGATTATAAAGATATAAATTAATGCAATGATATCTTTAATGATAAATATGTCCCTCTTAATTTATTAGAGATAAACCTGAACGACACTGATAACAAAACTAAGTAAAGTCGCAACTGGACGTATACGGACAAGTGTTGGCGATTGTCGCGGGAATTCAGACGTTCGGAGCAAGGTGGTTTCGTAGGTCCTTTGAAGGCTCGAATGTTTTTCCCACTACTACTACACTGTCACAGTCTACACCATGCCCTTCATTACCTCATCTACTGTAAGAATTTTTGGAATCTTTAGTCCTAACTTTAGTCCTAACTTAGTCGTAGTGTGTGATGATGCTATGTACAGTTCATAATTCAAAAATTGTTCTCAAGCAAATACTTTCTGTACTCTTCCGTCGTGTTAATATTCATCGTGGGTTGTAGTTCCATTACTTGTTGGTAATAAATAGTACTAAGGAAGAGCGATTATACGAATTAGTACAATCAGTTATAGCAGTGCTGGTGTAGAGGTAACAGCGAGCGAGACAGTAGGCCATGTTTGCGAACGTGATAGCGCCCGAATATGGCCTGTAGGCTAGCTGCAAACGCCCGCACAACTTACGTAGCCCTGGCTGGTAGGATAACAGAAAGGAGCAAAAAATATCTGTAGATTTTCTTAGTTGTGTTATATGGACATTACGTAAGCATTTTAAAATTTATGAAGCTGTTGTAATAACCATGTCAAAAGACTTGACTGCCCAAAATCCTTTTTAAATAGTGCCATAAACACCGCATAATTGATGACCTATATTATAACAGAAAGCAGCTCAAGAATCAAATATTGCATAGGTTTCCCATACTTGTTAGAAGTATGAAATTATTTATATATAGTATAATCTTTACGATTGACGGGTTCATCTGTAGGTTTTTCGTTTATTTTTAATATATTCCTGCTTAGGATGTGTTGCCTGAAATAAAGATTTGTCGGCAGGTATGTATTGGACAACATGCATGGACCCAGCATGACATTACCACCACCACCACAACAACACTAACAACAACTACAGCAACAACAAGTAGTAATGCTACTACTACCACCACTGTTACTACTGCTACCACTACCACTAATACTACCGCCACCTGCACTGCAAGTACAGAGCAACACACAGGCCTTAACAAAAAGTTCCAACGGTCCCCTCACAAATATGGAAGTCAGGGACGAAATATTATAATGAACGTTCACCGATTTTTTACAAGGGAGGGTCAGTGTGAAACACAACTACAGGTGACACTGAAGACAGCAAAAGCAACTGGAGTCAGCTACAGAACTATCCAGAGGATAATAGCAGAGGCTTCTAAGTCACCTAATGGTGTTCACCACCTAAACGTGTACGACCATCACCCATCGTAGGAAATCTGGACAGTTTTGACCAAGGATGCATCAGACGAGAGCTGCTGGCATTTTATGAACGAGGTGAACTGCCAACGATTTCGGCTTTATTAAAGAAAGTCCAGGAGCCTCCTATCAGTTTCAAGGGGTGTCGAACTTCATTATTTAGAATAATAAGACAACTGGGATTTCGGTATAAGAAGGTGCAAAGTGGAAGGAAAATTTTGATGGAAAGGAAGGACATTGTGGCAGCCAGAAAAGAATACCTTCGAGAAATGAACAACAACAGAGCAAGTTCCCATCCCCGTCCGGTGGTCTTTTTGGATGAAACATGGATCAACCAAAACATCTGTGTTGAGCGTTGTTGGACTGATCCAGACGGAACAGCTGGCCCTAAACTTAAGACGGGGAGAGGTGCCAGATTCATCATAGTTCAAGCTGGTGGTCACCAAGGCTTCATACCTGGAGCTCTTTTGATGTTCCGGTCCAAGAATGGATCAAAGGGGGACTACCATGATGCTATGGACCATGAACGGTTCAAGATCTGGTTCCAAGAACAATTACTTCCCAGCATCAGTGAAGGATCACTAATAGTTTTAGATAATGCACCATACCACTCAAAATTCACCTGTAAAGTGCCAACAACCAGCAGCAGAAAAGATGAACTACTACAGTGGTTAGCTTCAAACAACATCTCCCATGATCCCTCTGCTACTAAAGTACAGTTACTACAGATCTGTAAAAAACACAAGTCAAAGCAAGAATACGAAATTGATCAGATAGCAGTTAGTCACGGACATAGAGTACTCAGGCTACCCCCCTACCACTGCATGCTGAACCCCACTGAACTAATTTGGGCACAGGTGAAAACTGAAGTGAAGCAGAAAAACTCTAATGGTAACCAGTGCCTGAAGAGAATTGAGCAAATAGCCTACGAGGCAATCAACAGCATAACATCTGAACATTGGCGGAAATGCATCGACCACACACTAAAAATTGAGGCTGAATTCAGGGCCAAGGACATTGCACAAGATCATTATGTTGAAAATTTTGTAATTAATGTGGCATCTGACGAAAGTAGTGTGGACGATCCAAGTGAAGAGGAAAGTGATATGGAGACCTAAATATACAACCTTACCTTAGATATGCTTAGCTTTTCTTGATTATGATTTGTGTGAGCACACACACACACACACACACACACACACACACACAATCTCACTGGGGTCAATACATGCTGTTCTTAATAAACACACATTTTCAATACCTTCATAGGTAACAGTAGCTTTACAGAGCTACATTATTTTGTTTGTATTCATAGTCAGATTCAGTAAAAAAAATTTCTTACAGTAATACGTTTGGTGTTTATTTTCCTGAGCCATTTCATGAGAGAGAGAGAGAGAGAGAGAGAGAGAGAGAGAGAGAGAGAGAGATCCGGAAAGTAATGGATTACATTATTGCAGAATGAACCGAGTATTTGTTAACGACGGAATAAAGGAAAGATAAAAGGAAACCCCATGAAAAAATAATAACTTGTACCATGCCGCTACAATTAAACCGCGTGAAGTGTGAACGAAATTAATCATAGTGAAATGACAATATAAATCAATAAAACATAATTATCATTAGGGCTGCTTCTGTCCTTAACTGTTGTCCGTATGTGTCCAGTAGCGCCTTAGTTTTGTTATCAGTGTCGTTCAGGTTTATCTCTAATAAGTTAAAAAGGACATTTATCACTAAAGATATCATTGCATTAATCTGCAGCCGTATAATTCTGTATCTTACAAATAGATGAGGAGGTTGGTAGGAATACAAATTCAATTTGGCGCACGTTCAAATACGATGGAGATTGACCAATCACCGCCCGAGGACACGGCGCAGTGTTACCAATTCCGCCTGTCATCAGCTGGCAAAATCTGTGCGTCAGACTCCGTGGAACCGAGTATAGTCATCTGTACTCCCATACATTGTTGACAATTTAGCCTTTTCTTACCGTTCTTGACTCCCCTCCCTACCTCCCCTCCATTACTCTCTCCTCTTGCCTGCCTGGCTGTGCTATGTTAAGTAAATCTTCCCTGGAATTTTCCACTGATTTCATCCATTGAAATAAGCCCTATGCCCTATTCGTACACCAAATAATATATACAAAAAAGAATTAAGGTAAGTGAGAGTGCCATACACCTGGAATTGGCTAATTATCACCTGACAACACCTCACGTGCACTCATTCACTAATTTTCGCTGTTTATTTCCCCTTGAAATATGCCGTATAATCTATTCTCGTAATAAAAATATATATAAGGAAGGGAGAAGCCTAAGTGATATTTACATTCACCTGGAACTACCTAATTATTGCAGGCCACCACACTGTATTCTACCCTTATTTTATAAAAGCCTGAATATAATATGCTAACTTAACCCGCCCTGTACCGACCGATTTATTACCAAACCCACCTCCCATTCACAACAAGTTTTCGATTTTTTTTTTTTTTGGATCAAACCTCCGCTTTTGGTGAGAAACAACAGCTAATCACAAAGAAAGTGCTCTCTGGGGCTTAGAAGTGGGTCAAACAGGTGACCTTCTGCACACCTGGTACCGTATTCTCTGGAGGTAAGGAGCAGCTGTCACGTGTTCTCTGGTAACTGGTAACTATTGCAAATGACTCGGACAACATAAACATTTATTCATTTGTTAGAAAGTTACATGTAGTACAGGAATAAATTGGTTTTTACACAAGAATTTAAGCAATATAAGCATTGTTCCTTTCACCCATCACACATCATATGAAAGTCAGCTGTGGAGAGGAAGCGCGGGGAGAAAGCAAGGAGATAAAGTAGGCTGACCGCGGGAGCTGCCCGGCAGCTGCTGCCAACCCAGCCACTTGCCTTCCCCTCCACTCTCACCTTCATTCGCCCGCCTCACTCTACCACTTCCTCTGTCACCACTCTCCAGCGCTCCCCCCAGTACTTCCACCTCCCCAAAACAGTCACCTGTGGGGTTGCTCAGTGTCCCCACCTGGGGCAGGTTAGAGGAAGGTGTCATGCGTATACGCAGCAAAAATCACATGCAAAATTTAAAAAATGTGCAAATAATGGATCTTGTACTTGCAAACCGTTTATAAACGTCGTGGGTATTGAGCGTGAAAAAAAGTTGCAACGCGTATCGTACGTCGTCAATACGGGGCAGGTTAAATAAAAAAAATTAATTCATCTGAGGAGGGAAACTACCTCTGAACTTATATTTAAATTTCAGCTTCACAGGCTTCTGCAAGTTGAAGCATAACAGGGGCCAATGATATGCTTTAAACATACAGTAACGTATCTCTGGTGTCAATGTCCTATGTTGTGTCAGGGTCTAATGTGAGAGTGGAACTGTATACTTCAAGGAAATGGCCAAATCATTTCCTAGTTTGTAAATGGAGAGTGGTGTATAGCTAAGAATATCTTTAATTTTAACATATTTTACCCTTGTCTGCAACTGAGACTGAGCATATGACACAAGCAATCCAAATGTCTGAATGGATCAGAAAGAGAAAGATTTCACTGCCAAAAAAATATCAGTTGAATTTTTCACAAAAATTAAAATTATTTTTCTCACAGTACAGTATATCCTCCTTCATTTTTCTCCAACAGTTATGCCATATCCTTTTTGTACTGAGTACCCTTGAATATAATTGACTTAGTCATAACTGTGCAGTATTCTGTAAACTGAAATGCACAAACAGCAGCAACCAAATCTTTGTCAAGCATATCATCACTGAAGTTGAGTGCCTGATGAATAAGGAGTGGTGGTCGAAATAAGCAACCAGCACTGTAATAGGCTTGCAACAGCTGATGCCTCTCAGCTAGGGACTGACATACATTTTTGAAGTTTGGCAAGCCCCTTGCACATTTTTTAAAATATGAGTGCTTGCTCTCAAATCGAATTGTCCAAAGTCTGATAAGAGGACCAAATCTGAGGATCAGCTCTGGATAGTGGCGCAGAAAATGGTGCTTAGGTCTAAGGTCGACCTGTGGGAAGACTAAGTTTCTGCTCTCAAGATAATCCTGAACAAATGTTTCTAAAAATGTAATCTGCCCCTGGGAGATTGCAGGTGCACACACTAATTCAACTATAAGGTTGAGTTTTAAGTATAATTGCCACACATCATATGGATCTTTCACATATTCTGCAATATAAATTGAAAATAACCTGAGAAGAACCCAATTTTGCACAGCATGACCTGTAAGTCGTTCAGCACCTTGACTGATCTCACATGGTTTGTCTAGGCTATCAGTGCCATAATATTTTAGCTCTGAAATTTTCCTATTTAATTCATCATAGTTAAACCATTTCTTGCCTACAAGATCTGCAATGATAAGAGGTACATCATAATTTACAATTCCCTCAAACAGATCATGACCAAGGCAAGGCGGTAATCCTGGGCTGGCAACATGGAAGTGGTCTAATTTATTAAAAACTGAATTAAATTTAATGCCATTGTGCACCTCAACACCTGGAGTTTGCTCAACATATTAGGCATCACTCTTATAGTTCTCCACAGTTCTGGCAGTACCAACATCATATGGACAATCCTTGAATGAATTCAGGTCTATCATACAAAATCTGCAAAAATTTTGATGTCGAAAACTCTCTGTGAATCCACCTACCCCGTGACTCCCAAGATTGTCTCCTATGATGGCACACAAAGTTCCTTTAAAGGTATTTTCACCATTTACCTACCAAAAGTGCTTGCAGGAATTAGAAATTTTGCTTGAAGTTTCAAATAAAATAATGCAAGTTCCCTCAAAAATAAATCCTGCTCCAGCACATCAGGAAGCTCATACTGAAACATCTCTGGGTTGCTTTGTGACTGCACATCATTGTCTTCATGACCTACAATATCTCTATCATTGTCATTACCTTCTATATTTTCATTTCCCTCTTGGTGTACATTATTTTCATTTTTCTGAAGACATTCCCTGTTCAGCATATCGGAAGACCAACACCTGTGTTTCCTGCTAAGGTGTGCACTTAATGAACCAACCCTATGAAATGATTTCTGACACCTTCTGAATGGGCAACTTACACATGTGTCATTGCTTATATGTGTCTTTAAATGTGCTATCAGTTCTGTCAAACCATGTAATTTTTGCAGACATAGAGTAACTGAATACCTACTGCACAGCAACATTCTTGTTTTCAGTTTTCCCATAAGTTCCCTTCTTCAGCTTGTTTCCGCCATGATCTCAGTACACATGTGCCCTATATCCATTATATGACACAAAACTTCGGTGGCAATTACCTACTCCACAAGGAAACTGATAATTTGGTGTACTTCTATGATATCTGTAATGTGTCATATAGCTGGTGACAGTTGGTGCTGAAAAAGTACACTGTTTACACTGAAATATGTTCCTAAATCAGGTTTATGCTTGCTTAATTTGGGTTGGGAGGAGAGGAAAGTAGCTGTGAGAAAGTTGTTAGACTACTTGGTCGCTGGGAAAAAAGAAAAAAAATATCAATACTAATGTGCAACTTGGCTATCAGTATGCAGACACTGCTAAGACTCCTGTAGTTCAGTTCATATTCTCAAAAGCATTATGACTCCTGGGATTAAAATACCATTCATCATTATCAGAACCAACTTGCATAGGCCTATGTCTGTCTCCTCATTAACCGCAAACATCAATAGTGCCAAAACAAGATCCATGTGATCTGTGTGTAAATAATGAAACTGAATACCTTGATATACATGTGCATTACATTAGTTAAATGTCAGGATATATAAATGAAATTTGGGCACTACCGTATACCACAACTCGAAATGTATTTATAGAAGTTTCAGTTTTTATCACAAGCCTGAAGATGCGATCAAACATGAATAATTCTCCAAATCCAAGAACAACTTGTAAGATAATCAAAATAACAAGGTTTAGGCTTAGACTTTCATAACCACCGATATTAAACTTTAAAAGCAAATATCAGTATCCCACACGTTAAAATTAAACGTTACATGGTTTCATTTTACACCAGTACTGCAGAGTTTCTTACCTAAACCCAGAAAGATATATATACACCACAATTCCACTATAAAACTGCTGCAACACAGACACCAGACGCCCTTACTAAACCTCCAAAGCACGCAGTGGTGGACCGTGGATGCACTTGTTACGGACGGTTGGTAAACAGAGCCTTTGCTATTTATAGCGCTCAGCGCTGATTGAGCTGTACATAGCGCTGACCGCTATAAGTAGGAAAGTCCAACTTTTTCTTTACGGGTTTTCACTGTATAGTTAAATGTAGATACCGGTAAATCCCCGTAATATTGGCCTCGTGCAGCAATCAACTATAAACATGGGAATTCGCGGCAAGACTGTACTTTAACCCGTCACGTCCCGAGGTTTTCCGCACCTCCGACATCCCCCAGTCCCGAGGTATTTTCGATTTTTTTTTTTTTGGCTAAAACCTTCGCTTTTGGTGAGAAACATCGAAAATTCATAGAGAAATCGCTCACCTGAGGTTTAAAGTGCCCAATCCAGGTAGGAGTTCCTCCTTACCTGAGTGGGTTTTCTGACATGCTGGCACCAAAGAAAACGAGTTCTATGGGAAGGTAACTATTTTATCCACTCATAAACGGTATTTATTTATTTACTTTGTACGAATGTATATGTAGTATGACAGTATATTGGTTTTCAAGCAGTAATAAAGGCATTATAAGCATTGTTTCACTCACTAACTAATCACCATACCTGACCTATTTTTGCCACACTACCTGATCATTATTTCTGGCTGTTTCTTCTTCTAATGCTATGTAAACATTGTCCTCCACATTGTCATCGATTGGGGAATCACTCTGGCCCTGAATAACTTTATTAGCCAGGTCACTGGTAACAGGTCCTTTGCCAAGACAATGGCATGAGGGGGGGAGGGGGGAGGTTATGCAGTGTAAGGCATTGTCCCTGCTTGGTTTCTTGTACATGAATAGAGGAAGGTGTCCCGTGTATACATACGAAAAATCACGTGCGAAAATTGAAAATTGTGCAAATTAGGTACCTTGCAATTGCACGACGTACTGGTACGTCGCCGGGACTGGCAAATGCAAATCGTGGTGACGTACCCATACGTCGTCGGGACGGGGCGGGTTAACACAGGCACGTTACCGTAAATTTTACGTAGATTTCTAACAGTGCATGGACTATCCTCTACCCTCCCTCACCCACATGCCCTGCCCATCCTCCTACCCACCTTGACCATCGTCCCTACCCATTCTGCCCATTCACCCCATCTACCTCATCCACCCATCCCATATACCTCACCCACCCATCCAACATACTCTCCCACCCTGTTCACTCACACAGCCTACCTTCCCACCCACCCACCCACTCACCAACCCATCCCACCCATCTGCCCACCAATCTATCCGTCCGGCCAACAAGTTCACAAAGTAGGATGACTTGCAAGTTTACACACACACACACACACACACACACACACACACACACACAGGCAGAACTGATTTTTTTAGTAAATCTGGTGTGAAACTCGAACAAGTCTGCACCCGGAATCAACCAGAATTCTTCCTACCCATCTCTCCCCCGTGAAGGGAAAGGCAGAGGTATGACATCTTTATTAATCTTGATCTTGATGTATCTACTCACCTAGGGCTTTTCGTGGGCAACATAGCGTGCAAGAATCGTATGAGGGATTAATGACTGAAGGCAGTAAAATACTGTAGATGTCAAAACTGGGACTGTTAACTATAAGTGGATAATAACTCATAGATGGTGTAGGGAAGGAGTGAGTGAAAATTCCCGTTCTTGCCAGATATGCATTGTGTTTTATACTGTCTCTGCCTTTGATAAAACGTGTATGTGCAGGATGTGAATGGATGTCCTTGTCTATTATATTTCAGTCAAGTTGTTTTCTGTTGTACAGTAGATAACATTTGTTTTCTCTGAATTTGACTTCTTGTAACAAGCGGCTGTAGTCTCATGTTTTAGCAGGGACTGGTGCAATGTCTTCAGTCGTCTTTGATCCATCTACTAGGTTTTCTTAGTTAGGCCTCTTTTGTTATTAGTTGGAGCACTTGAGATAGGCACTGAGGTTGCAGCAGCACTGGATGGCTGCTGGATTAACTTATGATGTTTCACGTCTCATAAACAGTACTGACATGCCTGTGTGCAAGCAGTTGGTGCTGTAACCTCCGCCAAGGGTATGTTTTAGCTCGGTTTGTCTGTCTGTCTGTCAGCAATAGGGTATTATGAAAAACTACTGGATACAAATGCATCAGATTTGGAATAATGACTGAGGACTTTTAGAAATGCAAATGATTAAATTTTGTGCAATATCAGTCAATAGAAAAAAAAAAATGAAAGGAAGTATGGTCCTGCTTTGTGGAGGTATGTACTCTGTGAATGTTCTTCTTAAACTGAGGTTGGGTGAAGAATAGGGAATAGAAAACTACAACAATGAAAAGAAGTAGGAAAAATAGTGGAGGGTGTTGTGTTGTGGGAGGAGACTGTTACTGAACAAATCAGGAAAGCTTGGAGGGATTTTTGTCTGGGCCACCAATTACTGGATGTGACGTCAGGCAATAAAAAGACAGAAAGAAATAACACTGGAGAGACTAGGCTTTAAAACAACACAAAACTCATGGTACTATAAGGTAACAGTGGAATAAAACTGGGTGCTAATTCAGTACAGAAAATTCAGAAAACCGATGCTACTTTAAGAAGGATTTGCGGCAACGCTTTGGTGGTGGCACTGTTGGTAGAGATTTGTCAGTGTTGGTTGTATTAGACATGTTGTGTGGTGGTAGTGGTAGTATATGTTGTCAGTGCTGGCTGTGATAGACAAGTATATATTTAGTATTAGAGGACTCCTAGGGTGGGAAAGGAGATCCGGATGATGATGATGATGATGATATAGGGAATGACGTGACCGACCGCGTTAACTCAGTATGTACACTTTCACTACGATGACGAGAGACTGATTAACAATTGTGGGGGTCCTCGGTACTGCACCTGTGGATACCGAGGTAAATTTTTCTTCCTATTTTGTCAACATGTACTGGAAAGGATACACCCCAGCCGATCTTCTCACCTTCATTTCTTGATACTCGTAATTTTCCTCTTGGTACCTTAGCAAAACCTTTGCCATCGCAGTTGATATCTCAAGGGCTTTCTGACAAGTCTGGCACTAATCTTTTATTTCCAAACTGCCTTTTTACTATTTCTATTCCTCTCTCCGTGCCCTCGTCTCAGGCTTGCTGTCTGCTCTTTCTGTAGCAGCGGTTACCGACGGTCGCTTTTAAAGCTTCCATCTGTTCTTATTGACACACTTCAGCCTCTCTGTTTCTTACCGCAGTGTTGCATCTTTATCTTTTTACTACCAGGAGCCACTGATCTGAACTGTCTGCTTGCACCCCTCCTCCAATAGGGGGGGCTCATAGCACCCGTCTGGCAGTGCACTCTCACCTCTCTTCCAACTCTCTAATGCAAGAATTAACCGATACTCTCAGTTATTCATGCACGCAAAATGTCAACTTTAGAACTGCCTCCCTAAATCTGTATTTCCCTCCGACTATGACCTCCGTTCTTTTTAACACAATATTTCCAGACATTTAGAAATGAATTGATCTTAATTTTTCTTTTCAATTTTCTTAAAGGGACAAATTTGCGGGAGCCAAGAATTTAGTTATTTTTTCTTCGCAAAACAGTAATATCACACACACACACACACACACACACACACACACACACACACACACACACACACACACACACACACACACATTTTTCCTGGCATTACCTGAGATGACATTACCGAGAGCAATTTGACATTTTCTCACCTTATGGCGTCGTATACGGAGGTTGGATTAAAGTGTAAATACTAATGCTAATACTAATATTATGAGCCGACCTAGACCTATCCCTTTTGGCTGTTACAGTAAGACAGGTGACAGCACGATGGTGGTAAAAAAGTGATGCTTGTTACTGTTGTTTTTGCTGACGCCTTTTCTTCTCTCTCTCTCTCTCTCTCTCTCTCTCTCTCTCTCTCTCTCTCTCTCTCTCTCTCTCTCTCTCTCTCCCTCTCTCTCTCTCCGTATATATCTCTCCTATGTGGTATAATTTTCTTCGTTTCCATGCTCCTTTCACAATTTCACTCATTATCCATAAGTAATTCTCTAAATATATCTTCCATAGATGCCTCCCCTTTTGTTTGTCTTGTACAAACTGATGGACCTGGTGGCATTATGTGTGAGACAGGTGAAGCGCAGTAGATCTCATTAATTCCAGTCGATCTCATTAATTCTCTGTGTTGGCAGGGAATAAAAAAATAACATTCTACCTATAACTGTCCTATAACTCAGACGATAGGAAAGCATAATTATAGTTAATGCATAATAATAGATGGTAAAGTGCAAATCAGAGGAAAATGGAATACTGGAAATGCATGAAGAGGGGAAAAGGGAGTAAAAACAGAAAAATGCTAGATAATAAAAAAAAAAAAAAAAAGCGAAATAAAGAGAATTGAGAAAGATTTTTAGGAATGCATTCGGGTCCAAAGCCATGTCAAAAGAAATGGTGCTCATGAAGCAAAGCCGAGATAACCCCGAAAATAAAAGGAATCAATTTGAAATGAACAACTTAGGCACAGTAAAAGAGGAGGAGGTTGAGAAGACGTGTGAAAATGCGGGAGAATTACCATCAACGAGGGACTTAAGTAGTAGGGAAAGAGAATAACAGTGTAGGAGATTATAGTGAAAACTGAAATACTAAGATGTAAGGTCAAATTTAAGGAGTTTTAGGGCTGATGGGAGGTAGTGGGAGGAAGGGTTGTTACTGAATAGGGACAGTATTGCTTGGACCCTCTCTAGAACATCGGATACCGTCAAACAAGTAAGAATGACGAAGGATGCGGATTATGAAATTGCTTCTAATACACGAACAAGTTTGTGTAAGGAAAAATACATAAAAGCCTGAACTGTTATTTAAAAAGTGTAAGGAAAAAATACATAAAAGGCTAAACGTATTAAAAAAGACTGCAAATAATATCGTTCAGGCTAAAATCAGATAGGTAGTAGTACACTCAACAAAAATATAAAAATTGCATCAGATTTCAGGCACGACCCGCAGAAGCTTCTCAGAAAGTAATCGGATTGGGAATGCCTTTCTAATTAATGCATGACGACGAAATTCTCTCAGGGTTCTTCAACTCTCTCTCTCTCTCTCTCTCTCTCTCTCTCTCTCTCTCTCTCTCTCGATAAAGGTCCTCGAGGCACAATCCGGTATTATACTTAGGGCTCCTAGGTTGCAACAGGATATTTTCTTGGTCAGAGTCCTTCAGTCTTGACCTGTATTGGACTTTCCTATAATGCTGAGGTTGGGTCCTGCAGGATGGTAACTTTATAATTATGATGATGGAAATGGTGGAAGGAAAGGTAGAAGTTACATAAGGTCAATTGAGAAAACAGGCATGGTGGGAGTTGGGAAAAGATACTGTAGAAATTAATAATAATAATAATAATAATAATAATAATAATAACAATAATAATAATAATAATGATAATAATAATAATAACATTGATAATAATAATAATCTATCTATCTATCTATCTATTGCCAAACGCCTTAATCCCTTATACGGGGTGGCCACAAACAAATTGCCTCCACGTCACCCTGTCCCCTGCCATTTCACTGCCCTGCTCCCAATTCACCTCCCCCCTCTCTCATGTACCTCTCAACTCCATCCCTCCATCTCATTCTTGGCCTTCCCCTCCCTCTCTCCCCCTCCACCTCACTCAGATACACTCTCCTTGTCAGTCTCTCACTCTCCATCCTCTCCACATGGGCAAACCACCTCAATGTGTTTCTCCTAATACTTCCTATAACATCCACATCCACACCACAACGCTCCTTCACTTCCTCATTTGTCAGTCTGTCTCTCTATGTGACTCCACAGGCTCCTCTCAAATAACTCATTTCCACCGCTCTCACTCTTGACTTGTGTCCCACCAACAACGTCCAAGCTTCACTTCCATACGTTAGAGTTGGTATCACAATACTGTCATGTAATAACTTTTTCACTTCCATGGTCACTTCCCTGTTTCATATCACTGCCTTCAAGGAACCAACAACCTTTCTTCCTTGCTGTACCCTTTCAAGCACTTCATCCTCCAAACTTCCATCCTTACTCATCACACTACCCAAGTACTTAAACGTACTCACATTTTCCATTTCCTCATTATCCAGTCTCACTGTACATTCACAGACTTCACTTCTCTCGAAGACCATAACTTTACTCCTCCCTACATTCACCTTTAAATTCCGTTTTTCTCACACACTCTCAAACTCATCCACCAAGACTTGCAGCTCCCCTTCCTCTTCACTTAACAACACAATATCATCTCCAAACAGCAGTATAGGGAGTTTCCAGACACTGCCCCCTCTCATTAGGGCCACTCCAACACCCACTGCCCTACCTTGTATCTCTTTTATAATAATAATAATAATAATAATAATAGTAATAATAATAATAATTATAATAATAATAATAATATTCCATCCAGCCATCCATTATCCAATCCTAATTTGCCTCATGAGAAGCGTAAGAGCCTGGGGCTAGACAGTTGGTCTCGACATTTAAGATGAGAGTGACCAGCCTCACTCATCCCTGAGTGGCATTACATAAGCAATCAACCCCAACCATCCCTTGGATATAAACCTTCACCTGCTCAATCCGACTGGAGCACAATAATTACCCACTAAACCACAAGGCGCTATAATTTGGTGATATGGTTACCACCCAGCTTTGTAAATGGTTTCCTGTTGTACAGGAAACCATTTGGCTTGTCACTCAGTGTAGTCACCCAGAGGCAGAAGGAAGAGGAAAGAATGAAGGAAAGAAAGACAGAAGAGAGAGTGTAAAGTCACCCGTAGGCAGAAGGACAAGGAAAGAATGAAGGAAAGAAAGCCAGAAGAGGATGGAAGGAAAGAAGGATGGAGGAGAGGAAAGGGCAGACACCCGACAGCAGCACTACACCAAGTGAGTGGATGGTGAGCGCCCCCACATACCACAAATTATGTAATAATAATGATAACAATAATAACGAAGGCATTCATGGAGCTCATACCTCCGCCAATGCCATTGCCATTAAAAGGATCTGGATTCGGATCCGTGGAAATATTGTGTGGAATACATAAGATCCGGATACGCCCCCAGATGTAATCAATTGTTCCTTGACCCATGGCTTACTCTTTCGCAAAATTTTATTGAAATTCATCGAGAACTTTGGAGATACTATACGGGATACATAGGATCCAGATCCGGATGCGGATCCGCTCCCCAATTTAATCATTTCTTCCTTGGCCCATGGCCCACCCATCCACAAACTTTATTGAACTTTATTGAGAAATTTTGGAGATATCATGTAGACAAACAAACAGACAAACATGGGTGAATAAATTACCTGCTCCACCTTCGTTGGCGGAGGTAATATTAAAGATAATCCTGGCTCTAACTCTTGATTCTCGAAAGCTAAAACAGATTTTTTTTTTTTTTAAACAAAGATAAACTTAGGATAGGTAACAAGAAAGAAACGAATTATAAATAGAAAAAAGTAAGTCTAGGTTTCAAGAGTCCAATATCTGTCACTGGAATTTGCTGGAAAGAAATCAAAGTTGGCTGGACAAAATAAAGTGTAATATCTGTAAAAATATAGAAGTAGAAAGGTAATTTAAAGAAAAAAGATAGACGTTAAAGGAAACACAAGAAAGATACGGGGGGGGGGGAAGAGGAAATATGACGACTTAAATACATCCATCTCAGATTCTATGCAGCTCTAAATGAAGACAAAATGCACTTGAGAAAAAGAGAAAAAGTCTGAAGCTATTGAATAAAAAAAAAAAAAAAAAAAAAAACAGAAGACAGAACCAAGGAGTGAAGAGGTTGTAAGAGACACTTGGATGGGAGAACATGACACCACAGATGATGAAAACAATAGAGACGGAAAAAAAAAAAAAAAAGATGACAGCCAGAAAATGGTATATGAGAAACTGCATGAGAGAGAAAACAATAGTGGAGCAGCGGCAGGTGGATGCTGCGGTGGCCTTGGTGTGATGGAAAAGTGTAAATTTTTGCACTGGGAACCGGGACAAAATATGAATACCCAAAAGGCCAGGCGAGTGTGTGTGTGTGGGCTGCGGCAACAGGATGAATGAAGGCTGGATTGGGCGTGACGTACTGTTCCCTGCTGATGAAGTAAAGACGAATGGAAAATTGGCTAGAGAGAGAGAGATGGGCAGCTCAAATACTGCGAAAAGTAGAAGGGGCAAAAAAAGAATAAGTTCACCACCATGAAACAGAGGCTTGTAAGTGAAATAAATACGAAAAGGGAATACAACATGTTCACACACACACACACACACACACACACACACACACACACACACACACACACACACACACACACACACACACACACACACACTTCCCTTTCAAAACTTGCAGTGGACATCGTCTCCAAAATATCATGGACGATCAAGAGGAAATTATTTTACTTGAGGGTGACCAGAAGAGGATATGATTATTAAATGATGGTTGTCAAGGATGATGGTGACGGTGATGGAAAGGATGTGGGTTCAGTCAGTAACGTACTATCCTGCACTAAAGTTTCTTCCACCAGCCCAGGAACAAAATACCATTACATCTTTCCAACAGCATAGTGAGTCCAAAAATAATCATATGAATTTTAATCCACAAACATCTATAGGAAACGCATATAGCTGTGTAACTGGATAAAAATTAGAAGATTGAGATCCTCACTATAGTTGCTTGGTGGAAGGAACTTTTGTATGCGATAGTACATACGTGATGCAAAATTATATGACGAGGAGAGAGAAACAAAGAACTAAGTGGAAAGACATCATAAGCATAAAGAGATAACTAGCCATAATAAATGATAAATCAATATCATACTAACATTATCAACACAGTTTGAGCCATAACAATAGTAATGACTGAAATGTAAAGAAATGAAAAGTAAAAAGACAGTTACTCCTAACCTGACCTGTTTATTCGAAAATATTATTGTTGCGAACATTTCATAACAGTGATTTAATCAAACATTACAGTTTTGATTTCTGTCCAGTATTATATTATCACTAATTTTAGTCATATCTGATATGCAGTTTGCAAACTTTCTTGACATGTTCATCCTTTGTGTGTGTGTGTGTGTGTGTGTGTGTGTGTGTGTGTGTGTGTGTGTGTGTTCCTTTATTCTTTTTTTTTTTTCACTCAAACTGGTACAGACTTATTTCCAGGCAAGCCTTTTTTTTTTTTTTTTTTTTTTTTTTGTTGCCACTCCCATTTCCTCCTATTTTCTGACTTTCATAGCCAATTGACTTTCTCTCTCTCTCTCTCTCCCTCTCTCTCTCTTTCTCTCTCTCTCTCTCTCTCTCTCTCTCTCTCTCTTGTGAAGTTTATATAAGCGAACAATGGAAGAGAAGCACGAACACAAGGATATTGCTGAGAACAAAGATTTTTAACTAAGAGGCGTTGGATTACGAAGCACTTAGCTAAAACAGAAGCTATGCAGTCCATACAATTTTTTACAAAGCAAGAGAGGAATAGAAGCAAATTTCACTCCTAAGACCACGTCGCTTCGTTATACTAGAGCCGTTTAGTTCTGAAGAGGGACGCCTTCACGGGGTGGCAGCTTTATAACTGGACGGATTCACTGCCCAGTCATACAAACGTCCTTCATTTTCCTCAATGTTCCCTGAAAGAAGGGCAACTCTAGCCTGCAGTCCATCGGGTTACAAAAACAACAACTACTACTAATACAATCACTTCCACCGGTGTCAGCACGCTCGCAGTAACCTAACTAACTTCACTTATATTATTACACTGCAGCACATAGCAAATAATAATAGAAACCTTTGCTGTAGTTTGAAGTAATGTAATCCTGTGATATGCTGAGGAAACAACTGAAATTTAGATATATTTACCTTTCAAGATTACATATATCTGCCAGTTTTATCATCAGTAAATAAAATCACTATATACTGCAATATTTCTTTGGCCACCAGCGTTCATTGACTCAAAAAGATCAAGAAAATCCAAGACCTTTCAAATTCTGTCTGAGCATTTTTTTGTTTAGCTTAGCCACCAAGAGCGTTGTATGTCATGTTACACACTCAGTTATTATCATTAAAGCGGTAATGGCAATATCCCGATGGGCTCAGGTATTTCTCAGTTCCTAATTCCCCGCAGGTGGCCTCGTACGTAATATTACATCCACCTCTCTCTCTCTCTCTCTCTCTCTCTCTCTCTCTCTCTCTCTCTCTCTCTCCAGTAAACTGAGAACAACGCAACATATCTCCCTCTCCCTCTGATATATATATATATATATATATATATATATATATATATATATATATATATATATATATATATATATATATATATATATATATATATATATATATCCATCACATGTTGCGCACGTGTACTTACTCCTGGCGTTAATTAAACGTGATCATGTGTTGGGGCCTTTAATACTAAGGCAGTTAAATCCTACCTTCCACTGCTTCCTCTCTCATTCATTATCTTTTTCTTCCAATTTTAAACACACGTCGTAGGTCACGTTCTTCCCATCACTAACCTCAGTCCATCCTCATCCAGACTCCCTGACACACCTCTTCTTAAGGTGGCGTCCAAGACTGCGATTCGTATCATCTCCCTAATTCTGATTAACTCTTTTCAAGTCTTGATTTTCGCCACATTGTTTCATCATTGTCTATTTACTCTTGGTATCACACGAATCACGTTCGGAAACACTTACCTATATGTATGCCTCATAAAGAAGGAGCATAACACACGGTTATCCTCTCCCACTCGTTCCATGTCTATCCATGTCTCTAATGAAAGAGTTAAATGAGTTCCAAGGATGTCAGCCATGTTACTAAATTCGACTTTGTATTTCACGTCTGGGTGTGGGCTGGACGAAAGGGAACAGATATGAAAATACGAAAGAAGAATTATGTAGGTAAGCACTATACACTCATGCAAGGTTTGCCCTGGGGGTTTGGTGAGCAGGTTGATGTATTGGTGAATTAGTTAGACTGCGTGTTGACAAGACGGGTGAATGGATGGGGATGGATAGAGGGAGTAGTTGGTGTGTTGACGTGTGAGTATTGGCATGATGGGTGAATGGGTGGGGATGGACAGACAGGGTGTGTAGTGGGCATGGGTACGTAAGGTGAATTAGTGGGTGAGGGTACGCTAGTCAAGGTTACAGTACTGTACTCTTCATACCACACCTAAAGAAAACGAGATACTTTTGGTTGCCTGTCCACATACCGGCCTGTACTCCTGTCACTCAGTTTGAATATTGTCAGACGTCATGCCCGGGCTTTACAAAGGTTAATTTCACAGAGAGATAGGCTTTACGAGGGTTAATTTTATAGGTAGATAATGCAGTGTCTGAATTTCATCTGTTATTATTACTTCCATCCCAACGAACCTTTTCGCTTTACTCTTCAGTTTTTAAAATGAACTGGGTAAACTAGACAATACTCCGACCCGTTTCCTTTTTTTTTTTTTTTTTTTTTTTTTTTTAATAATCAGGTTTAACTTCCGGAAAGCTAGATCTACCGTACAATATTTTGAAATTTGGTTTGAATGGATCTCGAATTTGGCTCTCATTTATGTTTTTGTTTTTTCTGGGAGATAACAATTTGGCCCTTGGTTCCTTCTTCATTGCTAAAAAAAAAATAAATAAATAAATACTGACATTTTATGATAGTTAAGTAGTATTCTATTATAGTTTGCATCAGAATTAGCATTGTATCTGCGTCGATCCATATCAGTACCATAACACTACTGCATTAACTATTAGAGTGAAAATGTTAGGGAATTCATCGAACCACCATTCACATAGCTTCTTAATTTAACAAGTGATAGCAGAAAATACAACAGCACAAGGACTTTTTCTAAAATTCATTGCTTCGATAAAAGCACGGAAAAGAAATTAGTGAAAAAAGCGCTTGAGTTTTCCACCTGCTAAGCAAATACTTTTTTACTTTGTCACCTGCAGGATGCTTTTATGCAAATTGCCTCTCTCTCTCTCTCTCTCTCTCTCTCTCTCTCTCTCTCTCTCTCTCTCACACACAGAGTCATATGGCCCTGGACTGCCTCACTCACATACTACTCTCCCTCATACTATATGATGCCGGGCTTTTAACACACACACACACACACACATTTCACTCGGCGAAGGTCTGTCTCACTGTTAAAGTTATACTCGCTAAATCTCCTTGGTTTTCTTAAAAAAAAAAAAGTAACATTAGAACTATTCATAAGATACTAAGGAAATAAAAGCAGAGAGTGAGGTACAAGGATAAAACTAGAAAGCACTCAAAGAGCCCATAGCTCCGCCAATGACAGTCATTAAAAAGGATCTGGATCCGTGAAGATATTAGGGACGGATCCGGATCCGCCCTCAAATTTAGTCAATTGTTTCTTGACCCATGTCCCACTCTTCCACAAAATTTCATTGAAATTCATTGCGAACTTTTAGAGAGATCGTCTGGACAAACAAACAGAGAGACAAACTTAGGTGAATACACAACCTCCTCTGACTTCGTTGGCAGAGGTAATGAAGTACATGAGACTTGAGTGGCGGGAGAGAAGAGCTGGGATAAAGAAACTTGGAAGAACTGTGGTTGAGAGAGAGAGAGAGAGAGAGAGAGAGAGAGAGAGAGAGTTCTGATTATGTCGGCTAGGCATGCGGAAAGACAGCGTATCTCTCACAGGGAATGACGACACAGGGAAAAGCAATATCCTATCGGGGGTTGGGGAATGAGGAGAGTGTGAATGATTTATGGGGTGTGGGGAGAATGTAATCTGGTTTTGAGCTGGGGAGAAATATCACGATGACGACATGTTAGGATGAACACGACCAGTCAAAACATGATCTGGTGATGAAGGAAGGAAAAATGATATTAGGCAAGTGACAGTGATTGAGGAAAATATGGATTGATTATCTCCTTCTGCCCACATCGTCAGCCATACTTGCCAACTGATACACTGTGGTAAAATATTCTATTGATGTGTACCTTATTTTGTTCCTATTGTTATCGTCTGTCTGACCACTTTTGAGAATACAGGGTAGGCAGTAGAGTGAACAAAAAGAAAATGGAATTGTTGCCAGACAGGACAACTTTGTAACACAAGGAGACAGATAACTCGGAAGAGAACCACGAAATGTTTCTCAAGGAACATATGAACCTTAGAACTTACATGACGTTCAATAATGACAAGCTGAACAATGAATGGGAGAAAAACACCAGAAATGAGCTTCAGTTCTTAATGTTTCTATCGACTGGTACTGCGCATGACCCATACTCTGTGACCCCGAAACACAAGATTAATATATTTCGTGTTTTCTCTCCACGTACGTTATTAGTAAATTGCATGAAAAAAAAAAAAAGTGCCATAAAAAGGGTGGTCACTAGTAGGCAGATTTATCTCCAGTTATGACAATTGTGTTGAGGGTGAGAATGATGGTGACGAAAGTTATGATGGGACAACCAAAGTAGAGGCAACATCACCATACAGTGGATTAAAAAGAAAGACCTGAGAGAGAGAGAGAGAGAGAGAGAGAGAGAGAGGAACCAAGCACAGTGTGGGGAACCTGGCTGGATAGTGTTAATGAACCAGCCACCCGACGCTGATTGCTGGACTGGAGTGTATTGATGGCCTGGGTCCAGCTTTAATCTGGACATCAGAGGGATTGCTCTCTCTCTCTCTCTCTCTCTCTCTCTCTCTCTGACACACACACACACACACACACACACACGCATTTTGCACTCAGCTCCCTCCCTTCTTCATTCCAGTCTTGCTTCGCTCTCTTCACCTTACCCCTTTCCTTCATGTTCCTTTTTTCTGTAATTTATAAAGCTGAGTTATTAGCTGTACTTCAGACATATTCTACCATTTTGTGTTCCAGTATGACCTGAGAGTTATGACTGATGATCTGACTGACTCCATAGGAGAGGACTGCATACAAAATAACATGCCACTATTGCAGAAACTATCAACAGAATATTCCTTTGCTCTTTTTTATTAATCCATATCTAAACTGATTTGGCTGTGTAAATAAATGCAAAAACCAACATTTTCTCAATATATGCTACGACAAATACTTATTTTTCACCCAGTTGGCGTTACTATGCCCCAGTTAAAGGGCTTACTTCTTCCGGGTCAGTTACACAATGATGGAATCAGTGTGTTACAACTGCTGTCGAGGACTAAGACAGGTATAAGCCGTATTCTTCCAACACACCAACACCACCACACTGGCAGCACCAACGCCATGTATAAGAAATGGGTCGATGGGTATGTTAGGCCACAAAAGCAAGTACATTCAAACAGCCAGATCACAGCGTCCAGATAATGGGTTGTTTGGATACTGGACGTCCGGATAATTGGGGGATTACTATGATGCTTCTGTATCCCTCTGTTTTTCTTTAACTTAGGTGATGCGAATACTCCACTACTGCTGATAACAGAGTGAAAGGATGAGGTATGCAGTATAATGGTGTGTTATTATAATTGGTTGAGGTGGAATGGTGGTGGTGTGGTATGGTAATGGAGAGGTGTGGTAGAATGATGGTGAGGTGTGATATGATGGTAGAGGGTTGTGGAATGATGATGGTGTGGTATGGTGATTGAGGAGTATGGTATGAGCATGGAGCAGTGTGGCATGGTGGTTGAGGAGTGTGAAAGGATGGTGTAGTATGGTGGTGATGTGGCATGGTAATGAAAAGGTGTGGTATGATTGTGGTATGGTATGTTGGTGGAAGGTTGTGGTGTGGTGGTAGAGGGATGTGTGGTCATGATGTGATGCGGTGGTAGACTGTGAGTTTTATAAATTAATATTGCTTAACTCCTCCACTTCGGGGAACAAACATTTACATCGGAGACAGAAGGGGCTGCACTGCAAGGAATGTGTTTGTTTATTTTGAAGTTTCACTTCACTATCTGAAACTGGATATCAGTTTTAGAGGAGGAAGTTGTCTCACTCCCTGTCCGAAGTTTCCATATCTTGCCACCTATCACCAGTCACCTTGGAGCTCGTAGAGAGGCAACGTGTGTGTGTGTATCTGTTAATGTTATTATTACTAATTGCATTATCGGTTTACCGGGAGATCACGAAATAAGAAACTCATGAGCAATGAGAGAAGGAAAAGTACTAATGAAACTTTGTTAATTTTGTAACCATTTTATATCATTTTAAAGCTAGTTTGCAAGCATTAACCCTACTCAGGTAGAGGTGGGTCTAGGAGACCCACTCCCCCTGTCCCATTTTCTAGTTCATTAACTTCTAAATTTCCGGGAGTCCTGTTCGTCTCAGTAGCTTCCTAACTTTGTGTATCCATGTAAGAGGTGAGGGAGTTACTACAAGCTCTCTCTCCGTTTCCGCAGTATTCGGGTATGTGAGTATAAGCTGAGTATGTGAGACCCATGTCTACCTGAGGTGTGTGAGATATTTTGTTCTCCCTGACTGCAGATATGAATGCAGTGTCTGGCAGCCCCTCTTCACACCATGAAGCACCATCCCATACCAAGCTTTGGCACCACTCAAGCAACCATTCAGATTTTATTTTATTTTATTTTTCTTATAGAAGGCCAATATTTATTTAGTTTTTCTTAGTTTTCTTTTTTTTTCAAAAATTTGTAAAAAATATAAAAAGAAAAGAAGTTAATTTTTTTACATGTTTGTGTTGCGGAAATATTAAATATGTTACTCTATTTTCAGTATTGGAATAAAGGAAACATAAACATTTTTCCAAAATTTTTATATTTTGGGGTCTGAGAGACCCACGTCTACCTGCTACGCAGCACTGACTGACATCTTCCTGAGCAGGGTTAAAAATTATGTTGCTTGAAGAGACAGCATGATCCAGTACGTACCTTTACATGGTTTGCTGAAGTAGTGACACTTGAGAGGCGGTAAGTTGATGATTATACAATAACTGTAGTGATCATAGAAGAAAATTAGTGTATATTGCTTTAATTAGCCGCTTCATGTAAATCAGTGGGCTGTGTTTAAAGTGCTGTAAGAGCCAGAAAACAACAGTACATGGTAATTAAGTGCATTTTCTTATTCAGTGTTAATGTATTCTACTATTTCACAAAGCAAGAAATATTTATAAAAAGACGAAAATAAATATCTCTGTTGGGATGATAGTTGACCTGCACTATACCACCACAGGTCTTAATATTATGTACCGGTAGCTAAACTAAGTGACAGTAAGCTGATAAATAATAACAGGATATACTAATGCCTTTATAGTCGCTGGTCATCTCCCACACGAGCCTTACGATTAAGTATGTATGCATAAGGAACTCTATACTACTGAGAACCAAATAGAGTTACAGGTTAGTAGTCTGAGGAACATCTTTCAGAGCTTTACAAACCAATTAGCCGTCTTCCTAACACTAGATCTGGAAGACAAATCCCTGAAATAGATGCCCATCACAAACTCTGAAAATAATGAGAAAAGTAGGAACAGTAAGACCAAGCAGAAAATTAAGTGGTGACAGACTGCTAGACAGGAAGGCATCTATGAAAGAAGTCAACTGTCACTGAGATAAAAAAAAAAAAATCAGTTATCTGGGACCACACGGATGTTATCAAAGGACAGGTCCAGGAATGATATTAGTTATGAAGAAGAGAGATTCAATTAGCTTTAAAAGGTAAGTTGCTGATGATTCGACAGGGTCAATAAAGGTCACTACACACTTCACAATCTCTTCAGAATCAGTTACCAAGCTGCCACCAGAATTACTAGGTTGATACTTAGGATCCTGTGTTGTCTTGCTGTTTTACCTTGAAGACATGTAGTGTACAAGTAACTTGGTCGACTGAGATACGTCCATCCTGCTCAACGACCATCTTCTATCTGCCCAGAGAGAGGAATGTGAGAACAGGAAATTATTTAATAGATTTGAAGGGTCACTCTGTGTCTGAACACTTGTTGCAGGTTTAGTGACGTGAATACTCAGATTTATAAGTAAGTGAAGTTATCTATGAACGTGAAGTTAAATGACACTCTGATATGTATTATTAGGTTGTACTGTACTGCTGCCAATATACACTGATCTCAACAGGTACAGAAATTTATGAGAGAAATATGGACGAACACTACATCACATTGCTCTGCGTTTCAAACAATTTCCTATTCTAGATCTAGTGGCAATATGATATATAACGGTACTTAAAGTATTGACCATGCAAATTATTAAGTACGTTTTAAGGAAACTACCCTATAAAATTTGTTAGGGAAAATTCTCTCTCTCTCTCTCTCTCTCTCTCTCTCAATACAGTAATCACACTTTGTATTCCACGTCATCTCAACAGACGGCAAGGTGAGAAACTTCATAAGCTGAGAGTTCTCGGTACAAAAAATCACTTTGTAAAATAATGAAACTGATGACAGTGATGATGAAAATAATAAATGATTTTCGCAGTAATAGAGTCAGAGGTGATCCAATGGTTTCATAACGCCCCCTCCATAAGCCCTGATGGGACCCTTATCGCTCCCTTTTTATCCCTCATAATACCAGTGACTCCTCTCCTCTCCCCTCCCTCGCATCCCACTCGCTGCCCTCATCACAGGCTGCAACTTCATCTAGTCTTTTATTGTTACACTTAGTGGACGTAGTGCGAGGGTTGTAATGTTGTGTGTGTGTGTGTGTGTGTGTGTGTGTGTGTGTGTGTGTGTGTGTGTGTGTGTGTGTGTGTGTGTGTGTGTGTGTGTGTGTGTGTGTGTGTGTGTGTGTGTGTGTGTGTGTGTGTGTGTGATGAACTACTAAATCAGTTTTGATCTGATTTGAAAATAGGAAAATGAATGATTGAACGGGTGAGGTTCGGACAAGGAGAGTTCTTGCTTTTTTTAGAACAAAAGGTTAAAGATCACAGGTCACATGACAAATAAACTTCAGCAATTGTACCTTACTCCAATATGCTTTGTAGAAGTGTTCATGGTAGAGTATCGATGAAGGGATTTGATTTTAAGAGCAATAAATCTAAGCTGAAGATCACAGGATAAGATTGGTTCCATCACTACAAAAACTTATGATCCGACTTGGACCAGATTTGATGGAAGGCCAGCACAGGATGGGGAGGTTCGGTCTTGAGAATATTAGATCATTGGCTGAGGTAACATATCAGGGTCAACTTAAATAGTTTCGTTCCACTTAGGACCAAACTTGGTGCAAGGGTTGAAAATCAAACAGGAAAGAAGTAAATCAGTTTTGAGGACAATCAGTCGAAAATGAAGGTCACACGGCAAAGTCAAATGCTGGATCTTGAAACAACTGTAAGGCGCAGGTGTTGCATTCTGAGAGCACATTTTCCTTTTTTTTTTTTTTTTCCTTTTTTTATGATTACATTGTTGGTGATTGTGGTAAAGCAGATATAACAGTGGACTGTACTTCCTCATGATGACGCTTCTCAAATATCAGGCATTGCAGAAAGTAGTTGGTAGGCTTTATTTATTTATTTATTTTTTGGCTGTATCTTGCTTGTGAGGGGCAGCAACGTCATACCAACACTCCAACCAGTACCATCACACCATCCCTCAGGACAGTATATCACAAGCTTGACGTCCTAAGGGTGTGTGTGTGTGTGTGTGTGTGTGTGTGTGTGTGTGTGTGTGTGTGTGTGTGTTGTTGATGGGGACAAGCACATTGCCTTCCGTTCCCTAAGTAATACACTGAGTCAGATGTGGAAAATAAAATATAATATCGTACTCTATTTTCATTATTTTCATGCAACGACCACGGCCAGATTTTAAACACAGCGTCCTAGTGAGAGGTTATGGAGAGGGACGCAATGAAGTGTGTGTGGCCACTCATTTCAACTCTTTATACCTGCTGCTTCTCTCTCTCTCTCTCTCTCTCGCTCTCTCTCTCTGAGTTTCCTACCCTCCTCTGCCTCATCTGTTCTTTTTCTTCCTTTTATCTTACTTTCAACTGACACCTTTTGTTTGCCGTTTGTCTGTGTCTCGCTTCGCCACTTTCACTCCCTTTGTTTCTCGGTTTGAGAGAGAGAGAGAGAGAGAGAGAGAGAGCACCATCCAATCCTGCACCATTATAAATCCGTGGAACAATATTTGTTTCAATAAACGCAATCCGCCTAATTCCTAAGAGCCATTTATCTCTCTAGGCGGTATTTCCTCATATGCCGGAACCAAACTGGTGGACATGTGTGTGTGTGTGTGTGTGTGTGTGTTTTATAAAGGGAGGCTGAATACCGTGTGGGCCGTCTGGGCCAATTGTGAATTCTATTTCATTAAGACAGTGATTTGCTGGTGTGGATTGAGACGTGCGTGGGTAAGTTTGGAATTTCGAGTGCTAGTTTCTCTCTCTCTCTCTCTCTCTCTCTCTCTCTCTCTCTCTCTCTCTCAGGCAATTGTCTCCTTCACTTTTATTAATAATAATACTCCAGCAATGCACATTGTTTCAAATATTTTCTATGAAGCCAGTCAACACCCGAAAGTGTTTTACATTTCCTTCTTGCTTCCTTAAATCTGTTTTTTCATCAGGATTATTGGCAGCTGAGGGATTATCTACGCACTATCTTATTCTTTTGATCTTTCCCTCTCCTCACCAATTAGCTTACATATTTACAGTATTTCACACATCTTCGCATATTTACTTTCTTATTCAGTTGATTAGTTGTTCCCTTTATTAAACAACGTGGAGTCACGTGGAGAGACAGGCTGACGAATGAGGATATAAAGGAGCGTTGTGGTGTGGATGTGGATGTGATAGGAAGTGTTATGAGGAACACACTGAGGTGGTTTGGCCATGTGGAGAGGATGGAGGGTGAAAGACTGACGAAGAGAGTGTATGTGAGTGAGGTGGAGGGGGGAAGAGGGAGGGGAGGCCGAGGATGAGATGGAGGGATGGGGTGGAGAGGTATATGAGAGAGGGGGGTGTGAGTTGGGAGCAGGGCAGTGAAATGGCGGGGGACAGGGCGACTTGGAGGCGATTTGTTTGTGGCCACCCCAAACGGGATTGAGGCGTCTGGCAATAGATAGATAGATAGACAGTCTTCAATATGCACTCCAGTCTGTATATATATATATATATATATATATATATATATATATATATATATATATATGAGAGAGACAGAGAGAGTCAGTACCCTGTTTCACATCATAGTCTACTCTCTCCTGCCACTTATCCTCCTTTCGACACACTACTGTCCACTTCTAATGTTCCATCACCTTGTGGAAAGATACTTATTATGTACCATTTCTGTAAGTGTGCGTCATTTCATCAATAAATCACACACACACACACACACACACACACACACACACACACACACACACACACACACACACACACACACACACACACACACACCAGAGGCCCAGTTAGTGCAAGCATGAACACAGCAAACATTCTTAAATCAATACAGTTTACACTAGGAGGGGCATGGAAGGGAGGTGGTGAAAGGGGATACATTCTCTCTCTCTCTCTCTCTCTCTCTCTCTCTCTCTCTCTCTCTCTCTAGATCACCAGATAAACAGTATATTCTGCTATAAAAAAAAAAAAAAAACACTGCAACACTCCCACTCACTCTCCTAACATCCAGAGTTAGACAAACACAACACACAGACACTTACATTTCATTTAGTCCTCCAGTAGAGCCAACTCCACACCTTCTAATTGTTTACTGCTTTTTCACGATCCATTTTTGCCTTTGATATGACACCCACGTCAAACCTACGACGGAGTATATAAAAAAAAATATACCATAGTGGCAAGGTCATTAATAATTCCAACAGCTTTGTTTTTAATTTTGTCTAGTTGTTTTAGTGCAACCTCTCCACATCCATTCCACAAGGGTGAGCAATATTCAAACTGATGGCGCAAATGACTCTTATAAATTATAGCTAACTGCTCGTCAGTGAAGAAGTATGGTGATTTGAAGTATGGTATGAAAGTGGAGCAATATGGTATGGTGGTTGGGCAATGTGAATGGATGGTGTGGTATGGAGGTGATGTGGTATGGTAGTGGAGAGGTGTGGTATGACTGTGGTATGGTATGTTGGTGGAAGGATGTGTTGTGGTGGTAGAGGGATGTGTGGTCATGATGTGATGTCGTGGTAGACTGTGATTTTTATAAATAAATATCGCTTATCTCCTTCATTTTGGGGAACAAACATTTACATCGGGGATAGATGTGAGTGCATTGTAAGGAATGTATTTATTAATTCTGAAGTTTCATACCACTCTTTGAAACTGGATTATTTTAGTTTTAGAGGGAGAATTTGGCTCACAACCCTTCCGAAGTTTCCACATCTTGCCACCCATCACCAGTCACCTTGGAGCCGTTAGGGAAGCAACGTGTGAGTGTCTGCTGTTGTTGTTAGATAAATAATATTGCATTATCGGTTTACCGAAAGATCATGAAATATAAAAACGCCTGAGAAATGAGAGAAGGAAAAATATATATGAAACTTTGTTAATTATGTAAGCACAGGGGCGTCATTTGGGGGGGGCAGCGAGGGGCGCTCACCCCCCCAAGCTTTCTGAGGGGGGCCTCCAAATCAACTACAGTTAATGAAAAAATATAAGGTTAACACTGTGAAATTAAAAATAGTTTGTGTTTAGCCTCAATACATTTTGAGTGAAATATATTTTGTGTGTGTGTGTGTGTGTGTGTGTGTGTGTGTGTGTGTGTGTGTGTGTGTGTGTAATAATCACAATAATTTACTAGGTATATCAAAGGATGTCAATGTAAATATGTTCCTAGCCAGATGTTCAGTTAACTTCAGTATCCAGCTGCTTTTTTTATCGTATTCTGGCCACCATTAATAGCTTTATTCATCTTAGGAAGTACGTACCTGTAGGTAGGGGTCTTAAGAGTTCATATAGATCAGTGGTTCCCAAAGTGGACGTTAATTTACTGGTTGAAGAACTTGAAAATCTACAGGCATCATCATCCTATACTGTATAGTGGAAATATATATATATATATATATATATATATATATATATATATATATATATATATATATATATATATATATATATATATATATATATATATATATATTTTCCAACCAGTAAAGCAACTAACAACACTACATCATCCCCTAGTCAAGACTCAGATTTTATTTCTGTTGATGAACCAGAAGTAACATTAGCACATACTGTTGCATTGAACCAGGATCAAAAAGATACAAAAGACAGTCCAAACACATTACAAACTCCAGCGACTCAAGCAGTTGATATATCTAAGTCCCCCTGTGATAAACCCAGTCAACCAAAATTGCCAAGCTACTCAAGCAATCAGAATAATAGGAAACTAAGAAGTCCCTATTTTGATCTATTTTCTTGGTTAGAACACTCGGTCTTACAAGACGCGTGTTACTGCTCTCCATGTAGGTACTTTGCTGGAGCATTTGTTCGTAAGGAGGAAGGATTAGGTAGGACACCGGTTATTGATGTTGGAACAAAGAAATGGAAAAATACCAGTACCCTTCTCAAACAACATCACGCAAGTGAAAGACACATTAATAGTATGATCGCTTGGTCTAATGTCAGGGATATTCAGTCAGGGTCCACTCAGTCTGTAGCATCTTCTCTATCTTCAGCTAGGCTACAAGAAATTGAGGACAACAGGGAACATGTAAAGTTACTTTTAAAAGTCATTGCATTACTGGGAAGGCAAGGCCTGTCTTTTCATGGACATAATGAGGGTGGTGATACATTAAATTCAGAAAATTTTGTAGAAATTCTTCACCTAATTGGTGACTCAAATCCCTTTCTAAAACAAAAGTTAGATCGACCAGAATGAGTTGACATCAGTTGCTGGAAGACATATCAAGGACACAATTTGTGGTGAAGTAAAAGAAGCCAAGTACTTTTCAGTTATGGTTGATGAAAGGAAAGACTTGTCAAAAAAGGAACAGATGGCTATTTTTGTGCGGTACTTTAGTGAGGGTACTGTGAAGGAACATGTCATTGGCACCAATTACATGGAAAAGGTTGATGCTGCAGGTTTAGCTGATTTTATATGTAGGGAGATAGAACAATCTGATTTAATTTGGTACAAGTGTGTGGCTCAGTGTTATGATGGTGCTAGTGTAATGATTGGATGCTCTAGCGGGATTCAAGCAAGACTACGGGATAATATTCCCCAAGCAGTATACATACATTGCCATGTACACAGGCTGAATTTTGTACTGGGCGACTGCATAAAGAATACCAGTGGCCTCTCTTCAGTTTTTTCAATTATTAACACACTTTACACATTCATTAAACAGTAACACAGGGAACCAACTTTTCACAGAGGCACAGAAAGCAGAACATCTTCAAGTTTTGACAATAGAAAGACCTGCTATAACTAGATGGTCTTACTCTTATAGTTCAGTATCAAAGGTTAAGCTTCGCTATGGAAGTTTGCTATCAGTGCTTCATAGTTTCGGAGGGTTCTGATTCAGAAGCTGTGGCAGAAGCAAATGGACTGTACAAAAAGTTAGTCTTTCAGGTTCGTAATGGATCTACATATTACTGAATAAGTCCTTAGAGTTACCAATAGTTTGTCAGATCAGCTTCAAGCAAATGAACTCTTACTATCTAAAGCTTGCTCTCTCATACAGTCAACTATTAAGGAATTGCAGGTCTTGAGAACGGACGAGGCTTTCTCTGATATTTATGACAAAGCTAAAGATTTTACTTCAACATATGAGGCAGATACCAACCTGGAAAATTCAAATCAGTTGAGCAGACCTAAGCCTAAGAGAATTCAGAAGGTATCATCAGGACTAAAGAGCTTCTTAAATGATTCAGCTCTAGGGAGAAATGAGGTGAATACTTGTATTGCTCCAAAGACTGAAATCAAAAGAACCCATTTTGATAGATGGATTTCTCTCAGAGCTTGATATTCGCTTCACACAAAACATGCCCCTTATAGAAGCAAAGAATGCACTTGAATGCAGTTCCAGTGACCTTCTAGAATAATATGAGAAGCTTTCTGTTATAATACAATCTTACAAAGATTTAGACATTGATGAAATTCTTCTGTGACATTTTCTAAGTAAGAATGACAAGCCAATTATATGACCTCAAACCATTAGATTGTGCGTACAATATTCAGGAATAGTGAAAATTATCAAAATTCTTCTCATCCTTCCAGTAATTACCGCAGGCAATGAACGTCTTTTTTTCGGTACTTAGTTTAGTCAAGACATATCTAAAAACCTCAATGAGAAATGATCGCTTAATTGACTTGCTACTTACGGCCTCAGAAAAGGAACTTGTTAAAAATCTTAGCTTTAACACCCTGGTTGATAACTTTGCAAAGCAGAGATCACGGAAATATCCACTGTTGCAGTAGTTTATTCATTTATCAATGCAATAAATATACGTAGTTTAATTTTCAATTTCCTCTAATGAATTTTCAAATTAATATACTCTTCTTACGTGAGTCTCTTCCAAATTTAAAAACCATCATTTTATTTCTCCCACCTCTTAGTGTACAGCTTACTTTTTCACATTACTTTATATGGTTCATGGTATTTTTGGGGCTAGTAAGCTTAAAGCTTTCCATTTTTAATTCAGTTACAAATTTACATCTTTTCATTCTCAATTTTATATTCATTATCTTTTCATTAGGCTGTAAGAAAGAAGACAGTATAAGCTTTCACCAATATAAATATTTTAATTGCAGTTTGGTCTATTATCCACGGTCATTAGCGTATAATGCAGTGATATGTACTTGACCATGCACTTTAAATTACATATTCAACTTCACACAGAAATACTGCCAGTGCTAGAATATCCATTAATATGTCTTTCAGGAAGTAATTGGAAAACAATTATATACAGTGTATATATTTGTTTACTGCTTCAATTCTCTAAATACAGCTTTGCATGTGGGTTCAAAATGCTCGCTTGCCACCCCACCCACGCGGGAAGGTGGGAGTAGGGGGGCCTCCAAAATAGCCTATGCCCCCCCCAAGGAAAATTGAAATGACGCCCCTGTGTAAGCACCTTATATCATTTAAAAACTAGTTTGCGAACATTAAAAAAATGTTGCTGGTGGAGACGACATGATGCAGTACTTACATTTACATGGTCTGATGAACTAGTGACACTTGAAAGGCATTAAGTTGATGATTATACACTAACTGTAGTGATCATAGAAGAAAATTATTGCATATTGCTTGAATTAGCCACTTCAGGCAAATTAGTGGGCAGTGTTTAACGTGCTGTAAGCGCCAGAAAACGACAGTACACGATAATTATGTGCATTTCCTTATTCACTGTTAATGTATTCTACTATTTCGTAACGAGAAAACAATATTTATAAAAAAACGGAAAAAATTATCTCTGTTGGTATGAGAGTTGAGCTGCACAATACCTACACAAGTCTTAGTATTATAAAGCTAAACTAAGTGACAGTAAGGTGATAAATAATAACAGGATATACTAATGCCCTTATATTCGTCGGTCATCTCCCAAACGAGCCTTGCGATTAAGTATGTATGCATAAGGAACCCTGTACTACTGAAAACTAAATAATGTTATAAGTCAGTAGTTTGAGGAACTTCTTTGAGAGCTTTACGAACCCAATTAGCCATCTTCCTAACACTGAATCTGGAAGACACATCCCTGAAGTAGATGTCCAATACAAACTTTGAAAATAAAGAGAAAAGTAGGAACAGGAAGACCAAGCACAAAATTTAAGTGGTGACAGGCAGCTAGACGGGAAGGCATCAATGAAAGAAGTCAACTGTCACTGAGAAAAAAAAAAAATCAGTTTATCTGGGACCACACGGAAGTTACCAAACGACAGGTCCAGGAATGCTATTAATTATGAAGAAGAGATTTAGTTAGCTGAAAAGGTAAGTTGCTGGTGATTCCACAGGGTCAATAAAGAGCCACTACACGCATCACAATCTCTCCAGAATCATTTACGAAGCTACCACCAGAAGTACTTGATTGATAAGTAAGATCTTGTGTTGCCTTGAGGTTTTTCTTTGAAGATATGTGGTGTATAAGTAACTTGGTCGTCTAAGATACGTCCATGCTGCTCAGCGATCATCTTCTATCTGCCCAGAGAGAGAAATGCGAGAACAGGAAATAATTTAATAGATTTGAAGGGTCACTCTATGTCTGAACACTTGTTGGAGGTTTAGTGACATGAGTACTCAGATTTATAAGTAAGTGAAGGTATCTGTGAATGAAGGTACATGACACTCTGATATATATTATAAGGTTGTACTGTACTGCTGCCAATATACACTGATCTCAAGAAGTACAGAAATTAATAGAGAAATATGGACGAACACTACATCACATTGCTATGTATTCCAACAAACTTCCTGTATCAGATCTAGTGACAATATAATAAATAACGTTATTTAAAATATCGACCATGAAAGTAAGTGCGTTTTAAGTGAATTGCTCAATAAAATTTCCTCGGAAAATTCTCTCTCTCTCTCTCTCTCTCTCTCTCTCTCTCTCTCAGTAATCGCACTTTGTATTCCACGTCTTCCCGACAAACAGCAATCAGAACTTCATAAGCTGAGAGTTTTCGGTATAAAATATCGCTTTGTAAAATGATATTAATGAAAATGATGACGCTAATGATGACAATAAACGTTTTTTCGCAGTAATACAGTCAGAGGTGATCCAGTGGTTTGATAACGTCCCCTCCATAAGCCCAGGCGGGACCCTCATCGCTCCCTCTCTATCCTTCATAAGCACAATGGCTCTCTTTTCTCCCCTCCCTCGCATCCCACTCGCTGCCCTCATCACAGGCTGCAACATCATCTAGTCTTTTAATTTTACACTTAGTGAACATAGTGCGAGGGTTGTAATGTTGTGCTTGATGTGTGTGTGTGTGTGTGTGTGTGTGTGTGTGTGTGTGTGTGATGAACTACTAAATCAGTTTTGATCTGATTTGAAAATAGGAAAAAGAATGATTGAACGGGTGAGGTTCGGACAAGGAGAGTAATTGCTTTTTTTAGAACAAAAGGTCAAAGATCACAGGTCACATGACAAATAAACTTCAGCAATTGTACCTTACTCCAATATGCTTTGTAGAAGTGTTCATGGTAGAGTATCGATGAAGGGATTTGATTTTAAGAGCAATAAATCTAAGCTGAAGATCACAGGATAAGATTGGTTCCATCACTACAAAAACTTATGATCCGACTTGGACCAGATTTGATGGAAGGCCAGCACAGGATGGGGAGGTTCGGTCTTGAGAATATTAGATCATTGGCTGAGGTAACATATCAGGGTCAACTTAAATAGTTTCGTTCCACTTAGGACCAAACTTGGTGCAAGGGTTGAAAATCAAACAGGAAAGAAGTAAATCAGTTTTGAGGACAATCAGTCGAAAATGAAGGTCACAGGGCAAAGTCAAATGCTGGATCTTGAAACAACTGTAAGGCGCAGGTGTTGCATTCTGAGAGCACATTTTCCTTTTTTTTTTTTTTTCCTTTTTTTATGATTACATTGTTGGTGATTGTGGTAAAGCAGATATAACAGTGGACTGTACTTCCTCATGATGAAGCTTCTCAAATATCAGGCATTGCAGAAAGTAGTTGGTAGGCTTTATTTATTTATTTATTTTTTGGCTGTATCTTGCTTGTGAGGGGCAGCAACGTCATACCAACACTCCAACCAGTACCATCACACCATCCCTCAGGACAGTATATCACAAGCTTGACGTCCTAAGGGTGTGTGTGTGTGTGTGTGTGTGTGTGTGTGTGTGTGTGTTGTTGATGGGGACAAGCACATTGCCTTCCGTTCCCTAAGTAATACACTGAGTCAGATGTGGAAAATAAAATATAATATCGTACTCTATTTTCATTATTTTCATGCAACGACCACGGCCAGATTTTAAACACAGCGTCCTAGTGAGAGGTTATGGAGAGGGACGCAATGAAGTGTGTGTGGCCACTCATTTCAACTCTTTATACCTGCTGCTTCTCTCTCGCTCTCTCTCTCTGAGTTTCCTACCCTCCTCTGCCTCATCTGTTCTTTTTCTTCCTTTTATCTTACTTTCAACTGACACCTTTTGTTTGCCGTTTGTCTGTGTCTCGCTTCGCCACTTTCACTCCCTTTGTTTCTCGGTTTGAGAGAGAGAGAGAGAGAGAGAGAGAGAGAGCACCATCCAATCCAGCACCATTATAAATCAGTGGAACAATATTAGTTTCAATAAACGCAATCCGCCTTACTTCCAAAGAGCCATTTATCTCTCAAGGCGGTATTTCCTCATATACCGGAACCAAACTGGTGGACATGTGTGTGTGTGTGTGTGTGTGTGTGTGTGTGTGTGTTTTATAAAGGGAGGCTGAATACCGTGTGGGCCATCTGGGCCAATTGTGAATTCTATTTCATTAAGACAGTGATTTGCTGGTGTGGATTGAGACGTGCGTGGGTAAGTTTGGAATTTCGAGTGCTAGTTTCTCTCTCTCTCTCTCTCTCTCTCTCTCTCTCTCTCTCTCTCTCTCTCTCTCTCTCTCTCTCTCTCTCAGGCAATTGTCTCCTTCACTTTTATTAATAATAATACTCCAGCAATGCACATTGTTTCAAATATTTTCTATGAAGCCAGTCAACACCCGAAAGTGTTTTACATTTCCTTCTTGCTTCCTTAAATCTGTTTTTTCATCAGGATTATTGGCAGCTGAGGGATTATCTACGCACTATCTTATTCTTTTGATCTTTCCCTCTCCTCACCAATTAGCTTACATATTTACAGTATTTCACACATCTTCGCATATTTACTTTCTTATTCAGTTGATTAGTTGTTCCCCATTATTAAACAACGTGGAGTCACGTGGAGAGACAGGCTGACGAATGAGGATATAATGGAGCGTTGTGGTGTGGATGTGGATGTGATAGGAAGTGTTATGAGGAACACACTGAGGTGGTTTGGCCATGTGGAGAGGATGGAGGGTGAAAGACTGACGAAGAGAGTGTATGTGAGTGAGGTGGAGGGGGGAAGAGGGAGGGGGAGGCCGAGGATGAGATGGAGGGATGGGGTGGAGAGGTATATGAGAGAGGGGGGTGTGAGTTGGGAGCAGGGCAGTGAAATGGCGGGGGACAGGGCGACTTGGAGGCGATTTGTTTGTGGCCACCCCAAACGGGATTGAGGCGTCTGGCAATAGATAGATAGATAGACAGTCTTCAATATGCATATATATATATATATATATACATATATATATATATATATATGAGAGAGACAGAGAGAGTCAGTACCCTGTTTCACATCATAGTCTACTCTCTCTTGCCACTTATCCTCCTTTCGACACACTACTGTCCACTTCTAATGTACCATCACCTTGTGGAAAGATACTTATTATGTACCATTTCTGTAAGTGTGCGTCATTTCATCAATAAATCACACACACACACACACACACACACACACACACACACACACACACACACACACACACACACACACTCACACGAGGCCCAGTTAGTGCAAGAATAAATACAGCAAACATTCTTAAATCAATACAGTTTACACTAGGAGGGTCATGGAAGGGAGGTGGTGAAAGGGGATACATTCTCTCTCTCTCTCTCTCTCTCTCTCTCTCTCTCTCTCTCTCTCTCTCTCTCTCTCTCTTTCTCTCTCTCTCTCTCTTTCTCTCTCTTTCTCTCTCTCTCTCTAGATCACCAGATAAACAGTATATTCTGCTATAAAAAAAAAAAAAAACACTGCAACACTCCCACTCACTCTCCTAACATCCAGAGTTAGACAAACACAACACACAGACACTTACATTTCATTTAGTCCTCCAGTACAGCCAACTCCACACCTTCAAATTGTTTACTGCTTTTTCACGATCCATTTTTGCCTTTGATATTACACCCACGTCAAACCTACGACGGAGTATATAAAAAAAAATATACCATACCACCTTCACACTGCAACATCTTTCCTTATCGCCGTTACATCATGAGAATGTCACCTCTTTCACCACACACACACACACACACACACACACACACACACACACACACACACACACACACACACACACAGGTTCCGTTATATTGGCCATTCCCTCTTGTCAGTAATGAATTAGCATCAATTAGTCCACTGAATGATGTGTGGGTGTTGACATAATCACAAATGCGTGATGGATTTCCCTACTGCTGATTATGAAGACTGGGAACGACTTATACAATCAATGTTTTATGGGGTGTCGAGGCTGATTAATGGGGTAATGGCATGCTTTCAGAGTTTATTGATTGGGACATTGTTGTGGCACTGTGAATTGTACTGAATTTATAATAGGTCTCCTCCTATATGAAAGCATTGTTGTTCTTTCTCAGAGGCGTGACTATAACAGGAAATGTAGTTACATACACACACACACACACACACACACACACACACACACACACACACACACACACACACAAACTTGAATACTATTTACGAATCGCAGTCTTAAACAGCACAAAACCTCATCAGCACTGGCATTTGTGGACCTCACTAATGCACCTGGTCAGCCACAAAATAATCTTAATGAAGATGGCGGACAATGAGCTGCGAAGTACCCTGGTAACGTAATTCACATCTGGGCACCATCAAGCAGTCAAACCTCGAGGTGCCACTTCTACCTCCCCCTCCCTCTCCAGTGTGTCACAGGGCATCAAGACAGGCCCACTGTTTTTTCACGCTCATTAGTGGCGCTCTGAGGGTTACAGATCATTGATAGAAATACGTCAGTAATTTCACCTCTGATGTCACATCTGACAACTCCCTCTTGATTTTGGTGCTCTTCATGGAGACCCTAATGGAGTGAACTGCCAATAATGATTTCACAGCCAACTACGCCAAGACAGTAGTAATGCACATCAACCTGGGAACGAACAATGCTCTACCTCCCAACATTGCATTGGGTACTCGTGTTGTGCGAGTGTTCGAAGACATCTAGCCGCCTGGCGTCACCATAGATTACAATTTCACATACATGTGTGATAAATCTGCATAATACCGCCACTACCTCCTCCTACGCCTTAAACTGCTAGGCCTCCTGCCAAATGAACTGAAAAATGTTTACACGTACAACATTTTCATCCCATCGAAGTTCTCTTACACATGTCCTGCCTGATAATTATCCCTCACAGCTACCTAGAGGCAGGTAAAGGAAAAAGTCTGTGGCTTGTAAAATTATTCCCAGACAGACTTAAACAATTTACCAAGAAGCCTGAGGCATAATCAACATTCCTACCTTGGAAGCTGAAAAAAAAAAAAAAAAAAACGGCCTGAAATTACTCATACTCTTAGACCCTCACATTCGTTCTCTCCTCCTTGAAATGCCCTTCTCCATTCATACACGACAGGCACCACAACACTGCAACATCCATAGAAACCCGGCGAGACAGATATAAAGCAGTCCTTTTCCGTTGTTGTTGTTGTTGTGGTGATGGTGGTGGTGCTGGTGGCTGCAACCGTAGAAAACCGACCGCGTCAACTGGTCAGACGTGTTTTGTCGACGTTAGGATGAAGGACTGTCTGTTCTTTGTTAGTGTGGTTCGTGAAATGAGCAAGTAGGGTGTGGTGTGGAAAGTTGCATGACGGTATGGAGGTATCGAATTGATTTTTAGTTGCATTTTGTGTTGATTTTTGTAGCAGCGAAAGATGGTGACCGCATCGCAGTCTCGTTAAGTGTACTCGTGTTTCCTGAGTAGGGCAGTTTCTGAGGAGTATATGTCTCGTGGCGGTTAATGAGGGATATTACCTGGTTGAAGGTTTTGGCGTGCTGAAGTGGTTATGTTTTTATGTATGTGTTTGTGAAGTGGAGTGTTGAGTGGATGAGGAAAGATGCTTCTGAGATAATTCGTGTAGTAATGGAAGGTTGTTCGTTTGATTCTGTGCGGAGTGCATGATGCGACAGAAAGCTGATGAGTTCATATTGTTGTACAACCCCGGTCTACCTGGCCCAGCAGACCAGTTGACAGCAGGTATGCAACTTTTTCTGTGAGACGTCCCTTAGGCTCCTTTCACCGTTCATACTGTGTCTGCGTCTAATACGGCATGTGGTGTTCGGTGCTTCACTATGTATATTACGTTCTGTGGACTTTTACATGCAGGGCACGTGTCACCTGTGATTCCACCCAGCTCAAATGTAAGCAGGTAGGCGAGGAGAACTGTTTTATGTTCTTATCCAAGTATAGCTGGGTGACTCGATCAACTCTATTTAAGGATATCTCTGATGGGTGGATGTCAGGAGGGGGACATGTAGTACTGTGTTCTGACAGAGGTGTTTGTAGTCCTACACGTGAAATGAGTACATAGGCGTTTTTCATTGCCAGTGTTGGAATGTCTAGTTGAAGGATGTTGTTGAAGGAGTCTGATAACGTTCATGTGGTCACTGCTTTATGTGCCTTGTTGTGATGTGTAGCTCTGTTATAGACTGCCAGGGGTTGTGTGTTAGTGCAGTCTTGCCCCTAGAAATGCGTGCCACTCATGTTATGATCTTTGACAGGGAGAACCTCAACTTGAGAGTTTAAGTGAGCTGTGAGAGTGGGAGTGGTGCAGCCAGTGATGAAAACAATAAACAGTGTATATAAACTGACTGGTTGAGGCATGTTTCTGGTTAGGTATCAGTGTTCTAGATCCCCTCTAGTTAATAAGAACTTAAAATTAATGTCTTATAAAAAATAAGCAAGTGATAATCTGCTTCCAAAATCTCTGCAAAACACCAACATGCACTATTAGTGTACAATATATATATATATATATATATATATATATATATATATATATATATATATATATATATATATATATATATATATATATATATATATATATATATATATTTTAGAGTTGTAACTTCTACTATATATATATATATATATATATATATATATATATATATATAGTAGAAGTTACAACTCTAAAATTATCTGAATGTGAATGCAGTGGACTGCAGGATAAAGCTGCCCTTTTCCTTCAGTCAACCATCCTTCTTTGAGGAGTCAGGGAGGAAGTTAATGGACGTTTGTATAACCGAGCAGCTCCACTGCCCTTTCGTATCGATGCCACCTCGTGAGGGCGTCCCTCTCCAAGATCGCTATACGTTTAAAAGATCATTATATTTTGCAAATTTAATGTTAAGTTTGTACCGCTGTTTGTTGAATAAGTGTATTTTATTGCAACAAATTCATCATACACAGCCATGACACTGTTGAAAGTGTTTGCAGCGAGTGTTTGCTATACCATCAGTTTACAGTGCTTTGTAATTAAGAGATACAATCATATCACCTAATACAGGTATCGTGAATGTGATATAATAATACAATACTGGGTAATAGACTACTGCTCTAAGTAATGAATTATGAGCATCTGGTATATGGCCAATCACCACAGTGCTGTTTTATTCGTGTAGGCTATGCATTCTTGTATTAACATCAACACGGTAATATTATATCTGTTATTTGCGTACGATGAAGGTTTGCCATATGGTGAATAAAAACTGTAATTAATGATTGGTACATACAACCATATGCCAGATATACACCTGACATGATGGGAATGGTTAATAAGACACCACTACAGCATTACATGTGGTATGCAATGAACTTTCGTTAATTTAACAGTCACCGGAATGCAGTTATATCAAAAAATAATGTGTTCTTGTATTAATATCAGACACTGCAGTATTGTTAGTGCCAGTTGTGGAAAATGAGACAGTATCGGTAAACACTATAATAATATCAGGCTGTAGTATACCAGGCATAATAAGATTCAGCAATAACCTCTCACACTACAATATTGTTGAGTATGGTATTACTGTAGTACAGTGACGGTACAATAGTATTATTTATTTATACTACTGTTTTACTATGGGTTTATGCAGGGAATACACAGCGGATAAAGAATATACGATAAGAAGTGTGGGTAATACTTTTCTTAGTGTATGATTAGGTTCATGAAGAGTAATCACATAGTACGCTACATTGGTTCATATTACTTAATCAGTGTAGTCTCCTGTATATAATGTTCCACAGCATACTACTTCGAACCAGTGCCATTTCACACGATACATGTATTGTATCTTAAGACGGAGTGTAGCCTATACAGCAACACAAATTACTGATAAGTGAAAAGGTGTTTTATATATATATATATATATATATATATATATATATATATATATATATATATATATATATATATATATATATATATATATATATATCCCATTCGAGCCCAGTGTCCTCAGTATTGGACAGAACTGGGAATTTTCGGATCCTAATAAAGTAGGGAACCCCCGGGGAGGGACCTATGAGCTTCGTGACTGTGAGTCGATTGGCGGATGGCGGTACGCTTAGTACCCTCCTAGTGCAGTGCCTCGCTCAGTAACTCTGGGATCCAATGGGATATATATATATATATATATATATATATATATATATATATATATATATATATATATATATATATATATATAATGTGAATTTAAGTGATGATGTCAAAATTATGAACTCCAAGTACACATATGCAGTGTAGGATACCGGGGCGCAGTTTTCGGATTATATCTGTATATTTTATCCATCAGTTGTTTCAGAGTTAAAGAATAATGCAAGTCTCATTTTTTTTTTTGGGGGGGGGTGAAAATTTCTAATTAATTTTGTCCATTATCAAATAATTGTAATCTTTACTCTCTGGCCAGAACGAGCTGACTTAGGTTTTGATTGTGGGGTTAAATGAGTCCCATTAGTCGAAAAAAGTACTATATAACGATGAAAGTATAGGAGGGACATGATTTTATAGCCAGGAGTTGGGTCTGGTTAGTACTTGGATGGGTGACCGCCTGGGAACACCAGATGCTGTTGGCATCCCTACGTGTCAAGTGGGGTTGGTGGAGGATTAGTGCCCCTCCCTGTAAAACAACTACCTCTAAGCCGTTGGCCACCCCGTTTGGGATACATGGCGTCTGGCAATGAATGAATGACTGAATGAGAAACTGGAACTTGAGGTTTTCTGAATCTTTTAATTTGCAAAACACGGAAATATTTACATATAAATACAATGTTTACAACTTAATACATTCCAGATTTACCAGATTCTTTCCTTACATGCATGAAAACTCTGGTATAAATTTATAGTGAATGTAATGTCTGCCCACTGTTAAGTACAATCAAACCATAACCACTATCCAACCGCTTGCTTAAGATTTCCTCTAAATTCACAAAAAGCCGATTATAAATTAATCATTACTCGTTTGCGTATTATTACATCAAAATAAACCATGGGCTGACAACTATCTAACCGCTGATATGTAGGGTACTCGGCTTAGTAACAAAATACCGGAACTGTGTAAACACATGAACAAAAACAGCGCGATGAATTTTCCAAAAGAATGTGTGTGTTTCATACAGTACCTCACCTCAGATGCTGCAATACCACTTTACAAATCCTACTGAGTGAACAAAACACGACCATCCTTTCATCATCCCCTTATAGCATGACTTCCATCAGCATAAAGAAAGTAGGGGTTCGCTAGGTCTATACAGAATAAAGAAGAGAGACTACCGGACTGGAAAAATGGGGGTGATGAGGGGGACGATCTGGAAAACAGAGAATCGAGTATACAGTGGAATAAGAGGAAAAAAGTATGAGACTGGAAAACAGATGAGGTTCATTTTGATAAGATAATGGATAAGGGTGAACTGGGGTGGAAAACCGACAGAGAGAGGGCTTGAACTGGATAATAAGGATGAAGGTCGTGACTGGAAAATTGGGGAAAGAAGATTAGGCTGGAATGGTGGGGAAAAATGCAAGAACCGGAAAACTCGTGAGAGATCTGGAATACACCAGAAGAGGAAGATTACCTTGAAGCTAGAGCAGTTGGGGAATACTGAGGGAGACTGGAGATAAAAAAATGAAGGTTTAAGCTGACAGTGATGGAATAAGGATGAAGGTGACGATGAGGGAGACAGTAATCGTAAAGAACAGTCTGACAGAGAGAGAGAGAGAGAGAGAGAGAGAGAGAGAGAGAGAGAGAGTGTGTGTGTGTGTGTGTGTGTGTGTGTGTGTGTGTGTGTGTGTGTGTGTGTGTGTGTGTGTGTGTGTGTGTGTGTGTGTGTGTGTGTGTGTGTGTGTGCAGCTGAATAAGTCTAGCAGAAATATAAGGTCATTGAGAGGAAGGGCAGGTTGTTGGGTGTGGCAGAGACTGATGAAGCAGGTGGGAGGATGTGGAGAGTCTGGTGGCTAATGGGCTACGTGACAACTAGGCCAGGTGGAGAGAGCTTGGAGGAGGAGCGAGAATGAGTGACTCGAGAGAGTGTGTCGGAAGAGGGAGGAAGGGGTAAAGTAGGACTGAAGGGAAGAGGAGAAATGGGAGAAGGATTGAGGGATTGGGGGGGAAAATTGAGTGGTTTTCATTTTATTAATTTTTATGTATGGAAGAAGGACCCAAAGACCAGAAGCCCGCAAGATTGTTCCCTCCAAGAAAAGAAAAAGATAACAGAGAGCCAATTTCAAGATCCGTTCATTTCGAGATGCCTGGAAACACTGCGTTTGAAAGGCTGGAAGTCATAGGTACTAGTAATACAGAGAGAGGAATACAATTCCAGAGTTGACCTGTTGCATACATAAAGGACTGGGAGTAACGGTTAAGTCTTACATTAGACAGAGAAGGGATGAGAGCTTGCTGCTTGACGGGTGCTACGCGTATGCCGTAGTGGTGGAAGGATGCAAGCAGACAGTTCAGAGGAGCAGTGTCCATTGAAGCAGCACAGAAAAGAGATAAAAATGCATTAGTGCAGCGAAAAGACAAAGATTGAAGGGAACCAGCATGAGGAGGAGAGATAATGAGACGAAAATTCTTTGACTCCACGTTGTTGAGAAGGGCTGTATTTGAGGGGCCACCCCGTGCAAGAGTTATACTATACACAGGGGAGAATAAAACCCCTGCATAAAGTCAACAACTGTGCAGAAATAAAAAAGGCATGGAAACAGCTTAGCACACATAGTCTCTTATAAGCAGATTTTACAAGAGAGGTAATATGATCTCTCCAAGATAAATTCCACCAGAATGAAACCCCAAGTATGTTAAAAAATGATGCAGGATTGAACTGGATATCGTTAAAAAAGAAAGGATCCTCCTTCGGAAGATTTTTACGGGTTGAAAGGTGTAAGAGCTAAGTTTTTGATGCCTCAAAAACATGATTACTTTTATTCCAATCAGAGATACGAACCAAGTCTGACATTGGGTGTGCCATAGCCTCATCCCCTGTTTGTTGAAGTAACTGTTGATATGGATGCTGCGAGAAGCAGATGAAAAGTTGAAGGATGAAGTCATCTGCGTATTAGTTGATAGGGTTTGATGTACAACTTAGGTCATTGACGAATAGAAGGGAGTTCGTGATAGCACAGAGCCCTGAGGAACACCACTGTTGATAGCCCTAGGAGAAGAACGGTGACCGTCTACAACAGTATGGAATGACCGGAAAGGAAGCTAGAGATGAGGGCACAGATAGTAGGATAGAGACGGTAGGGAGGCAGATTAGATTTTAAAGATTTGGGTCAGGCTCGATCGATAGCCTTATGAGATGTCAAATACAATGACAAAGCTTTCATCAAAGTCCGGAAAGGAGGATGATCAAGAATCTGAAAGGAAGGTGAGAATATCGCCAGTGGAGCGTCTCTGGCGGAACCCATACTGATGACCGGAAGGAAGGTTATGATAGGAGGGGTGATTTAAATTCTTTTATTTATTTATTTATTTATTTTTTTGAGAATAGATTTTAAAACTTTTGAAACAGAGGATTAGCTGAGAGAGATAGAAGTGTATAAGAGGAGCTGAGATATTTTTACTGTAGCACGACTGTAATCAATGGTGTAGCCAGAGGGTTGGCATGGGTAGCGCTGGCCAGACACTAGAGTATACCTGGCCACCCCAGTGGCCATCCTAGGCATCCGGGGAAATATCTGCGGTTCACCATAAGGATTCCTCCTGAAGCCATGCCATCATTAGGCTTGGCCATCCCTTTGCGACCCCGTGGCCCCCCGATTTTAAGATATTTCGAACGTCCTTAAAACATCCAAGTATGTTAAACTCTACATGAATTTTGGTTGCATCATAATTAAGTTGGACGTGTATTGATTTCCAACATAATAGCACCTAACCGGAAGAACTTTTCAGCAATGACTTTGATTAAAAGGATTAGACGATTACCTAAATGTTTTCACTATGTGGCTAGCATGGGATGAAAAAAATATTGTTTCGTGATCCCCTACAGGACCGCAACGAGCAAATGTACAAAGTGTGGACAAAAGAAGAGACATTGCCTTATCCCGAGCACACGAGGACTGAGTAATTTCTGTCTGATGATTTACAGGGGGGTGGAGGATTTAGTACCACTTTCCCCTGACTTACCCTCACCTGTTACCATTCCTTCACTGTGCCTCCTGTAATTCATCAGCTTGAAATGACCCTGTTCTTGTGCACTTTCTTCCCTTTGTCTGCACAGGTCCATCAGACTTTCCAATAAATATTTGCATCCCGGAAAATATTGCATCGAAGAAAGTTTATACAATTTCCATTGTCCCACTTGGTGCATCCATAAGCCGAACAAGATGACGAAATGGACTACATATGGGAACATTAACACCGCACGATCTGTACACCATGGCTGCAGTCATCTGCCCTTACTTATCATTAAGGAGTTCTCAAAATGCACATATAAAATAAAACCTCAGAACTCACTGGTGGAAAGTCATAGAAACTCTCCTATTCCTGTGGGTACATTTATAAGCCAAGCAAGCTAGCAGAACGGACAAAAAATGAGAGCATTAACACTACATCCTCAACACCATGCTTTGAGTCATCTGATATGGGAAGACTGGCGCTTGCCTCAGATGCTCAACGTCCTGGCTCCCCCGTCTTATATATCCTTGGGTGGTAGGTGGCTGTGGGAGGCAGAGGCGGAGAGAAAGACAGGATGACCAGTGAGGCAGTGAAACAACCATGAGAAGTAAAAGAAGTCTGGATGGATTAAGACAAGTGACTGAAGTATGGCAAGCGAAAATATTTAGAAGCCGAGATGGAGACTGGGACCGGGGTGAAAATAAAGAAATAAAGAAAGCTGTGTGTTGGGAGTAAGTTCAGTGACTGAGGAGTGAATCAGAGTTGTGGGCAGTGAGGCAGGGATGTGGAAAGTGAGGCGTAAGTGTGAGTAGTGAGGCAGGGATGTGGGCAGTTAGGCAGGGATGTGGGCAGCGAGGCAGGGGTGTTGGGAGTGAGACAGGGGAGAGAAGAGTCGCGTAAGTGTAGAGAGACGAAAACGGGGATGTCAAGAGTAAGGCAGGAGTAAAGAGAGTAAGGTTGGAATATATAGAGTAATGCAGGGGTAAAGACAGTAAGACAAGTGTAGAGAGTGGGGTAGCAGTAAAGAAAATAGTAAGTCAGGGGTAAAGAGAGTGAGGTAGTGGAAAAGAGAGTACGGCAGAGATAAAGAGTGTAGGGCAGAGGTAAAATGAGGTGGGCAAAGATGAAGAGAAGAAGGCAGGGGTGATGATAATATGGCAGGAGTAAAAAGATTAAGGCAGAGTTGAAAGAAATAAAACAGGGATGAAGAGAATAGGCCAGAGGTGAAAAGAATAACGCAGGGGTCAAGATAATTTGGCAAGGGTGACAAGAACATGGCAGGATGGGAATAAAACATGTGTAAAAGGGAGAGGCAGGGTTGAAAAATGTCAAAGAAGAGCTAACTAATCAACACATGTCTGTGCTATCACAACAAATCATGTTTTTGTCTTGGCGTTTATATCAAAGAAGAGTAACTAAACACTTGGTAAAGACGCATACATTTCATAATTACACGAAAGGGTAGAGGGACATTTAGTATTAATTTTCCTTGCGTATAGTTACGTTACACGTCCAAATATTTTCATTTTTCCTTGTAGATTAATGAGAGAACTAGGATTTAGATATTGGTGTAGTGAAAATGCCTCTGGTGACGATTGGTTAACTAAAAAAAAAATAAGATTCTGGAGCCCTAGGTAGGTAAATGACACACATGCAGGGAAAGAAATAAAGGAATAAGTAAGATGTCACGAGGAAAAAAGAGAATGATTGTAAAAACGAGCGGCCTAGGAAAATTGAGAGAATGGGTCAGGCTATCTTAAGAAGATGAGGAGGCGAAGACTGTGATGGCCAATAGATGAGTGGAAAAAGGTGAAAGCAGCAAGAAATGACAGGAGAAGAGAGTGTGTCATAAAAAGCGAAATTAAGGGTAATTAAATAGAGCTGATATTTTCACAAAACTCCATCAACACCCTTCGTGGTTACTGTACATGATTTCCGTATTTGTCCCCTGTGTGTGTGTGTGTGTGTGTGTGTGGTGATAACAGAGGATGTGGGTTTAATCAGTGAAATACACCCGGTCATAGAAGTATCTTTACACTCTATATCTTTATTTTCTGAAGTAGTGGACATACCTTTTGAAAATGTTTTCCAGCTCTTTCGCATTTTTATGTATGCCTGCTCTTAATATCAGCACATTATAAAGCATGAAGTTTGCACAAGTGAGGTAAGCTTTCCATCATTGCTATTTGCCTTGTGAAGAAATCTCAAACAGTATCAACTTTCACTGTGAAACCATCGCTCAACTGCGGAGAGACACTTTCATATCAAGTGTATGTGAAAGCAAAGAAAATTACAGAGACGAGGAAAAAAATTATTATCAAAAATATCAATCACCACCAAGAGAAATACGTAAAAAGTAGAGGGGCACTCACTGAAGCGCATCTCTCTGACAAGGGCAACGTAATTCCGGATCCAGTATCTGTAATAAGATCAGGATTGGTTTCAAAATAAATCAATTGTTCCCTGGGACATGGACTATCTACCCACCAAAATTGGTCCAAATCTCTCTTTTAGTTTTTGCATAATCCAGTTAACAGGCAAACAAACAGGGGTGAAAACATACTCTCCTTGTCGGGAATGAACCATACTAAGAGTGCATGATTTTCTCTTCCTTATTTTCTCACAGCAGAAGAAAACAGCGAAGAGAAAATCATGCACTCTTTACCTGACCACCATTCATGCACTCTTTACCTGACCACCAATCATGCACTCTGTGCCTGACCACCATTCATGCAACTCGTTACCTGACCACCAATCATGCAACTCGTTACATGACCACCAATCATGCACTCTTTACCTGATCACTAATCATACCCTTGTTACCTGACCACGAGTCATGCATTCTTTACCTGACCACGAATCATGTACTCTTCACCTGACCACCAATCATGCACTCGTTACCTGACCACCTCATCGGGGAAAGATATGACTGATATGACAGTGCGATTATACACGACCTGATTAAAATGCTAATTAGGTTATCATTTTTGCTCTGTATTTTTTTTTTTTTCGCTGTTTTGGTGGGAATAAAATTGGTAAAGCGTTTATCACTGTAATTATCCTTCGACAGGTTCATCCTGTGTGTGTGTGTGTGTGTGTGTGTGTGTGTGAATGTGTTCCTTCATGGATGTATTTATATACATGTGCATGCGTCGGGTATTTCATGGCACGAGTCTGTATACATGTCTGAATGGTTGTTTGTGTACAGTGCATAGGAATGCTGTTCTTCCGTTGTGCTCCCTGTGATTTGTACGTAGAGAGCATTTGACTTCCGAAATGTGGAACGCAGAAGAGAACATATTTAGCTGAATATCAAAAGACTATTACATTTCCAAGTGACTTTTAAGTGTTAGCACTAAATCGCAGTTTATCACACTGAATAGCAGTTTATCTCATATAGTTACTGCTCAGTTGAAAATGAAAAAAATGAAAAAGAAGTGCAAATAATTGTCCATAATTTCATAATCATTTCATTCGACATAATTTGGCTAATCCATTGCGAATTATGATGGTAGGTGGTGGTGGTGACCATCATGTATTTACTTGCCTACTGCGTCCTTCACCTTTATCATTCTTTTACTCTTTGTCAAACCCCTTTCATCTTATTTCTCCCATCCGTCCTGTTGCTGGTATTACTTTTTTTTTTTTTTTTTTTCATTCTTGAGTGACAAGGCTAAAAGTTTCCTGGAGCCGAGGAAACCATGTGCAACGTTGAGTGGTAATCCTATGACCAAATAATAGGGTGATGTGAAGCAAAAAATGGTGTCCCACTTGCTGGGTGTAAAGACGAATGCGGCGTCCATCCAGGAACCAGCCTCCACACCCTTTCCCGCGCCTTGCTGTGGCGAGGCGCTGTCTGCTGAAAGGGAATACCTTTTCACTGCAGTGGCAGTTGCTTGCCTGTGGCTGATGGGTCTGCATGACCAGACAGACTGAGATTACCTAACAATCGTGAATCATATACCGACTTTCATATTGTCGTGTCCATTGATATTTATATATTATCAGTGGACACAGTGGACACAGCAGGCAGCTCTGGCATAGGTAGTGACCATTGCATAACTCATAAGGCGATATTAAATGAGATTTTACTCAATAGTTGTTAATGAAGCTGAGACCCGAACGACGGTAACTCAGACCAATGCCACGTCAAAATGAATGGATCTATGAAGCCTAAACACCCGAATCCCATATTAAAGGAAGCAATGAACTTCAGAAAACGCCATGCAACCAGACAAGCAATTTAATAAACGCCTGTGACAGTAACAACAAATTAACACTAGCATGTGATGAATTTAATGAAGAGTAGCATGGAAACGATGTAGAGCCGTAGAGTTTTTCTGACGATGAAGT
>NC_136959.1:21521101-21568881 GCF_032717465.1 Coenobita brevimanus | reverse complement strand
CGGTCCAGTAGCCTCCCTTCCCGCCTTGGATACCACTTTCGTCTTACCCACGCACCTCATTCATCACTCACAGGTGAGTTATCTACATTGTTTCTACTTTATTTTATATCTTGTATCACTATGTATGATTATATGACTTAATTCGCTGTTTTGGTCGGAATAAAACTGGTAAAGCGTTTATTAATTACCCATCGACACGTTCATCCTGTGTGTGTGTGCGTGTGTGTGTGTGTGTGTGTGTGTGTGTGTGTGTGTGTGTGTGTGTGTGAATGCGTTCCTTCATGGATGTATATTTGCATGCGTCAGGTATTGCATGGCAGGATTCTGTAAACATGCCTGAATGGTTGTTTGTGTACAGTGCATAGGAATGTTGATCTGCCCTTGTGTTCTCTGTGATTTGTACATGTAGAGATGTATGGTATGTAGGAGGACTGCTGGGCCTTGCTTGCAGGCTATGAAGCCTATACTCAGTCGGACACATAATAAAAAAAAAAAAAAAAAAAAGGAGCATTTGATTTCCAAAATGTGTAATGCAGAAAACATATTTAGCTGAATATCAAAAGACTATTACAGTTCCAAGTGACTTTTAAGTGTTAGCACTAAATCGCAGGCTACCACACTGAAAAGCGGTTTATCTCATATAGTTACTGCTCAGCTGAAAAAGGAAAATGATAAAAAAATGCAAATAATTGTCCATAGTTTCATAACCATTACGTTCGACATAATCTGGCTAATCCATTGTGAATTATGGTGGTAGGTGGTGGTGGTGACCATCATGTGCTCAATTGCCTACTGCGTCCTTCACCTTTATCATTCTTTTACTCCGTGTCAAACCCCTTTCATCTTATTTCTCCCATCCACTCTGCCACTTGCATTAGTTTTCTTTCATTTTCAAATAGTTCTACACTGAGTGACAAGCCTAAAAGTTTCCTGGAACCGAGGAAACTAAGTGCAACGTTGAGTGGTAATCATATGACCAAATAATAGGATGATGTGGAGCTTAAAATGGTGTCCCACTTACTGAGTAGAAAGACTAATGCGGCGTCCATCCGGGAACCAGCATCCACACTCTTCCCCGCGCCTTGCTGTGGTGAGGCGCTGCCTGCCGAAAGGGAACACCTTTTCACTGCAGTGGCAGTTGCTTGCCTGTGGTTGACGGGTCTGCATGACCAGACAGACTAGGATTACCTAATAATCGTGAATTATATTCCGACTTCCATACTGTCATGTACATTGATAGTTATATATTATTACTGGACATGACGATATTTCGTATTGTTAAAGTAAACAAACTGATATCATCTAGACCAGCGTTTCTTAACCTGGGGTGCTAGCACCCCAAGGGGTGCTGAAGTCAGTTTTAGGGGGTGCTGGAAAATGCAACATATATTGGTTTGGCTTAGTATTGACATCGATAATATTTTATTTTGGGAGAATGTACAAAATGAATTGTCAAGGAGTACATTGCTTTACTTTATCCTTGTAGTAGTATAGGAACTGTAGCAGTGAAGCAACTGTAGTCCCATTAACCAGATGTAAGGGGGTGCTGGACTGTGTGGCCTTACTGCGGGGGATGCTGACGTCGGAAAAGGTTAAGAAACGCTGATCTAGACATTCCTCGTGTGTTTTATATCTCTATCGGGGAGTCATTTTTGCATCCCTTATCGGCGCTGTCAAGCTTGTCCCGTACCGTATATTCTTTTTCTTAATACGATGGCCCCGAACTGCACACAGCACGCAGAGCTGGCATAGGTAGTGAACACTGCATAACTCATAAGGCGATATTATAGGAAATTTTACTCAGTAGTTGTTAAAGAAACTAAGAGCCGAACGACTGTAACTCAGACCAATGCCACGTCATAATGAATGGATCTATGGAGCCTGAACACCCGAATCCCATCGTAAAGGAAGCAATGAACTCCAGAAAACGCCATGCAACCAGACAAGCAATTTAACAAACGTCTGTGACAGTAACAACAAATTAACACTAGCATATGATGGATTTTACGAAGAAGTATTATGGAAACGATGTTGAAGCCGTAGAGTTTTTCTGACGGTGAAGTATGTTAAAAAGGATGCAAAAGGACGAAAATCTGGCCTAGTGAAAGGTGAAAGCAGTGTACCAAGAGCAAAACCCACCCCTAGATTATTTATTTCTTTTACACCCGGCAAGATTGCAAACTTTTTCTATCGATGACTCAATTGCGATGGAGAGTTGCCTTTCATGGCCAGCTGCCGCCCCTCTGACACTCCATTGGGTTTACAGCACTGGTGATTTGACTGGCGAGTGTGTGTGTGTGTGTGTGTGTGTGTGTGTGTGTGTGTGTGTGTGTGAGTGCGTGTGCGTGTGTGTGTGTGTGTGTGTGTGTGTGTGTGTGTGTGTGTGTGTGAGTGCGTGTGCGTGTGTGTGTGTGTGTGTGTGTGTGTGTGTGTGTGTGTGTGTGTGTGTGTGTGTGTGTGTGTGTGTGTGTGTGTGTGTGTGTGTGTGTGTGTGTGTGTGTGTGTGTGTGTGTGTGTGTGATTCAGTTCTCTCTCTCTCTCTCTCTCTCTCTCTCTCTCTCTCTCTCACACACACACACACACACACACACACACACACACACGAGAAATATTTTAAAAAATGCAAGGAGATACGTGCAGATCAAGTCCGTATCTTGGGGGTCGGTGGGACGCATAGAATTTTTCCTAACTTAAAAGCCCATCGAAGCAGAAACAGACCAAGTTCCTCCGGGTTACAGTGTGTTTTGTGTGGAAAAATAATGATGTAATTACCGTACATGTTCTACTGTACATGTTCTACTGTATCGCATTCATAAGGGACAGTGTATATTTAATTTATCCTGGCCATTATAGTACATTTTTTAGTTATCGTGTTTTTGTTAAAAGTGTAGTGCACAAAAAGTGTAACTACATTTTTTCTGTCGTGGGTAATTTGCTCACGCGCCACCGGTACTGTCACTTTATTTGCATTTATTTGCATTTTTTATATTGCATACATTCTTTTCTGTAGCGCGAACCCCCTCAAAAAAACAAAAATGATTTTCAGTGCAGATTAGATTCGACAGGTTTTGTTTGCGAGTGAGCTAACAACATTAGAATCAGAATATAACAAAATATTTAACTAAAAAAATAATTGCAAGGACATACTAAATTCCTGGAAATCAAGCACGTTACATGAAAGAGAAGGGATGTGTGAAAAATGAAAAGCAGACGAGGAGAAGCTAGGAGTCAAAATTGCCATGTCTTAAGTGGAAGGATGAGGGGGAATGGTCAGCGATAAGAGACAATCCCATGTTACCCTTTCTGAGGTTTATGGACTTGAGACTTGGCTGCTTTAGTCCGGAAAAATTTAGGGTAGGAGATTTACAGTATTCGCCCCAGATAACTCCTTATGATCAAAAAGCATTAGTCAATTGTAGGAGACTCGAACCTATGCGTGTAAAAGGTAGTAATTTACAAATAGACACAGGAGATTTTATTAACAGTAACTGTATGTATTGAATGTATAGTTAACTGAAGAAAAAAAATCCAGGAGTGCTCCGATGATGTACTGCGCTGTTTAGTAGCCACAGCCCGTATTATCTCGGGTCGTTTGATAAGCGTTTATGTGTAATAAAATAACACTGTATGATTGTGGTATACTGGGTTATGTCAGACAGTATAACCCGAACAGACTGATCTTGTTAACCTCAGCCTAAGGGGAAAAAATGGCAGTAAAATCTTGCGTGTTTAGCTTGCCAGACTGCTGCATGTGTGAACACCTTGGGCCCAAGGAGGAAATGAAGCATTTAGCAGCTGTGCCCCAGCCTGGGTTACCCCCCAAGGAAGGTTTCTGAGGTAAAGGTTAGGACACGGAATATACGGTGACATCTTTAAATGTATAGAATCCTCACAAAAGGGACGGAAACAAAGTGTAATAATAAATGACTGCAAAGCAGGTTTGATCTCTCTCTCTCTCTCTCTCTCTCTATATACATATATATATATATATATATATATATATATATATATATATATATATATATATATATATATATATATATATATATATATATATATATATATATATATATATTGTTACGGAACAGAGAAAACTGTCCCGCAAAGTTCCAGGTTCAAAACAAAAGAGTTAGGTAAATTATAAGTTAAAGTTTAATGCTCAAACTAACAACAAAACATTCAGGACTCATAAGGATAATGTAATGGCAAAAAACATGTTAAATATATGGTTAACTGCAATAGCTTCTATTAACACGAAATTAGCATGAGTAAATTTATCTAAGTCAGCCCTGATAAAATGAGAAAACACTGGATAATGCTCAGTTAACGCAAGATATATCATTACAGATACAAAATATTATTAGTTAGGGCTGACACCCAAAACACATGAATCACAAAAACCCCACTAGACCCAAGAACCAACACCCTACGCTACACAGTACAAGAAAAAATGCAATAACAGTTATACTCAAATTACACAGCTGCTAGATGGTTGGACACTTTCTGAGCACTCACAATAATAACAACTGTACAGGGGAAGACAGAGATGTGAGCAAAATGAGGAGTAGATCTAAGTGGCAATTAATGCAGAGACTGAGCTCATTACATAGGGGCCGGCAGAGCTTGATACAACTTGTAAGAAGGACGCGCAAATGAAGCCAGAGGGGACAAAGAGTTGACACTCCTGCTCTGAACAACAGAAAGAACGACTTACTCTACTATAAGGGAGGAGGGGGGGAGTGAGGTAGAACACGCTCGTGATCAAACATGCAGCATACTGTACGTTAGAATTACACAAAGGCTGATAAAATCATAGGCTATGTAACACCTCCCCACAAAGAAAAAAGAAATTTACAAAAAAATTTTTTTTATTACTCTAAAACAATCTGTCTAAAGTCTAGATAAGCAATCTGCAATAACATTTTCTTTCCCCTTGACATGTTGTATGTCTAATGAATACTCCTGAAGAAGTAGACTCCATCTTGTCAATCTCTGATTTTTATCTTTAAACTTACTAAGGAATTTCAGTGGGTTATGATTGGTATAAATGGCTATGGGGTCAAAACCAGAACACAAATAAAATGAAAAATGCTGTAAACCCAAAATCAAGGCCAAAAGCTCTTTCTCAATAGTTGAGTAGTTCTTTTGAGGTGAAGTGAGCTTCTTAATGTAATAAGATACAGGGTGTTCAATACCCTGATCATCCTCTTGCAGCAAAACAGCCCCAGCTCCTGTATCACTTGCATCAACAGCCATCTTAAAAGGCTTAGCATAATTTGGAGTAGCGAGCACTGGCTGACTTAATAGGATAGCTTTAAGTTTGCTGAAAGAGGATTCACAGTCATCGGTCCAGACAAATTTAACTCCTTTTTTCAGTAGGTCTGTAAGTGGCGATACAAGAATTGAAAAGTTAAGAACAAATCTCCTGTAATAACCTACCATTCCCAAAAATCTTTGTAGTGCTTTCCTACTTTTAGGTCTGGGAAGATCACTTATAACCTGAACCTTAGCTCCTGGTGGTGCAACATGTCCATCACCAATTACATACCCAAGGTACTGAACTTTAGCTTGACCAAACTCACACTTTGATAAATTAGCTACAAGATTAGCCTGAACCAAACGCTCAAGAAATTTACTGACATGGCATAGGTGATCTTTCCAGTTGTCACTGAAGATTAATACATCATCAATATAAACAACACACCCTGCCAAACCCTCTGTTACAATATTCTTGAGCTTCTGAAATGTGGCTGGTGCATTCTTCATACCATATGGCATTACAGAACATGCAAAAGTCTTTCCTAGTGTTACAAAACATGAGATCACCCTAGCACGTTCAGTCATAGGTACTTGCCAGTATCCTTTTAACAAATCAAACTTACTTATGTACCTAGCCTTTCCGATCTTGTCTATGCAATCTTCCACGCGAGGGAGAGTGTAAGTGTCTGTTTTGGTTATCTGATTAACACGTCTGTAGTCGATGCAAAGCCGCTGTGACCAACCTGGCTTAGGGACTAGAGTGACGGGAGAACTCCACTCACTCTGACAGGGCTCAATCATCTTGTGGTCCAACAGGTAGCCAAGCTCCTTCTCGGTGAGAGGAACTTTCACTGGGTTCACACGGTAAGGAGGCAATTTAATTGGCTTTGCGTCTCCAACATCGACATCATGCATCAACACAGTGGTTCTTCCTGGAGTGACACGGAACACTTGCAGGTACTCCTGCAGTAATGCCGAAAACTCCTCCCTTTCCTCGGGAGGTAGATGAGAAAGCTTAGTCTGGAGATCACTCATGATATCAGGATTCTTCCCCAAACTATCACTCAGGCTCATGCTGCATGGGAGAACTTCACTTGCAGACTCGGGTGGAACAGCTACAGTGCAGACTGGGTTATTTTCGTCCCGCCTGTGATATAACTTTAGCATGTTGATGTGACAAAGTTGCTTGTTCTTTCTACGATCTGGTGTGGCGATGACATAGTTGACATCACTGAGTTTCTTCTCCATGAAATAACGACCACTAAACTTGGCTTGAAGAGGTTGCCCATGCACTGGTAGCAGAATCAAAACCTGATCTCCTGGCTGAAAGTGGCGTAACCTGGACCTCTTATCATACCAAGTCTTCATCTTCTCCTGAGCAGCTCCTAAATTCTCTCTCGCCAGCTGTAAAGCAGTGGACAGCTGATCTTTGAACTTCATCACATACTCCAGCAGGTTGACGTCATCTTCCTCCGACAGCCAGCATTCCTTGAGTAGCTTAAGGGGTCCTATTACTTCATGGCCAAACAGTAGTTCAAAAGGTGAGAAGCCCAGTGATTCATTTGGAGATTCTCATGCGGCAAATACAACAAATGGAAGACCTTTATCCCAGTCTTTCTGATGTTCCAAACAGTATTTCTTGAGCATCGATTAGAGTGTTTGATGATATCTCTCCAACGCTCCTTGGGTCTGGGGATGGTAAGCTGAAGACGTGATCTGGGTGCTGCCCAACTCTTTCAGAGACTGCTTGAAAACATTTGACATGAAATTACTTCCCCAGTCTGACTGTACCTCCTTGGGCAGACCAAACTTTCTGAAGAACTCTAGCATTTCCTTAACCACGTTCTTTGCTGAGATATTTCTAAGTGGAATGGCTTCAGGATAACGAGTAGCCATATCAATCAGGGTCAACACATAAGCAAATCCTGAAGAAGTCTTAGGAAGAGGGCCCACAATATCCACCAACACACGGGTGAATGGCGCCTCAAAAGGAGGAATGGGAACTAGAGGTGCAACCTTTTCAGTCTGATTACACTTCCTCACATCTTGACAGGTGTGACAAGATTTACAATACCAGGAAACATCCCTGAAGATACCTGGCCAGTAGAAGTGTTTCAAAATGCGTGCCACAGTCTTCCTCACTCCAAGGTGTCCTGCCAAACTGGAATCATGAGCCACTCGAATGATATCCTGCCTACAAACACGAGGGATGACAACTTGATGTACAACCTCCCATTCACAGTCGGCTGATGCTGTTAGGGGTCTCCACTTCCTCATAAGTACTCCTGACTTTATATAATGACAATTGGAAGCACCGGCTGACTCTTCCTCACTGCAAGCAGAGTTAGCTAGACCTTTCAACTCAGGGTCAGCAACCTGCAACTCAACCAACTCTTGACGAGACAAATTATCAACACTACGGGGTACTGCCTCATCTGGTGAGTGGTCCAAATTAGCAAGAAAAGTGTCAGCTAGGATAACATCATCATCATCATTATCCTCTAAGTCACCAGTAACTTTAGACTTAGCCCTAGTGACAGCACATACAGGGAACACATCAGGGACATCACAATCCTGGGTCACAGCCACTGGTTCACTAGACAACTGAGGAGCTGGACACACTTGACTTCCACCAATATCATTTCCAAGTAAGAAGGTTACACCTGACATTGGGAGTGTCTCAACCAACCCAACCATAACGGAACCATTAACAAAACCAGACTCTAAATTGACTCTGCACAGAGGGACAGAGAAGTAATTATTCCCTACACCTTGTAAGATTACAGTTTCATCAGAGGAATTAACATTAGAGCCTAGAACACTGGTCAGCATAAGGGATTGGCAAGCACCTGTATCACGATATATTTTAACTGATTTCCTGTCATTACTGTCCAGAGGACTGACAATACCATCAGACAGGAATTTAGCACATGAACTCTTGAGAGTGTCACCCACGTTACTGCTCAAAAGAGGAGCTCCATCATGAGATTTTAATTTACCCCTCAAAGCAGGTTCAGTTAACTCAGTTAAAGAATTCTGGGAACTCTCAAGGGTGGACACTAGACCAATTGACTGAATATTTAAAGACTCCTTTTTGTTCACATCACACTGTCTCCTGAAACATTTCTCCGTAGTATGACCAAGCTTACTACAATAAGTACATTTACTTTTCTGAAACCTAGAGGTGAAGCTGGTATTTACTTCCTGAGAAACATCATCTTTATTCTCTTTCCTGTTACCTGTACTCTGAGTAGAGGCAATGTACTTACTCTCAGCTTTCCCTTTTTCTCTAGAATATCTCTTGTGAGTGAGAACATATTCATCAGCTAAAACTGCAGCATCAGACAAATTATTTATTTTTTTCTCATCAAGATATAGGCTTACATCATTATTAATACACCTTTTGAAGTCCTCCAGCAAAATCATCTGCTTAAATTTGCCAAAATCAGAATCCACATTCTTAGAATTTAATCACTGCTCTAACAGATCTTCTTTGATTTTTGCATACTCAACATGGGATTGCTTATCTTGCTTATAAGTTGTCCTAAATTTTACTCTATAGGCTTCAGGAACAAGCTCATAGGCCTTTAGAATCAAGCTCTTAACTACATCATAATTATCAGATTGATCCTGAGGCAAAGATGCATAAGTTACTTGAGCTTTAACCGTGACAACAGTTTGAAGGAGTACTGGCCAATACTTTTTTGGCCAATTAAAACCTGTAGCTACCCTCTCAAACAACTGAAAATACTTTGTTAAATTAGATTCATTAAAAGGAGGGACAAGTTTAACATTTTTAGCCACATCAAAATCATCAGAGCTAGATGATCCAGTTCCACCTTGTTTCATGCGATACTCATGGTCTGCCTGAATCCTAGCAAGTTCAACTTGTGCCTGAAACTCAGCCTCCTTAGCACGAGCCTGAAACTCAGCCTCCTTAGCATTTGCCTGAAACTCAGCCTCCTGAATACGAGCCTGAGACTCCGCCTCCTTAGCCTGAGACTCAGCCTCCTTAGCACGAGCCTGAAACTCAGCTTCCTTAACACGAGCCTCCTGCAGAGGTAGCTGTAACTTAGCTATTTCAATCTGCGTTTGCTCATTTGGAGGCGTTACATTAAACAAGCTTTTATTAATCATGGCAACAATTTGATCTTTAGAATGATGAGAGTGAACTGCAATTCCCGATTGTTGAGCAACAAGCTTAAGTTCATTCTTTGTTCTGTTTTCTACATCACACACTGTTTGCACATTTGACAAAAAATCTTTGGCTTCATCAAGAGTAGAAATAGTTGACATCATGAATAAATCAGTCACAAAATATCAAGCAATATCCTTACGATAATATCCTGAATATCCAGATAAGAGGTCGCCAAATTTATGTTACGGAACAGAGAAAACTGTCCCGCAAAGTTCCAGGTTCAAAACAAAAGAGTTAGGTAAATTATAAGTTAAAGTTTAATGATCAAACTAACAACAAAACATTCAGGACTCATAAGGATAAAGTAATGGCAAAAAAACAGGTTAAATATATGGTTAACTGCAATAGCTTCTATTAACACGAAATTAGCATGAGTAAATTTATCTAAGTCAGCCCTGATAAAATGAGAAAACACTGGATAATGCTCAGTTAATGCAAGATATATTATTACAGATACAAAATATTATTAGTTAGGGCTGACACCCAAAACACATAAATCACAAAAACCCCACTAGGCCCAAGAACCAACACTCTACCCTACACAGTACAAGAAAAAATGCAATAACAGTTATACTCAAATTACACAGCTGCTAGATGGTTGGAGACTTTCTGAGCACTCACAATAATAACAACTGTACAGGGGAGGACAGAGGTGTGAGCAAAATGAGGAGTAGATCTAAGTGGCAATTAATGCAGAGACTGAGCTCATTATATAGGGGCCGGCAGAGCTTGATACAACTTGTAAGAAGGACGCGCAAATGAAGCCAGAGGGGACAAAGAGTTGACACTCCTGCTCTGAACAACAGAAAGAACGACTTACTCTACTATAAGGGAGGAGGGGGGGAGTGAGGTAGAACACGCTCGTGATCAAACATGCAGCATACTGTACCGGTACGTTAGAATTACACAAAGGCTGATGAAATCATAGGCTACGTAACAATATATATATATATATATATATATATATATATATATATATATATATATATATATATATATATATATATATATATATATATATATATATATATATATATATATATATATATATATATATATATATATATATATATATATATATATATATATATATATATATATATATATATATATATATATATATATATATATATATATATATATATATATATATATATACACACCCGGGGGGTAGGGGGATTTCAAGAATACTTCCCCAGTATCCCTGCTTGTCGTATGAGGCGACTAAAAGGGTTGGTGGTGGGTTAGTGCCCCACCCCGTAAAAAGAACTAACTAAACAAGCGAAGGAAGCGCATCGGGCCAGGACGGACCATACGTTGACAACTAAGGAACGGACAAAGGACACTCTGAGGGTGGGAACATGGAATGTGAGAGGTGTGCATGATGAAGTGAAAGAGAGATTGTTCAGGTGCTTGAGGATGCAAGAGTGGATATATGTGGATTGACTGAAACTAAATGGAAAGGTGAAAGGATGAGAGAATGGGAATAGGGTTTAAGTATATGTGCGGGAGTCAGTGAGAATGAGAGGGCAAGAGAGGGAGTATGTCTGATGATAAGCAAGAAGTGGAAGGAGACTATAAGAAAGTATGGAACAGTGGGTGCAAGGATTGTATGGGTGAGGATGAAAGTAGGTATACAAGCGTGGGCGATTGTATGTGTGTATGCTCCGACAGAGGACCGAGTGGCAAGAGTGAAAGATGAGTTTTGGGCGAGAGTAGAAGCATGTATGGACAAATTTGAGAGGAGCGAGAGAGTGCTTTTGATTGGAGACATGAATGGCAAAGTTGGGAATGTACGAGTGGATGGAGCGGTTGGTCAGTGGGGTGTGCCAGCTGACATAGATGGGAATGGTTGTGTTTTGGTGGACATTTGTGCTGGTAAGGGGTTGGCAATAGCCAACACCTACTTTCGACATAAGATGATCCACCGGTATACATAGAGAGTAATGAGGAGGATGGATGGTGAACTTGTTGAACGAAAGGCAATGATAGACTACGTGTGTGTGGATGAGTGAATGAGAAGACAAGTGTTGGATGCAAGAGTGTGGAGAGGGTGGGGGAATGGAGTCTCGGACCATCACCTAATGATGGCCAAGGTAAAGCTGCAAAGAAAATGGTTGAGGAGACGAAGGGGAAGACAGGAGGAAACAACTCCTGTGAGAAGAGTGGAGAATTTGGAAGACAGTGAGAAAATGACAGGGTATAAGAGCATAATGGAAGAAAGATTGGGAAGGTATGAGCTAGAGCAGATGGAAGGGGTGGGAGACGTATGTAAGATATTTACGGAAGAGATAGGCACAGCATGTGAGGTGGTTTGTGGAGTGAGGAGGAGATGCAAGGGAGTGCAAGGGACAGCATGGTGGAATGATGAGGTGAAACGAGCTGTGGAACAAAAGAAGGCATATGGTGAATGGTTAGCAAGTAGAGGTAAGGGTGAAGATGTGAGAGAGAAGAGAGAGGTATATGTGAGTAGGAGAAGGGAGGTGAAGAGACTGGTGAAGGAGAGTAAGAAGAAAGTGGATGAAGAGTTTGGGAGGAATCTGAGTGTGAAATGGAGGGAGAGTAAGAAATTGTTTTGGAAGGAGGTAAAGAAAGTAAGGCAGTGTGAAAGGGGAAATAGTAGGGGAGTGAAAGATAGGAATAATAGATTGTTGGTGGAGAAGAGAGAGAAACTGCAAGATGCAAGGGAGTGCAAGGGACAGCATGGTGGAATGATGAGGTGAAACGAGCTGTGGAACAAAAGAAGGCATATGGTGAATGGTTAGCAAGTAGAGGTAAGGGTGAAGATGTGAGAGAGAAGAGAGAGGTATATGTGAGTAGGAGAAGGGAGGTGAAGAGACTGGTGAAGGAGAGTAAGAAGAAAGTGGATGAAGAGTTTGGGAGGAATCTGAGTGTGAAATGGAGGGAGAGTAAGAAATTGTTTTGGAAGGAGGTAAAGAAAGTAAGGCAGTGTGAAAGGGGAAATAGTAGGGGAGTGAAAGATAGGAATAATAGATTGTTGGTGGAGAAGAGAGAGAAACTGAGGAGATGAAAGGAGCACTTTGAGAATTTGTTGAATGTAGAGATTGACAGCAGTGCGAGATAAGTGGTTGGGGAATGGCTGGGAGAAGAAGAGATGAGAGCAGGGAGGAAGAGATCAGTAGGACGGAAGTAGTGGAAGCAATGAAGATCAAGTTGGAAAGGCCCCATGAATTGATGGAGAGTGTGGTGAAATGCTGAGGTATGGGGGTGAGATTGTTGTGGAGTGGATATGGAAGTTGTGTAGATTGGCTTGGGAAGAGGGAAGGGTTCCAGAGGACTGGAAATCAGGTATAATTGTTCCTTTATATAAAGGAAAAGGGGAGAGAGAAGTATGTGGTAACCATAGGGGTATTTGCCTTCTTAGTGTGACTGGTAAAATATATGGTAGAATACTCATTGATAGGGTTAGGCATATGACAGAGGAGCTAGTTGGAGAAGAACAAGGGGGATTTAGGAAGGGAGAAGGGTGTGTAGATCAGATATTTGTTCTAAGGTGTTTAGTGGAGAAGTATCTAGAGAACGGAAAGGAAGTGTATGCTACCTTCATGGACTTGGAGAAAGCTTATGACAGAATAGATAGGCAAGGTATGTGGAAGGTATTAAGAATATATGGAGTGGATGGGAAATTGTTGAATGCTGTGAAGAGTATGTACGAAGGAGCTAGGGCTACGGTGCGAGTGGATGGTGATCTGAGTGAGTTCTTTTATCTCAGTGTGGGACTGAAACAGGGTTGTGTGATGTCTCCATGGCTGTTTAATATATACATGGATGGGGTTGTAAAGGAGGTGCAGGGTAGGGCAGTGGATGTGGGGATGGCTCTAATGAATGAAGGTGAGATTTGGAAGATTTCGGTGGTGCTGTTTGCTGATGATACAGTATTGTTGAGTGAAGATGAATGGGAGTTCCAAGGTTTGGTGAATGAATTTGGGACAGTGTGTAGGAGGAGGAAGCTGAAAGTTAATGTAAACAAAAGTAAAGTTATGGTGTTTGAGAGGAATGAAGTCACAAAATGTACAGTGAGGTTGGATGGTGAGGATATGGAGAGTGTGAGTGCATTCAAGTACTTGGGTAGTGTGATGAGTAAGGATGGAACTTTGGGGGATGAAGTACGTGAAAGGGTACAGCAGGAAAGGAAGGTTGTTGGTTCACTGAAAGCAGTGATGAGAAATAGGGAGGTGAGTATGAAAGTTAAGAAGTCACTGCATGATAGTATTGTTATCCCTACCCTGACGTATGGAAGCGAGGTGTGGACCTTGCAAGAGGGAAACAAGTCAAGAATGAGAGCAGTGGAAATGAGTTACTTGAGAGGAGCATGTGGAGTGACATGGAGGGACAGGTTGACGAATGAAGAAGTGAAGGAACGTTGTGGGGTGGATGTGGATGTGGTTGAGAAGATTAGGAGAAATACACTGAGGTGGTTTGGACATGTGGAGAGAATGGAGAATGAAAGACTGACTAAGAGGGTGTATGTAGGTGAGGTGGAGGGAGGGAGAGGGAGGGGTAGACCGAGGATGAGGTGGAGGGATGTAGTTGAGAGGTATATGAGGGAGGTTGGGAGAGAGTTTGGGGCAGGGGAGTCAAATGTTGGGTGACAGAGCGACTTGGAGGTGTTTTGTTTGCGGCCACTGTTTGCGGGATTAGGGGGTCGGGATATATATAAATATATATATATATATATATATATATATATATATATATATATAGATAGATAGATAGATAGATAGATAGATAGATAGATATAGATAGATAGATAGATAGATAGATAGACAGATAGATAGATAGATAGATAATGTATGTATATATTTGAGAGAGAGAGAGAGAGAGAGAGAGAGTTGTACACTAGACGCACTCTTGCCCCCCCTCCTTCGGTGTCAGAAAGCAGAGTATGATTATCAGTGAGCAGCAGCAGTGGTAGGGATGAACCCTGTTAAACTATAATCTGAACACTAATTACAGAATGTGGCCTTCAGGAGGTGAAATGAGATGATGAAAGAAAACCTACAAAAATATGAGGATAAAAAACACCAAAACTAGACTGATTTTATTGCGAGAGAGGGAGAGGGGGGGGATACGTATAACTAAAGTGTACCTGAAGAGTGGTTTCCAGTATTTTGGCATGAGAGAAACAGCTAGTAGTTCCTCCTGGCACTAAAGCTTACAGGTGGTGCTTATACCATTCTTTGTGTGACATGGATATTCTCAGATATTTATGTATTTTTCTTGCCTAGTGGTGATTCATTATTTACTTGCTGCATATGAATTACAAATTTTTATCTAGTCCGCACTGACATCCTGAAAACATTATCCTCTTTTGCTTCACCCCATCACCAGCAGAAATCTGTCCTAAATTGTATAACTTCATAAGGCAGCAAAAAAATAAATAAACAGTGCAGAAGGCATCACTATATTGAAGGGCTAATCGAGAATATCTACATCTCCTCCAAGCCTTTGCTTAGACACCTTATCAAGTGATTAAAAGCATCTGGCGATCACAAGAGGAAAATACAGACGTCGTGATCACAGAGAAGTAAATGCTTGAACACTACAATAATGCTTATGCCATACTGTTGTTTGGCACATTAAGGTACTGCTCAAGCTTTTTTTTTTTTTTTTTGACATCTAGACCCCTACTGCTGTTAATCTTCTACAGCAACATGTTGGCTTACTGTACTTAGGTTGTCATCTGTGTTGTGTGCATCCTACCGTTGTGGCAGAAGGCAGGGACAATTAATAAAAGATGGGGAGAGAGTGTATTAGTAGCAGGGGAAAGTGCGGCCGTGCTGGAGGACAGAGCTTAATATTTGTACAGAAAGGGAAAGTAGGTTAGGGTATTTGAGGAAATGTGTGTGTGTGTGTGTGTGTGTGTGTGTGTGTGTGTGTGTGTGTGTGTGTGTGTGTGTGTGTGTGTGTGTGTGTGTGTGTGTGTGTGTGTGTGTGTGTGTGTGTGAATGAAAAAAAAACTGCAAAATCTTTATAATATTAAGAATTTATGGAAAAAGTGGCGTGTGAATTATCATGCTCAACCAGAAGCCAAAATCCAATCGAGTTCGTTGCTCCCAACGAAACTCAAACACGTCAGCCCAAATCAAGATCATTTCATCGTGCGCTGCCCAAGATGCATTTTTTAATAAGAACATAAATAAATCTAGGCAAGGCGACATAAATACTGGAAGAGACTTTCAGAACTGACCACTTACATGAAAATCTTAGATTTTCGACTGTCTCATGCATAAGAAACTCGCAGCGACAAACGATGAGATTAAATAGTGCAGATGAGTACTGCGTGGCCGCCATAGAGTGGAAGATATGCAGTACTGTTATGTGGAGGAATAAAGGATCGGCAGTGTAAGGAAGGGAGAATTATAACTATAAGAGAAGAACTGTAAATTATTCGCGAGAGAGTAATGGACTGTGTATATACTGTGAGTGTGAGGGTGAAGACAGATGACAACAGACAAATAGCGGATAAGGGATAAAACAAGTCAAAGTGTCGGTGACAAGAGCGAAGATAAGGACCGTCATGGAAATTTAACATTAAAATTTCTTCCCAAGAGTTGATGTCCACAGAGATGGCAGTGAGACGATATGATGGTACCTGGGAGAGAGGGGATGAATAATTAATGCAGATTACCAAAATCATGAAGAAGTGAAAAGACATGCAGAAGTGCGGAAAACAGAAAGAGAAAATGATAAATTGAAAACTTAGTGTTCATAAAAATAAGACATAAGAAAGAAGCAGTGCGGGAAAAGTAAGTTAGAAATGCAATACTGAATGAGGTTAAGGCAAAATAATGATATGGAAAAAGATTTGGTTTAAATCGTCAATTTTTGAAGCTCAAACTATCGTATGGCATTTTCAGAACCAATGGAAATAAACACCCAGACAATTTCCTTGGTGCTTAATTTGTCATTGGTGTAAGAGAGGCAAGACAGGACTAAATAGCTTACAAATGATAGTCCTTATTTGGTCTTTAACTGCTTTTCACAGCTCCACTACCTTCAAACCACAACTTTACCTTCCTACGGCACATTTTCAAAATCATTTAAGTTGCTAAACACCAGTTTTGTCACACAAACTGCCTTACCTCTCACTTGCGAAACTACTTGACTGCTTTGTCTTCCATCAATAACATATTTCATTTTCCAGTTGCGCTCACTTAATTTCTGTACCAAATCACCGCGGCCATCTTAGTTTGCGTTCACTTTGTACCACCACTGGTGCTTTTCAAGCCCTATATACATTTCCACCATGTTTCCTCACCCTTGTGCTCCACCGCATAACCCTCCACAGACAACCTCACCTCACTCTTTCACCATCCATCCACCTTCTTCTTTTGCCGCTTCACCGTCTCTCTCATCACACTTCCATCACACTTCTTCGCTTTTCATCATATTCCACTTTTCCCTTTCACCGTATTCTTCACTTCAACTTCACATCTCACCACCGCCACCTCACCTTCATAGCCTGCCTTCCGCCTCACCCTCATATTCCAGTTCCCATCAAACACTGATTGCAATGCTCTTCCAAACGTACTGCTTGCATCTCTCTCTCTCTCTCTCTCTCTCTCTCTCTCTCTCTCTCTCTCTCTCTCTCTCTCTCTCTCTCTCTCTCTCTCACACACACACACATCATCTTTCGCAATAACAGCACATTTAATATATCTCTCTAATTCAGTAGCACATTAGGCGCCTATAGCAGCATTAGATAGCGATAACTTGACCGCTGTTATGCTACAAGTCTGAGAGGGCGCTAGAAGTGGAATGATTTGGCCCTCAGACTGAAGCACACACACACACACACACACACACACACACACACACACACACACACACACACACACACACACACACACACACACACTTAAAGTTGTCCTTTTACAACAGAGGACGACACCTGTTATACTCACAAGGATAGTGTGTTCCTCATTGTCTTTGGTGCCAACGTGTGTGACTGTGCAGATCAATCCTGGATCCACAAACTTTGCCACACAGTCGGCATCTCCGGTGTATGTTTGCTGGGAGGATTCGTTTTTGGTTGTGCCTCCGTTCTCTACGCTCTTCTCTCTCCTGATTGTGAGCTTTTTCGAGATAAATGGTTCCTTCATTGCAGAGAGCTTGACATTGTTTTAGTTCCGAGGCATTGGTTTCAAGGTCTTTTGGTATGACGCTGTATTTCTTCAGAGTTGTCCTTTTATGATCTTTGTATCTCTTCTTCTGTCCCCCTGGGTTGTCACGTGCTGCAGGGAATTGGCCGCACAGAACCTGGCGGGGAAGGCGGTGCTCTGGCATGCGGAACACTTGTCGGACCCACCTCAGCTCTGTTTTAGCCAGTATGGAGTAAATGCTGGTTGACTTTGCCCACTGGAGAATTTGTGAGGACCTTTAACTTCCTATGTGGGCTGAGTGCAAGAAGGGCCAATGTAAAAAATTGCTCATATGGAGATAAGGGCACCAGGGAGCTTGTAAAATAAAGGTCTTTCAGTGCTACAAAGGCCAATGTCGCCAGAGTCTTAGGGAGGATGCTATAACACAACTAGAAGACGGACCACGGAAACTTGCGCCTAGAAAGCTGAAGGACCTGACTGATCTTCCTCTGATTTCTGCTGGAAGTAGACATTTCTACAGGAGCTTACAGGTAGCAGATGGTGTAGATGATGATTATTTAGATGACACCAGTGTAATTTCTCATTAGTCTTTATACACCGAAAAATGATTGTCTTAAAATTTTTGGAGATCTGGCTAATGTTTCAAATAAGGAATGATTTTTATGAAAAAAAATATATATATATAATTTTCAAATTTTTGTTTATAAACAATGGAAATATTACCTAAGATAAGGAAATTACACTTAGGTAAATTTAATATTCAGTTAAAAACATGTAACAATAATTTTATTTAAAAAATATGCAAATTATTATCGAATAAGAAAAAATTATGTTTTAGGAAAATATTCTTTACATATATTTATTATTATTTTTTTTTTTAACAATGCAATGCAGCTTTTAGTTACTGAAAAGACACTATGTGATTGCTACTTGGCTTAAACAACAATGAAAAAATTACTTTTATGTCTATTCTTCTTAGGTGAATTTTAGTGAAGCCTGCAAACTTTTAAATGAGTTTTCCTCAAAACCTCATTTTTTGACATTGCCCCTTCTTGCACTCAGCCCTAGAGTTGTAAGCACTAGATGTGAGCGACTCAAAGTTGTTTGTTGTGACACTGGTAGATAGTCCAGCACCGTATAGGAGGGTGGCGAGGCATACAGCCGTATATACTGATACCTTTGTCTCGATTTTCAGGTTGGTGTGTTCAAAAACTCTGGATCTGAGACGTCCAAAAGAGGCTGAGGCGTGGTTGATTCTTCCAAGGACATCTACATCAATATTATGTTTATCTCTGAGCACACTTCCAAGTTAGGTAAAAATCTCCATGTGTTTTACATTTTTACCATTTATTAATTGCAAGAGGCTCAGCTGGGGTTTCTCTGATATACTGTTTTTGTTTCACTGACATTCATTCGGAGCCCCATTGCATGGTGTAAGTTGGAGACGATGGTGAGACTCTGTTGTAAGGCTTAAGGATATGTGCAGGAACAGAATAGTCAGCAGCATACTGTACCTCTAGGAAATTAGCCGTTTCTGTCTTTGTGCACGATGGTGTCTGAAATTAAATAAGTTGCCGTCTAAATGGAACTGGAATTTTATTTCATCATCAGGGTTCATTTGTTGGCGACTTAAAAGGGTGACTACAGTGAGATAGATATTGAAAATGACAGGAGCCAGAACACATCATGGCTTTGCTCCCACGTCCATGTTGAAGGGTTCGGATTTCCTCCAACTGTGCATACACGACCATTCTTGTTGTTATGCAGGCTCTTTGGGATGGTAAGAAATTTTATTCGAACTCCAAACTTTTAACGAACATTCCATAAAAGTTCTCTGTTAACAGTGTCAGATACTTTTGCAAGGTCGGTGAATGCAATATCTGTCACTGTTCTGCTCGTGGCATTTCTCGTGTATTTACCGGCATCAGGCAACACAGATCATATTAGAGGTGCTTTATTCCTTCCGAAATCCACTTTGTATTTCAGGAAGTGCTGATTCACTCAGATGATTTGTCAGAGTGAATAACATGCTCTTGGCTGGTTCTTTGCTTCCATGCACAAGGAGGCAGATATCTCTGTTGTTGTCACAGTTTGAGTGTTACCCTTTCTTCTTGTAGATGGTTACAGTATCAGAAGTAAGCCATTCAGTGGGAATCCGTTCTCGGTTCCATATAGTCAGTATGAGATTATGGAGGTGCTGGTGGAGTAACTGGACACCCCCTCTGAGTTGTTCAGATGGTATGCCATCAGGGCCAGGGCTCCTGTTATTTTTTAGAGATCAGATGGCCTGAACAGTTTCTGCAAGTGTAGGTGGGACACTGAGGTCTGCCGCCAGAGAAACATTTGAGCTGTTATCAAGGAAACTGTGGTCCAGTGGGTCTCTTCGATTCAGTAATGTATTAAAGTGTTGTGTCCATCTCTTTAAGATTTGCTTGTCATTTAAGTTCTCCTCTTCAGCTGATCAAATAGGGGCAATGTTGTGTTTGGTTGGCCCATATAAGGTTTATATGGACTTGCAGGACCTATGTTGGTCATTCATATCAGCCAGTCTTTGCTGCTCTTTTTCTTGCTCAGGGTAGTGGTGAACAGTGAGGATATTAAAGATGCATGGAGAGAGCATCATAACCGGTTGTTGAATGAGGAGTTTGACTGGGACAGGGAAGGTTTGGAGCCAGCAGATCCAGTGTCTGGCCCTTGGCCTTTGATTGATACTGCTACTGTGAGTGAGGCAATAGGCAGGATGAGGGTGGGGAAGGCAGCAGGTGTGTCTGGGTTGACTGCCGAAATGTTGAAGGCCTCAGGAGATATAGGGGTGAGTTTAGTCACTGACCTGATAAACAGGGTTATTTATGAGTGTGTTGTCCCAGATGATTGGCTGAAGAGTATAATTGTAAATGTGTATAAAGGGAAGGGTGATGCCCTGGAAAGAGGAAATTATAGAGGTATAAAGCTTTTAGATCAGATAATGAAGGTAATGGAGAGAGTTTTAGAAGGTATGATTAGAGAAAGAGTGAATATTGATGAGATGCAGTTTGGGTTTATGCCAGGTAGGGGGACCACTGATGCCATATTCATTGTTCGACAGCTTCAGGAAAAATATATTGGTAGGAGAAGGGATCTTTATTTTGTTTTTGTTGATTTGGAAAAGGCCTTTGACAGAGTCCCTAGAGAGGTGGTGAAGTGGGCAATGAGAAAGCTTGGTTTGGAGGAGTGGCTGGTTAGGGTGATTATGGCCATGTATGTGGGTGCTCACACCCAGGTGAGAGTGAATGGAGATTTGAGTGATGAGTTTTCCGTGAATGTTGGTGTGCATCAGGGGTCAGTCTTGAGTCCCATGTTGTTTATCATGGTACTTGAAGCCCTTTCACGTGACTTTAGAAACGGACTCCCGTGGGAGTTGTTGTATGCTGATGATTTGGTGTTGATTGCAGAAAATGAAAGGGAGGCGGAGGAAAGGTTTAGGAAGTGGAGAGATGGTATGGGGCAAAAGGGTTTAAGGGTAAATGCAGATAAAACAAAAGTGATGATATCTAGGGTTGGTGGCGGTACTGTCAAAGACGAGGGAGAGTGGCCATGTGCAGTTTGCCACAAGGGCGTGGGAAGTAATTCCATCTTGTGCAGTGTGTGTGATAAATGGGTGCATAAGAGATGTAGTGGTATCAGAGGTAGACTGCGAGATAATGCTGATTTTATGTGTATGGCGTGCCGGGGTGAGCAGGTGGAGATCGTCAGACGTGAAAGGATTGAACTTGCTGGTGAATCTCTTGAGTGTGTGGAAGAGTTTTGTTATTTGGGAGACATGTTGTGTGCTGGAGGTGGGGCTGGAGCTAGCTCTGTGGCTAGGGTGAGAAGTGGTTGGAAGAAGTTCAGGGAGCTCTTGCCTCTCCTGACATTGAGAGGGCTCTCCCTACGTGCTAAGGGGTCTTTGTATGCAGCATGTGTTAGGAGTGTAATGCTGTATGGCAGTGAGACCTGGGCAGTGAAGGAGGAAGACATTCGCCGGCTCAGACGTACAGAAATGACAATGATTAGGTGGATGTGCAGTGCGTCCCTGCGTCCAAGGCCTGGAGGGGCTGGGTTTACAATGGAAGAGTTGAGAGGTAGGATGGGACTGGAGTGTATTGGTGTTGTGATGAGGAGAGGTAGATTGAGGTAGTTTGGACATGTGGAGAGGATGGGGGATGATAATTGGGTGAGGAAGGTGAGAAGTGTTAATATTGGGGGTGGGGTTGGGAGGGGTAGACCGAGAAAGACATGGGACGAGGTCATTAAGTGTGACCTTAGGGTTAAGGGACTGAACAGGGAGGCTGCAATGGATCGTGCAGCGTGGAGAGCCGCCATTAGGTGACCAAGGCCGACACATGCAAGCATGTTGGAGCCTTTAAAAACGAAACGAAACGAGTCCACCATTTCCCTGCGTCATGCAGTTTATTCTGGGTTTCATTTCTGAGGTTCTGGAATTCAGTTTTAAGAGTTAAGGAACTAAAATGAGTCAACCAGTTGTTCTGTGCTCAATTCTTCATTGCAAGAAGGTCATTTATGCCCTCAGCATTTACATCAAACCAATCTCTGTGGTGGTGAGTAGAGAAGCCTAAGGTTTCTTCAGTAGAGCTTTGGAGCAGTGTCTTAATATTCAGCCATTCTCTATCTAGGTATGTAGCATTGTTGTTTGAAGCAAGTGGTGGTCATTTGCAGGCGAGTTTGCTGTGGAAGGTGTTACAAGTTGCTGCATCCTTTGAAAATACTACAGTTGAGTTTCTTGGAGAATGGTGTATGGCACATTTGTAGGTATGTAATTAGTTGCAGTCCTTGAATGTAAGGTTAAGGTCTGTTGAGCACTCAGCACCTATCATAGTTCGGGTTATAATAAATTCTCTTCAGTCTCCCTGCCTTACAATGACAGTCCATTATGTGCCAATGTCTAGATCGTGGGTGCATCCATGTGGTCATGTGTTTACTCATAAGTTGAAAAATGGTGTTGGTGTTACGAGGATAAGGAGAGCAGTTTAAGGTCATTGTTATTCATGTAACCAGCACCATGGCAGCCAATAATGCCTTGCTTGAAGTGATTATCTTTTCCGACTCTGGCATTAAAATCTCCAAGCAGGATGAGTTTGTCATTGTGTGGCATTGAGCGAATGGTAGCATGCAGAGGCATTAAGGGAATCTTTGACGATGTCCTCAGAGTCATGCGTTGGGGCATAGTCACTGATAAGTGTAGCATCTCGGCCTTTAGACTTAGAGAGTGATATGCACCAGGACTCACCCACTCTTATTAACCACAGTTGATTCTTGGATCTTCTGTAGTAGGTTGCCTCAGAATGCAAAGCTAATACCATGGTTTCTTCTTACATTGTCTGGGTATCCCCTCCAGATATAGGTATCCCCCTCATCTGTTTCTTTTAGATTACCTTCTCCTGAGGACAGAGTGTCAGACAAGGCAGCAGTGTCGATTTGATACCCTCTCTCTCTCTCTCTCTCTCTCTCTCTCTCTCTCTCTCTCTCTCTCTCTCTCTCTTTGCCTGTCACGTATGGCTTTCGGGTACATGACCTGTCCTCTGATCTAGCAACTGGGCGTTCCGAAAACTTACTCTAATAAATAATATCTTCCCCATTAATATTCTTAGATTTATAAAAAATACTTTCTTTTTTGAGTAACGTGAAGCCTACATTAATATCGAATTGATTTGCCAATGGTTCCCCCAGCGACTATTATGGATATTGGCAGGCAATTATATACGGTAGATATATTTTTCATGAAGCTAAATAAACTCCGCTTTCAAAGGATGAATTACCTTGGGCTTTGGAATTTGGAGTTGAGCTTGGTGTTAGTGTTAATAGAGAGAGAGAGAGAGAGAGAGAGAGAGAGAGAGAGAGAGAGAGAGAGACATCGAGGAAGGAGTGGGTGGGGTAGGAAGGAGAGAGAGGGCAGGGGATGGAAGGGAGGTTATTTATTAAGAGGGTAGGAGGAGGGAAGGAGAGAAAGGGGAGGAGGAAAGTTGTGGATGTATGTATGGTGGTCGGGAGGGAACGTAATTTTTATAAGAAACTAGCATTCACTTTGTAAGCAAATGTGGTTATCGCCCAAATTGATGAGACGGGGTAAAAACATAACCTGTGAAGTTATGTGACAAGTGAAAACAAGTGGGAGCTTTATTAATACCAGATACGAAAGTGGTGATCATCCTACGTGTTACCTGGTATATTTTTGCCGGGGCCCAAATTTTATGTCAATGTTTTGCCAAAACCACCAGTATAACATTTATAAATAGGTATTGCTGTTAGTGTTGTAAGGAAGTGAAAAAAAAAATCCAGCCGCTTTAAGTGAGTAGGTATTGCACTATTTGTAAAGATAAAGTGCTTTGCTTAGTTTTAGCAATCAATGATGTTATTTTTTGGCTCGAGGGTAACATTTATGGTAGAAATACCGAAATACAGTCGTACTAATTGCAACGATGTAAGAACTGCGTTTAGTTCATTATCATGTAAAGTTATTTTTTTAATTGTTACAAAGTTAAATCAGTAAAGAGTTTTCCGAAAAAAAAAGTAAAAGTAAAAATCTCCAGAATGGGTCTCGGTGCCAGAAATAACAATTGTTATCGCAATGGTTAAACTATTCTTTGAAGTTTTTTTACTGGAAAGGTAGCACGCTGCCACTATGCCGTCAAAATTATCCCAACTGATAGCAAAGCAGAGTCAGATTTGCCACTGTGTTGTCAAACTGTCGTCAGGGATGGTTAGCGTTGACAGTGTGGAGACGAGGCAGCTTTGCATCTGTTAGCATGCATGAATCAGGAATCACTCCATCACATCACCTGAGACAGCCAGAGTTATGCGGCACTTGTACTGTGTGTTGAGGAGTGACGGGTCGACTTTGTTCTGTGCTGTGTTGCGTTATAGTGTGCCGGTTGAGCTGTGTAGTGCTGTGTTGTTGCCTGACTGTATTTGCGTATTTGTTGTGTTGCTAAGTATATGGTCGACATTGTTGATTTGTGTTGTGTTGTGCTGTATTGTGTTTCAGCGTGGCGGGCGTACCTTGTATTGCTGTGCCGTGCTGTATCCTGTTGTGCTGTGTTAATTGTAGTGTGTAGTGTTGTGATACGATGTGCTGTGCTGTGTTGCAGCATGTAGTGTTGTGTTGTGTTCTGTTGTGGTATGCTATAGTGTGACGGGTTGACTGTGTTGTGTTTTGTTTAAGCGTGATCGGTGGACGTTGTATTGTGTTGTGTTGCGTTCGCCTGTGTTTTGTTACTTTGTTGTGTTGTGTTATGGTGCGATGTATTAGTGTTGCATTATGTTTTGCTATATTGCACTGCGTTGCGTTCCTTTGTGTTGTGACGGGTGGGATGCATTTCGTGGCTTACATTTTGTTGTGTGAAGTGTGATTTTCTTTTGGGTTGCGTTGAGAGAGAGAGAGAGAGAGAGTTGCATGTATATACAGACTGTAAAATGCTCATGTCCCCAACTTGATAATTTGGAATATGAAGAGATGTGTACTAGTTAACAAAAATATATTTAAGCTTATCGACTGAGTTTCAGTAAAGGAGACTCCTTTTGGATTACGATATCAGGACGAAAGCTTTCGCATCTCCGGTAATTCGACCTTCCCATGTCCATTCATCCCACTCTCTAGGCAAGTGATTACTTGATATAAGTTAATGCATCATATGTTTAAAATATAAGTACTTGCTTATGATTTAAGAATGAAACTCATGCTAGTGGATTTGTAGAAAACTAGCCTGAATAGGGATTGTCTGCCACGGATCTGTATAATCAGGTGGTAATAGTATCAGCAGAAAACACACACACACACACACACACACACACACACACACACACACACACACACACACACACACACACACACACACACACACACGTCCTAGGGCCACCGAATAAAGGAAAAGAAAGATAGGAGATGGGTAGAGCGATGTGACCAGAGCCAGCCAAAAGCGCTTTCATGTGGGCTCCACACTCACCCCTGAGCTGATGGGGGCGGTGGACGGGCGCAGAGAGAAACCAGGTGAAGGAAGGTGCTGAGGGGCAGGTGGAGTGTGGAAGGTGAGGCTGAGACAGGGAAACTTTCAATTAAAGATGAAACTGGCAAAGAAAAAAAAAAATAAGAAGGGCATCAGGAACAGGAGGGAAGTCGTAAAAGGTGGGAAGAGTGTAGAAAAAGCGGGAAAAAATAGAAAATGAAAACTGTAAAAAAACAGGTGATGCGGATGACAAGAATGAAACGATAAGAGTAGACGCAAAGAAATAAATATGTCTCATGTGAAGAGGAAAGAGGGATGATAATTACATAGATACAAACATAAGAAATGGAACGGGAGGAGGGTGAGGGGGTTAAATAACTACAGACACTTGTAAAAGAGGCCGGCAAATAAACTTCTCATTTACTGAGTTATCGACTCAGTGGTCAGATGCAAGGGGATTGTATGAAATTGGCCTCTGGCAGCCCTCTAGAGCTTCCAGGACAGTTGCTGTGGCTTTCTATGGAACCCCCCTACCTCTCAGGATATTACCTAAAGGCGCCTCCATTTATGGCGTAGTCACTTAAAATGGTTTATATTTTACGTCTATAAAAGCCACCCCAGTACCTGACACACACCATGTAGTCGATATTATTGTATTGGATTCGTTCTCTTTTTCGTGATTTTCCAGGTGAACTAATTAAAAAAGGGAAATTCTCGTTCTTCTTCACTTAATATACCACAAGAGCACAGTATCTAATCATCGCCAGACCCTTGCATGGGCGTTTTCTAGGTCTTTATAGGCTTTTTCTCTGTCTCTTTTGTGCTGTTTGGATGAGGGTCACACAGCAAATAGCCTCACTCTTGTACGAGGTAGTTATGAATGAAGACGGTAATTGGTAAACGATAATATTGGGAGGAGGTAAATTTTTTTCCTTTAAGATGCAGGACTACCTCTAAGAGCGTCCCTATCTAGCTGCTGTTTTCGGTAGCTTCACTCCCATAGACGTTAGTGTATCTAGCAAGGCCCCATGCTCTGACACCTCCATTTCACGGCTGTAGACTTAAGCGACTTTTGATGTTAAAGATGAAAATATTTAAGAAAAAAGTGCAGGTAGATGAGCCCCACCTCGTGAACATTTTTGAGCCCAATAACCGTAACATTATTTTTAACTGGGGACAAGATGAGTGGATGGAGGCGGGAGGGGAAGAGAGGCAGGAAATTGGCGAGAGAAGAGGAAAGGAGGATAGGACAGGGGAAAAACGTGAAGGACAGACATAGACAGTAAGCAGAGGCTGACAGGAGAGATGATAGTGTAGGAGGTGGAAGTGACCTCTTGAGAAAGAGAAGGAATTATAAGAAAGGGGAGGAAACGAGATACTGAGAAGAGGGTTTAAGTGAGCATGGAAGGAGAGGAGGTGGTGGGGAAGGAAGGAGGGAAGGAAGGTGAAGGAGGAAGAGAGCGTGGAACCATAACCACCAGATGCAATTTTCATGACGATGGAAATTTACTAGTCTTAGAAGCTCAAACATTTTTTCCTTTTCTTAATTTGATATTCTCTCTAGTCTGGATATAAAGTGGACAGTGTCTGTATGAACGACGCTGATTGTATGAACAGGCAGCTCGGTACACAAAGGAGGAGAGGGAAACGAGGGATGAGGGTGAAGGAGATTGGCTTCTGTGAGAGTGAAGAGATAAGAGAGAGAAGGTAATAAAGAGAATAGAGGGAATGGAATAAGAGAAGGTGGGAGGGAAGGAAAGGAGGGAGGAAGGCAATGAGGGAGAAGGGAGTGGGAAAGCCATAAGCCCCATAAACATTTTTATCCTAATGTGGACCAACCTCCGTAACAGATTAGTGTTATTACTAGATGTATGTTTTCGTTTTATTATTACATTAATGTTCACTCTAGTTTGGTTGCAAAATGAATAACAGCTGTATAAAAGAAAATGAGGAACAATCAGTATGATATGCAACTTAATTAAGCTCAAGAATGTTCGTAATTAAAGATCCTAAAGCCGTCCACTATTCACACCGCTCCAACTCACTCCGCGGTCAGATCTGTTTCTATTTTCAACAGAATAAGAAAATGTTTTGGAAGGAGGTGAAAAGGGTGCGAAAAGGAGAGTCTGGGAAGGAGAACGAGTAAAAGCAGAGGATGGAAGGATGTTAATTGAGATGGATGCAGTAAGGAAGAGATGGGCAGAGTATTTTGAAAGATTGTTAAATGTAGAGGAGGAAAGGGTGGCTGAGATTGTGGCAGATGGAAGGGTGCAAGGAATAAATGTGTTGGGAGAGTTGAATGATTCTTTGATTACGAAGGAGGAAGTGGAGAAGGCAGTAAAGGAGATGAAAACAGGGAAAGCTGCAGGTATGGACGGGTGTGCTGTTGAATGCCTGAAGGGTGGTGGAGTGACCATTGTTGACTGGTTAGTAAGATTGCTGAATGTGTGCTTTGTGAAAGGTATAGTGCCAGTTGACTGGGCAAGTGCTTGTGTGGTCCCGTTGTATAAGGGCAAGGGTGATAAGTATGAATGTACTAGCTTTAGGGGTATAAGTCTGTTGAGTGTTGTAGGTAAGGTTTATGGTAGAGTGTTAATTATGAGAGTTAGAGAGGGTACAGAGGGAGTGATTGGTGATGAGCAGTGTGGCTTTAGGAGAGGGAGGGGATACGTGGATCAGGTGTTTGCTGTGAGACAAGTGTGTGAAAAGTTTTTAGCGAAAGGCAAGGATGTGTTTTGGGCATTCACGGATTTAGAGAAAGCGTATGATAGAATTGATAGGGAGGCTTTGTGGACTGTTTTAAGATTGTATGGACTTGATGGTAGGTTACTAAAAGGGGTGAAAAGTTTTTATGTAAATAGTAGAGTGTGTGTAAGAGTGGGAAATGCTGTGAGGGACTGGTTTCCTGTGAGAGTGGGGCTGCGACAGGGATGTGTGATGTCGCCTTGGTTGTTTAATATTTACATGGATGGTGTTGTAAGGGAAGTGAATGCAAGAGTTTTAGGTGGAGGTCTGAGTCTGGTGAATGTTGATGGTGGAGAGTGGAATCTGAAGCAGCTGCTGTTTGCAGATGATACTGCACTGGTGGCTGATTCAGAGGAGAGGTTGAGACAGTTGCTAGAGGAGTTTGGAAGGGTGTGTGAAAGGAGGAAATTGAAAGTAAATGAGAATAAGAGTAAAGTGATGAAGTGTACGAGGTTGGTAGATGGTAGGGGGATGAATATAGCTTTGAATGGCGAGTTGCTTGAGGAGGTAGAGTGTTTTAAATATCTAGGGTCACATGTTGCTGATGATGGAAGAATAGATGCAGAAGTGAAGTTTAGAATAAATGAAGTAGGAAAGGTGCTGGGAGGAATGAAAAAAGTGTTTAAATGTCGTTCGCTTAGAATGGATGTAAAGAGAAGGTTGTATGAGCGTGTTGTGGTACCGACTGCGTTATATGGGGCTGAAACATGGAATATGGGTGTAGCAGAGAGGAAAAGTTTGAATGTAATGGAGATGAGGTGTCTGAGGAGTATGTGTGGAGTGACGCGTATGGATCGAGTGTGAAATGATGAAGTGCGAAGGAGAACTGGAGTTGTTCGGGAGATGGCTGGTAGAGTTGAGCAGAGGGTGTTGCGATGGTTTGGGCATATGGAGAGAATGGATAATGAGCGATTGGTGAAAAAGATAACTAGATCTGATGTGAGAGGTGTAAGGCTGAGAGGAAGACCACGAATAGGATGGATGGACAGTGTGAAGAGAGCACTGGATGCGAGAGGGATGTCTGTTGAGCAAGGAAGAGTGGCTGTGCGTGACAGAAATAAATGGAGAGAAATTGTGAATAAGTGATGACGCAGCCCTGAGGGGACATTCTCCTGCATTTGGTCTGATCAGCTAGTCAGGTCACTTGCTGGTAAGGGGATGGGTCTGTTATGATGTGGCAGGGGTAAACCAGCTCTGCTGTTGGGCCCTGCTGCGGATGTCACTGATTGCATTGCGCAGTTGGCCCTTGTGCGGTGTGGTGCGGTGAGGATCTGTCCGTTCTTCCCTTGGGGCTAAGATGCGAATGAATGTGTTTGAATGGATGAGTAAATGGGGAGTGTGTCGTCCTGTCTCGGCTACCTCCCTTTCGTTGGGGGAAGCAACCTACAGTAGGTACTCGTATATAGATAGATAGATAGATTTTTTTTAAGTGTCCGACTCTGGGCACAGGCTTGCTCTTTCCTTCCTCTTTCCCGCTCCTCTTCCCTCTTGGCGATCCGGACTTCTGATCCTCTTTCATCCTAAGGGAAAGAGGGCAGTAATATGGATTTTCCTTTTCCCCTCCATTCTCCTCCCTCCTTCCAATGTCACTTTGTTCCTTCTCTCTGCTCTGTGTTGTTCTTTCAGCAGTATCCTCCTCCTTTCATCTCTCTCTCTCTCTCTCTCTCTCTCTCTCTCTCTCTCTCTCTCTCCTCCTCCTCCTCCTCACTTCCGGCATCACACTGCTCTGGTCTGCTCTCCTGCCCCTGACCACCTGCCACCTTGACCTTCACACCTGGGCTGCGTTTCAACAGCTGTTGCGCTACGGAACGAGACGAAGCTGTCAAGAACGAAAGCGTGCGGGGTGAAGGGGGGATTAAGGGGAGGTTGTCGCGGCCTCCGTCGCGGTTTGAACTATTTGGAGAAGTGGGTCTCTCTGGCGAATCTGACAGCTGTAAATGGATTAGATCGCAGTTGTGTAAAGGATAACAGAACTCCAAATACCAAGGTATTTTTCTGTGTAATTCGGGAGAGTGAAAGGATTATGAATACGGACACGTCATAAAGGAAAATATTTGTTACAATACCCCCTTAATTTCAGTTAAGGAATAATTTTTTGCTTAATGAAAGTAAACGCTATGCGGATCTAAAGAGTACATATTGAGGGTCTGTTTTCAGCCACTCCCGCGAAAATCATACTTTCGTGAAGTACCTCCTCAACTCCGCACAACCATTATGTCTTCCAAAGTCATCTTGTTCCTCTGCAGTCTTACACTACAGGGTCCATTTCGTGTTCAAATCGGAGGAAATCACAGGAGGAAGCAGCTGTGACGATGGCAGGATTTGTTCTGGTTCGTCGATACAGCTTACATAATTTTTAAATGTTTCCAAAGTATTTCGGAAATATACATTTACAATTATATTTTGCAGACAAATATTCATGTAACTTATTAATATTGTTGTCAGTAATGCTCAAATATATATAACTGTTAAGGTATTATTCCAATTATTGTATTCTAAAGGAAGGATATCTAGAGTAAAAGCGAATTCGCGCTTCAAGTATTTGATAGCTATGGCCTGTTGGAACGCAGCCTGACCTACTTTACAGGGGTCACGGTAGCGTTTGTGGGGTGTCGGGATGGGAATGGGAGAGGGATGGAAGAAAGGAGGCAAGGAAAGATGGCCGCGACCAAGGGAGGAAGAATAAGAAGAAAGACGAGGAAGAAGAAGAAGAAGAAGAAGGAGAGAGAGAGAGAGAGAGAGAGAGAGAGAGAGAGAGAGAGAGAGAGAGAGAGAGAGAGAGAGAGGGAGGGAGGGAGGGAGGGAGGGAGGGGATGATTTTTCGATGGAACAGGAAGAGTGTGGAAGAGGTGTGATAGAGGAAGAGATTGTAATTAATCATAGAAGAGTGGAAATAGAAAAAACAGTGGACCGGTCACCCTTTATTCCATGTGGAGTAGCAGCCTTTTCTTCATATTCTGCCATGGGAACGGAAAAATTCTCATTCTTTCTCCAAGCCTCTCCAGTTTCTGTTCTTTTCCAGCGTTTCAAATGTACAGTGCTTGAGGTATGTCGGGAAAACAGCGGGAAATAGTGGCAGTAGATTATTATCACCCAGCTTTAGAAGGAGGAGCGTTTATGTTTTTGCCTGCCTCGTGTGTGTGTGTGTGTGTGTGTGTGTGTGTGTGTGTGTGTGTGTGTGTGTGTGTGTGTCTGCTCCCATTATATCTTATGAACGGCTTGAGCTATCAGCATGAAACCTTCAGGGAATCAAGATATGGCCAAAATCTTGGACGAGTTCGAAAATGGGCACTCGGGGTCAAGGTGTAGGTCAAGGTCACCAAAATGGCTGCCATAGGGCAACTAGTTTTTATCGCCCGCATTTAGCACCATTATATCTCATGAACGACTTGAGCTATCAACTTGAAACCTTTAGGATATCAAGATACGGCCTAAACCTTGGACTTAGCCAACAGCATATTCTAGCGGGCGATTAGCATTCGGCTCCCGAATGATTTTCTTTCATTCTTTTTTTTTCCTTTGTGATCATAAGCCGTACCTTATTTCCTTCCTTGTATCCTTCATCATCATCATCATCATCATCATCATCATCGTCATCGTCATCGTCACCGTCATCATCATCGTCATCGTCATCGTCATCGTCGTCGTCGTCATATCATCATCATATCATCACCATCACCATCACCATCATCACCATCATCATCATCATCATCATCATTATCATCATCATCATCATCTTCTTCTTCTTCTTCGTTAGTGTGGTGGTCTTTGTGGCCTTGGTCTCCCACTTCGTCTTCAAGATCTTTTGTTGTTCTTTTTCTGCTTCGAATTCTTTGTATCAAGATGTTTTGGTTCCTCTAATGTTTCTTCTCTGGCTTGTCTTTGTTCTGTGAGGGACTTTATTGTCTTCATGTTTGATGAGTATGTTTCTACAATCGCCTCTGTGCTCAGCAGGAGGAAAAGAGCAAGGCTTGGAGAGAATGCCTGAACAAAACACAAACAGAGGACCTAAAGAACAGGGAAGGAAATGGAAGGTTAATGAAAAAGGAACTGGCAATGAAACAAGGTAAATAAGGAACAACCTACTAGAAGACTATCGGGATGATGAGAAGTGTTGGTAATGCAATGGACAGTGCGGACAGAGGAAACGAAACTGGGGAGAAAAATAGTACGGAAAGATAAAATAAATGAACTGACTGACTACGAAAAGGGTAAGACAGGGGGATTAGCAAGAAAATGCGAGGGAGCAGAAAACAGGAGACAGGGACCAACAATAAGAATATAAGGAAGAAATTATAAAAAGTACAGGGTATACAGTCATAGTGAGTGAGAGAGAGAGAGAGAGAGAGAGAGAGAGAGAGAGAGAGAGAGAGAGAGAGAGAGAGATAGAGAGAGTGTTTGGAACAGGATATTAAATATAGATAGATAGATAGATACATAGATAGATAAAACGATATGGAAACGAAGACAACGGTATTTGCAAATAATTGATATCCGCAAAATCTTGCGGACAAGTACTAATATACTGTATATTTATGTACACACACACACACACACACACACACACACACACACATATATATATATATATATATATATATATATATATATATATATATTTATATATATATATATATATATATATATATATATATATATATATATAGAGAGAGAGAGAGAGAGAGAGAGAGAGAGAGAGAGAGATTGATTGATAGATAGATATAGATATAGATAGATAGATTGACTGATTGATTGATAGATATAAATAGATAGATAGCTAGATATAGATAGATAGATAGATGGGTAGACAGATAAATAGATAGATAGATATCATTTAAAAATACGTGAATCATAACTATGGTGATATCCGCAGGGAAAAAAGGAACATGAAATATACCAAGTGCTTCCGTGTATTCACATCGTCCGGGGAGGGCAAAGTAACTGAGGTAGAGAACACCGGTAATTTTTATACAGAAAGAGGGATGCGAAAGTCCCTAGGAAGCTAAGTCACTATAATAACCATTGTTCCACGATTCTAAATTTACATCCTTGCTTATGTGTCCAAATGATATTTACAGCAAAAATATATAATGAATAAATTATATGATATACACAAAACATAATTTTTAAAACAATGTAAATTAATTGAAAACAAAGGCTTGTATACCGTACGCTAAGCAAACTGAGGAATGTCGTGGGATTAAGTCTGTGCAGGTGGGGAAGTGCTTGTAGTTTGTCCTCCACGCATTTCAGTACTTCGACTGGGATGCTGTCATTCCCAGGAGCCATGTTATTGATGGCAAGATTATGTGACTGTAGACTGACTCAATAGAACAATGCACAATGTGTACACAAAACAGCTGGCAAGGGCAGCACTGAGGACGTGTGAGTTTAGTGCACTGTGAGAGGGTCACAGCTGAAAGTAAAAAGGCAAAGAACGACTGACACGTGAGTACAAAGATAACTCATCACTTCACCATTACGATGCAATTTATTTTCTGACAAGGAACGTAAGAAATGCTGCTCATTGTAACACTCAGACCCAAACATTGCTCAAAAGATCCAACATTCGACTTTTCCTGTGACGTTGACGTTGGACCTGTTGTACCGAATAAAAAAAATTCGAGTTGACTTTGCCTTGTGAGGTTGACCTTTGACCTACTGTTGCCAAATCCAATATCTAATTTCTTGCCTGACCCTCAATTCTTCCAACAAGATTGGCTAAGATCAAATAAAACCTGTTTGAAGATCGAACGTTTGACATTGATCTGTGGCCTTGCCCTTTGACTGTTTTCAAATTCGAATAATTTCGTTCTTGAAATACCTTCAACCCTCCCACCATGTTTGGCCCATATCCGATCAAAAGTTATTAAGTCGACCTTCCCGTGTGACCTTGTTCTTTGGACCTACTATGCACAACTTTTAGGAAGACGCTCAACCCTTGCACCAAGTTTGGCTCTAATCAGATAAAAACTGGTTGAGTTACACACTATCAGACAAAATGGCGCGCGCTCGCACACACACACACACACACACACACACACACACACACACACACACACACACACACACACACACACACACACACACACACACACACACACACACACATTGAGTAATACAATACCCCTCACCACTTTCGGGAAGCGCGGGTGTAACTACTCTGATATTCTGAGAAGACTACAGTACAAGAAGCATCCACAGTGAAGAAATATTTGTAGCATTTTTTTTTATCGATCACCAGACTTCTGAATTTGGAATAATGAGAAAGTTCACACTGGCAGTTGTAGCGTCGGTGCTCAGATGATGCAGTAGGTTAGAGTCCACTAACAACCACTCTCTTGCTAGTCAGAAAACACACACCAATACCCCTATTGCATTAGCTCTGATTGCTAGTACATTGTCCCCAATATCTTGATGGCAAGGTTTACTTTCCGTGGTCACAGTCCCGGGTTATGACTGGGAAAGTAGATCATTATCATACAAAATGATAGACCACTGATGGCACACTTCACCAGGCTTGTGATGTATATACAGTAGTAACGTGAAGGTGCGTGTGTGCAAAGGGGGTGAGGAGGGCTCGGGCTGGGAGAGGATACACACAGCGTTACTTGCCTTAAACACTTAGCTGCTGGTCAGACCACTTGCGAGGTGAAGAGAGTAAATTCTGTACATGGAACTGTGTTATACTTCATTCATTCATGAAGTGAAACTCATTTTAGTCGTAGGAAATGTTAATGAATCTTTAAGGTCTGCAAAATTTTTATCTCCTGCTTGTCTTTGGGTGTGGCCACAGTGGAAGACACATTATTTGGGACACTGCTATAGACAGTGTCATTACTTCGAGGATTAACATGGGAAGTCAAATGGAAAAATGCTTATATGTTTGTCTGTAAATGGCTGTGTAACTATTGCGAAGATTACTGAAATATATGAAATAATCACATGGTTGCAACGAGTCAGCAACTTTGCTAGAAGATGTCAGCAGTTGGAAAAAAAATAAATGCCGCAGTTGCAAAGTTGATACAGCATGGACTTCATGTTCTAAAGTAATCCCGTTTCCGTGCTCGAAACACCAGGAAGCTCTCACATGCCCTTCTTCTTCACTGTATTCAAAGCAATATCGGTGGCATCTCACAGCACAGGTGAGAAGTAAACGGGACAACATACGACAGTGCAATGTCTGGAATCATGCCGAAATCTAAACTAAGTAAACATTATTTAAGCACTGATCATGATGGAATGCCCGTAGAACATTTATTTAAGAAAGTACAAAACAATTTTACCAATATATATACTTTCACACTTTATGTTCATCATGCACAGAACGTGCCATTTAATGTAATGACTTGCTGTCGATATCAGTTCATGTTCAAAGTAAACAAGGCTAATATAAAGACCAATCCTCCACACCCAGCCCATGTGTGTGTGTGTGTGTGTGTGTGTGTGTGTGTGTGTGTGTGTGTGTGTATTCACTGCTACAGTCATGTATGTGCCCATATCACTTTTATCTATCTATTGCCTTACGAGGTTGCAGCGAACAAATTCCCTCAACGTTGAACTGTCCTCCCTCATTTGACCGCCCATCTTCAAAATCACACTCCCTGTCTCATCTCTCTACTCCATCCCTCCACCTCATCCATGGTGATCCTTCTCCCTCACTCACACATATTCTTCTAGGTTAGACTCCTTTCTCCATTCTATCCAAGTGTCCAATTCATCCCAAAGTATTTCATTTAACACTTTAATCATATTTACATTAACACCTCAACGTTCCTTTATTTTTCTCATTTGTCCGTCTGTTTCTTCGTGTAATTCGTGTAATTTTGCATGTTTCTCTCAGCTAACTCATTTCTACTTATCCTCTTTCTTGACATGTGTCCCTCTTACGGAGTCCAAGATTCATTTCCGTATGTTAGAGTGGGGATGACAAAAATGTCGTGCAGCGACTTTTTTTTTTTTTTTTTTTTTTACTCTCATAGTCAAGTTTATCAGTGCTTTCAGTGAACCAGCAACCTTCTACACTGCTATAGCCCTTTGAACACTTCATTTTCTAAACACACTACCTCATTCATCACGCTACCTATGTACTTGAAGACACTCATAGTCTCCATTTCCTCACCATCCACCCTCACCGTGCATGCTAACTTCATTTTTTTTAAATCATGACTAGTTTTATCTACATTCACTTTTAGATTCACTTTCCTACATACACTCCCAGACTCATTCACCAAACCTTCCAGTTCTCATTCATACTCATGTAACAATACAGTATCCTCACCACAGACCAGTGCGGGGAGTTTCCACGCCTGACCTTCCTTCAAAAGAGACACTCCAATATCCACCGCCCTACGCAGTATCTTTTAAAATTCAATCCATACACAAACTGAACAACCACGAAGACTTGAGACACCCCTGCTTCACTCTAACACTCAAGATCAAAGAACTTACATAATTCACCATCCAGATGCACTGCAGCCCCTAGCACCCTGATACATACTCCTCACAGCAATCAGTAACCTCGCTTCTAAATCATTTTAATACCTTCCACATTTCAGTCTATCCACCCTGCCATATGCTTCTTTGGATCCACCATGGTACTCTACAGTCTTTTCCACTGAACACCTCACAGCTAATATCTGATTTAGACACCTTCTCCTCCTACAACCCTCTTGTTCTTCTCCGACTAATTCCGTGGGTATTAATTTGCCAAGCATTTTTCTATTACATAGAAGACGAATATCACTCTGACACAAACGGATCTTCCACATTTTCATGTATACAGGGGAACAAGTATACCTAGAGAGAGAGACAGAGATAGAGAGATTCATGAACATGAGTTTCTGATGTGTAAGTAAATCCACAGATTCGTATGGTTTCAGAGTATAGGCTAGGAATTCAAGAGTTCTTAATCTGCATCTTCCAGGCTCATTCAAGCTGTCTTGATGGAATGGAAATCTGATGTCCCCCTCCCACTCTTCACTTCCATCGCCATCACTCTTTGCCTACAGCTCCATCACTCTTCCACCTCCCTCAATCCTTCCATCACCACTCTTTCATTTTCACTCACCTTCATGACCCTCCTTCCCTGCAGACTTCGATCTCTCTCACTCTCCACGCAGGGTTCTCCTTCCCTCGTACCCTATCATCCCTCTGCCTAACACCTCATCACCTGCCAGCCTCCCTGATGGAATAAGAATTGATACAGGGCGTCGGGTTGCTCCTTCACCCCGTGGCTCACATCGCCACACTGCCAACCTCACGTATCTTGACATTTGCTGGGTGTCCTCAGGCCTTTGCTGGGTTTTTCTGTCTCCTCTGTCTGTCATTCGCTTTGCCTATTTTACCGTCGTCTTCATTTATTGTTTCAATATTTTTCTTGATAAACTCATTTCTCTGTCACGTGCACTCTTTTTCCAGTTTGTATTCCATTCATACCATTATTTTTTGTCTTCCCTCTTTATTTCACTTTTCCATCTCTCCCTCTCCATTCTAGGATATTTCGCATAATCTCAGACCTTCTTGTCTACTTTCCTCCATCTGCCTCTTTTTTTAACCGTGTTTCAATTTTCAGAGTTTCTCCATCCTCCTCCCCCACTCTCTCCCTCTCTCTCTCTCTCTCTCTCTCTCTCTCTCTCTCTCTCTCTCTCTCTCTCTCTCTCTCTCTCTCGCTATCAATCTATCTCTCTATCTTCTTCATTGTCAACAACATCAACATCTTTTTTCTTTTTTTTTATCTTAGACAGGACGACCTCAAACAATCGGGAGTTTGTCAGGCTACTGGGTTGGTCAGTACTATTTCCTGAGTATTAGTATTTACCAGTGTTAGGTCAAGTGTACAAGTAGATAAGTTAGTGAGCTTGGATCTCTAACAACGACTGAGAAGAAAGATATATCAGTTATAAGGGGTGTAGGTTCATGGGGACTTTATCAGCGAATTCCATATCCTTTTCTGCAAATTATTTTCATAGAGACCTGTGCGATCAGGAAGGAGGAGGGGTAGCGCTGTATATCCCAGACTTCCTGGATACCATGGTGTGTAGAGTCGGCACGAAGTAGGAGATACCAGGTGTGGATCTCACTGTGGGACTAGGTGTGTACATTCGTTATTGTCTGCAGTCTATCACACCACTTCATCGATGGTTATGTTGAGTTATATAATTCGGTTAATGGTCTAACAGGGGATTACCCTGACTGTTGAAGAGGCAGTGTTCCTAAACCTCTTCAACAGTCAGGGTAATTGGACCGATAAATAGAAGGCGCAGAAGCAAGAATGGTTATCACCTTTGATGATAAAGCCTTCTTGACCCTGTGAGTGGCCAAACCCAAAAAGGGAAATTCGTAAGATCTTGAGCTCAGCATTAAAGACGGCCTCGTTTCCAGCGTGACTGTAGACTGGCCATTAGGAGGAGGTGAGCAGAGTCTAGTTAGACTCTCTCCACATATACTTATTATCCAAGTCTAAGCTCAACATCACAGCAGAATTGAACAAAGGAGAGCGGGCTTCATTGATCCTGGTGACAAAGTGTGGGCATCGCATTTGGAAGTAAGGCAGGGTGTGAATGAGTCCTGTTGCCCATTCAAAAACTGCTTTATTGCACAACAAATAAAACTTATTGCCCTTAAAGCCAGTTTGGTCAACACTGTCCCAACCCAGACTGTTCACACATGAGACAGAGAAAAAAAAAATGAAAGAGAAAGGCAGCTGCAAAGAATTCTATCTTGTACAACAGATAAAGGATTATATTAACACATGGTTGACAAAGCAAGAGTGAGGTAAAAGAGAAACAAAGTTAATGCACCTACTTTTGCTTGCATTAATCTTTCAGACAAAACAGATAAAAGCAAAGAAGAGAAGAGGATTTTATGCAGTTAGTTACAAAGCCAGGATCATGTAAGCAATTAAAATTATTTAAAAGAAACACTACTTTCGCGAAACAAAAATATTTATCAACCTAGAAAACAGACGCAGTCAGTTGTTACATTACTGCAATGAAGGAAAAAAATACTTAGATATTCGGTATGCAGTACAGGTTGTTAGGTTACCTTAATTTAGATGAATGCTTAGTTTTATTAAGCGTTCATCTAAATTAACCTAACCTAACTAATGTAGCCAAACATAACGTAAAATATAACGTAGATTATCCCAGCCTAACATAACCGCAGCCTAAATCAACCTAACGTAATTGAACCCATCCCAGTTTAAACTCATTTCACGAATTCACTAGGGATTTCATGATACCACTGATTACACAAATTCCCTGTAATACATATAAATAAATAAATCTGTCTATCTATCTATCTATCTATTTATCTACCTATCTATCTATCAAGAGAGAGAGAGAGAGAGAGAGAGAGAGAGAGAGAGAGAGAGAGAGAGCGGTATGTATGGTTACACGGGAGAGAAAGGGTAAATACTGGCTGGTCTGAAATGATATCCCAGCATTCTTCAGGCGGAACAAAAGTAGGGCAAAATTCTGCATTTTAAAGTTTTTAGTAACTGAAAACTAAAAGTGAAAAAAGAAGCTCAATTCTTAAAAAAAAAAGAAAAAAAAAATGTTTGAAGTTACGGTGTATTATGCACAGTTAATAGCAAGTATTGTCTCAGGTTTGAAGTGAGCTAGAATTCCGTGTAATACTGATAAGGCAACACTCGAAGACAATACACAGAACTAACGTAAAAATTATTCTTAAAAAAAAGAAGAAGAAAAAAAAAAAAGAACGCAAGGGCGATAGAACTGGAGTATTGTGTGTAAAAAAATCGTTAAGATTCTAATATTGCTTCAACCCAATGACGTATTTTTACACACGTGTCTTGCAGAACGAGAACAGGCATGTTGTGTGTGTGCGTGTGTGTGTGTGTGTGTGTGTGTGTGTGTGTGTGTGTGTGTGTGTGTGTGTGTGTGTGTGTGTTTACAAAATAACCAAGTTTTTGTCTGATTTTAATTACACTTAGTGGAAAAGTTGAGACGTAATCCAAAGAAGCTTACTGCTGTTTTTTTCTTTTTACTTTTTTTTTTTTTTTACGTTCAGCCAAAGGTCAAGCTTACAGGCTTAGGTCAAACGGTGACCAAGCAAAATCAGCTTAGGTTATGCAACTTTTATCCTGTTTTGAACAAACTTGAGGAAACAATGAAAGGAAAGGTAAGAATGGGGTGATTTACTTTTGAGAACAACCAATCAAAGGTCAAGGTCACAAGACAAAGTCAAATTCGACCTGCATGAATTTTTTGTAGCAAAATAACTGTTTCAATCTGATTTGAACCAAGGTTGGTGGAAGAATTGAGGGTCAGACAAAGCGTAGACCTATTGTTTTCTTAGGATAACAGGTCAAAGGTCAGTGACACCTTTAATCGATTTCACCAAACTTTGTGGAAGTGTTAAGGATCAGAGAAGAATAAGGGGATTCAGTTTTTAGGACAATCAGTTAAAGGTGTTTCAAGACAAGGTCTAACTTTGACTCAGGTGTCTTGGGTGAACGAAATAACAAGCAGTTTTTATTCGATTTGGGTCAGACATTGTGGATGAGTTGAGGATCACCCAAGAAAGTGGTGAGATAGGTCAAAGGTAAAATTCCCACTGCAAGATCATCTTATCAGATCTGATGTAGACTGGACTTCATGTTTGGTTTTTGGGTTAAAGTAAGAAAAAATAAATTCGATTTTGAGAACAGCCAGTCAAAACTCAAGGCCACAAGGATACAGCAGAGTTCAAGGTCATTGTAAAAAGTCAGCTAAAACAGTTAGGCAAGAATGAAGTAATCTGATTTTGGGAATAACTTGCCGAAAGTTAAGGTCACAGGCAAAGTTCGGCCCATACATCAGCTGGTGGACACGGGTGTTGCACTCTGAGTACTCCTTGTTTGTTTGTTTGTTTTTTACCCTCTACCTGACAGAGTCAGAGGAGGGTGTTGTTGTCACTGGGATCAATAGGTGTCCGTCCGTATAGTTGGGCGGCAGGGCGACAGGGTGGCTGGCCGGCGTAGAGATTTCGTTTCCGGGCCAGAACTTAGAAAATATCCACCATAGAGTCATGAAAATTCACATAGGTATGTGTCATATAATGAACTGGTGCCTTTTGATGAGTAGCATGCTGTGTCCTATTTTTTTTAAGTAATGAAAAAAACAATCCCAGCGATATCCATGCAACCTTTGCAAGGAACCAGAAGGGCCCACGTCATGTGTTCCCAAGGCGTTCTCTTTACGCCCATCTTTAAAAGAAAAGGGGGGGAAGGGGGAGGGCCGTTATGCGCTTGGTTAGGTGAGCAGGGAGGTGGTGGGTATGTGCTTGGTCAGATGGAGGGTTGCAACAGCGTTGCGTTGCCTATGTTCTTTCCAACCATTGGATGACTTCTTTCATTTTTGGAAGGTTATCTTGTGTTTCAAGATATATTTAGTCCTTCATGTCCGAACAATCTCCCAACCAGAAAACAGACATCTGTTGATAACATAATCAAATCAACAAACAAACAAATAAATAAACAAGAATACAGCACTCACAGAGCACACACCTCCGCCAACGCCAAATACTAGACAATTCAAATCGCTTCCAAAATTTAATCACCTCTTCCTTGGTCCATGACTCACCTATCTGCAAAATTTCATGGAAAAAAAAAATACTTTTGAGATATCCCGTTTACACACACACACACACACACACACACACACACACACACACACACACACAAAACAGGGGTGGATATAACCCCATCGAGCTTCTTTTTCGGAGGTAATAAATAAAAAATAAATGAAAAAAAAGAAAAATACGCCATCGGATTAAAAGTGTTTGAAACCAAAGATGAAACAAAAAACTGTACCGTCATTACCCGTCTCCGCCAGGAGGGGCTCGGGGACGAGAATTGTTTTCACTCGGTTTGTCTATCTGTCTGTCTGTTTGTCTGTTTGTTGACAACTTTACGCGATAAATACTGGTGCAATTTTCACAAAAATTACAGAGATGATGGACTATGGCCATCTGATCATGTGACTAAATTTTGGGCCAAATTGGGCCAAGGCCCTGGCTGTAGAGCCAAAAAATGTAAAAAAAAAATCGTTTTCTCGCCATAACTCATTTCAAATTCGTCATATTGACATGAAACCAAAACCTAAAGGTGCATATCTCAAATCTGCATCCTATAAAATGCCTCATTACGTCAGGGGGGTCACCCCCCAGTTAGGGGTAGGGGGGTCAATATCAGGTGGGTGGGGCTTAAAATTTCAGATGGGCATAAAATCGTCAATTTTCACCCGATTTGCTCCAAATTTGATATGTGACATCTTTGACTAGATATCCTGTTGTGTTTATACGCCAGCACTTAAATGACTGCCGGGGGCGGATTTGCTGTGCCTTGGCACCGCTTCCTGTTTACACTCTTTCCATTTCCATTTCCTTATAGAAGTGCCAAGAAAAGGAACGGTATCTAATCTTCATTCCAGTTTCAGTTCAGATGCACAGAACCGTAGCAGAATAGACAGAACAGACAGGATATTAAGCAGGCAAAAAATCACACAGCGTCCTGAGAAGTATAGCATCCGTAATGGGACATCCAGGAATTGTATTCCGACGCAATAATGGTCCTTTCATACATTTATTTCCACATATGCATATCAAATGGCCCTCTTTTTCGACCTTGGCGTACCTCGTCTTCCAGCCATTCCATGCATACAAGTTTATCAGTACCTCATCTTTCATTTGGTTTATAAGGAAATACTGTTTCGAAATATTTACCTGATTTTCACCTACATTTCCCTTTACACAATATTCTTAATTAAATCGCATATTCTCCATCTGTTCCTCTAAATTATTTCATAGATAGCTGTACAAAATTAATTCTGCTGTACGCTGTCATAAGTGTTCATCAGTTAGACAAATGTTTAGCAGATGAGCGTATCAAACTATGCTACAGTTTCTCCTACGAAAAGTAGTCAAACGGAATGGCTAAGACATAAAGAAAAAAAAAAGTCTTTAAATACGTCTCTCCAAATACATGCTTTCAAGGCATACCAGATATACTAAATGCACAAGTGTACTCAAAATATTAGGCAAGTTTGAAGTGTGGAAAATGACCAGGAGACTGCGTACCGTATATCCACCTAACCTCAAAGTACATTGCAGAGCCATGTTCAATAAGCCACTTATAAAAAATGCCTTTGCCTTATTTGAAAGTCTGTGGCAAAAATAAAGTGGTATGTCCGTATGGGCAACATTTTGCATTTTGCATGCACTTTCATGTTGGAAAACTCCTCTGCGAGTACACTTTTACGAGTAGGTTTTTGACGTACGCTACTGGTTTATTTGCTAGTTATTTCAGATGCCTTAAATATTTGATTTAGATCTAACCATATACTCATAGCTGGTTTAAAGAAATATATTGCTGAATTTTACTGATGCTAAAGACAGAACCGTATCTCATGGCAGTTAATTATGAGGAAAGTTCTTTTGCGATGAAACTGGAAATTGGTAATAATGACGGTAAACAGGACGGTCAGATTTCCGGTTTGCTGTGAATATCTGTTTTGCACATAGACATTGCACTCTGTGGCGGGTAAGTCGGGAAACAGTGTTACTATAAAACGACATTTATGTTGATGATGCCGGACACCAGCAATATTACAACGGCCAAACCACGCAACACTACTGCACCTCATGGCATCATGTTACGTCACAACAAATCATTGCACTTCACTGCATGGCACTATATCGCACCGCACCACATTCAGTGCTTAAACTCATGCACGCATTTCAGTAATATTAATACTTACGAATAATTATTGCACTTACACACAATACTACTACGAGAAAGTATGCTGTTGGTAAATTATTAATACAAATACATAATTATTAAGTCAGGGTTACGTGTACTAGAAAAGAAGGTCCAAGATCCTGCACAGGAATAAAATAATCCAGATATTTAAAAAAAAAATAATAATAATAATATCTAGAAAACCCCATATTATAAAAAGTGGTCCTATAACTGAAACTATGTAAAATAATGGTCTTATTACTAGAAGGACACTTGCTTTTTTCGAAAAGAAATAACAAGAATAGATAACTGAAGTCCTACTAAGCCTTCAGTATCTGCTATCTTGCCTTTTTGGCTGCAAATGTCATTTTTTAAGCATTCCAGTACATTTCGATCAGAATTAATGTGCGATAGAGAAAAATATATTTAATAATTTCTTGCTCCACTTACGACCTCCGTAGAAACGCAGGGGTCCCATAAAGACATAAGGAGACTCAAGTGGTCGTCTGCAATGGTTGTACCCAGACCCGTCCCAGAACACCCCATCAGCCCACTTGTCCAGGGACAACAGAAGTTACTTGGGATGTAAAGGTTCGTTAGAAGTTCCCGGTTTGTGTGTGTTTGCAAGCGCGTGTTTATCTGTGTGTGTGTGTGTGTGTGTGTGTGTGTGTGTGTGTGTGTGTGTGTGTGTGTGTGTGTGTGTGTGTGTGTGTGTGTGTGTGTGTGTGTGTGAATGTCGTGAGTGATTTGCAAGTTCAGTAAGGAAGTAATTACGGTATTTGGGATAAACGTATGGATGCATCTGTGACGACAGGGGTATGGATGGGCCAGGAACATGTGATCTAGTCTGCATGTTGAGTTGTGGAGAGATGTGCAGTGAGATGTGAATGTTATTTTGAGAAAGACATGCACATACCGTATGAAAATGATAATTTTACACTAACACAAGCAGATATCACAATAGAAAACAGAGAATATAAACAGCAAGTCAGAAATAGTAGTGAAATGGACAGGGATGTGTGAGGCAAACTACATACAAAGAGGAATACAAGCTACAGACGAAGAGGAGTAATAAGGATAAGAAGCAGGAGAAGGATGGTGGACATGGTGCCTTGAAGGATGGCAAATCAATCAAATGAGTCTCAGTCACACATTACTTTGTCAAGAGAGTTCAGTGTAACTTTCAGGATTCGCCATTCAGCCGCAAAGTGATAAAACAGGCAGATACGAAGCAGTAATATACAAGTAAGTAGAGATTTGATAATGGATCGGAATATCTTTATTATACCCGTCTGCCTGGTCGTGTGTACAGCAGGAAAGCAAATCCTGTATTACCTATGGATTTATAGTTAATATACAGGCCCCTGGATTTACACACTGCCTTGACAGCTACAGTAAGAAACAGAGATGCCTTTTCTGTTTTTGATTTAACAATGCACTTTTGAACTTAGCCAGAGTTTGTCCTGATGTACTGAATAGATGCACTGAACAATTTACTTGTCTTATTGAACTGTTACTGAGTTGATGGGAAGTAAGAGAGAGAGAGAGAGAGAGAGAGAGAGAGAGATAATGTGAGGAAGATGACCTCAAATATTTATGGAACAAGTAATCGTTTTAATAAAGAAAATGAAAACCAAGTGATAAGGAAGCTGTAAAACCCTGAATAAGTTAGTGAGGCAAGGTGGAGAGGCGAGGGAAATGTCGAAGGAAGGGAAGTAGGGAGAGGGGTGTGGAGGGGGGGAGGAGGACAACAGAGGAAGGAGGAGTGAAAAATGAGTGAATAAATGAAGACCCGGAAGGAGAAGGGGAGAAGCGACGAAAAGATTTGAGATAAGACGATGTTGAACAGTGTGAGAAGAGTGAAAATAAGAAGTGAGAAGCTTGGACGTAAAATTGAAAAAAAAAAAAAAAAAAAAAAAAGGTTGGTAGGTTGGTGGGTAGGTAAGAGACAGAGAGACAGAGGGTGAGCAAAGGCAGAACTAGCCATAAAATATTTGTGTGTGTGTGTGTGTGTGTGTGTGTATGAATCTACTTAAATTTTGATAGTTTAGAAACTCACATTCATACAAGCATTCCCCAACCAGGATGGTCCGCTTGTGGTCTATCTAACAGAGAAACAACAACAACAGTGGGCCAAATCCCGCATCTAATTAATTATTTTTCACGCAGGAAAAAACTTTAGTTCAGAAGGATATTTGGACTAAAAATGATGGTACTGTATTTTCTAAAATGTGCCCCGCTGCTTTCGGTTATGTTTGGGCTGTTTGAGGCAGGAAAGAAAAAAATTGTTGTATGATTTTTCTAGAGCGACGGAGAGGGAGAGGTATTAGACGCAAGAGAATGCAATGCTTATTATATTCAGTACGCTTAATATTTGCAGACTGGTGTGTGTGTGTGTGTGTGTGTGTGTGTGTGTGTGTGTGTGTGTGTGTGTGTGTGTGTGTGTGTGTCCAGTATTGCACCTTAGTGTCAACAAACACCACACCACCACCACACACCATCACAACATTGATACCAGCCGTCTTCATTGTATTGTGCAAGGGCTGTCTCCATACAGGACTGGATAGAAATTGTAAGAGAGCAGTTTGGAAATTAAAAATTTATAGTAGACTCGACTGAAGGCTTTTGAGATGTCAAGTGCAATGGCAAGTCTTTTGATAAATTCCCGAAAGAAGGATGACCAAAAGTCTGGAAGGAAGGTGAGAAGATCGCCAGTGGAGCGCCCCTGACGGAACCCAAACTGACGATCGGAAAGAAGGTTGTGATCAGAAAGGCACTTTATTTTTGGGGGGGTTAAGAATGGATTCAAAACTTTTGAAATACTGGATGTTAAACCAACTGGGCGATAGTTAGAGGGTTGGGAATGGTCACCCGTCTTTGGGACAGGCTGAATGAAAGAAAAGTACAAGTTGACAGACAAAGGCAAAAGGAGTTTACCTAGGCAGGGTGTATACACAGAAGCACAGTTCTTAAGGACAACAGGCGGGACCCCATCTGGCCCATATACCTTGTCAGTATTGAGGCGAGTGATGGCAACAAGTAGAAATTTTAATGTCAGCCATGAGGAAGCCAGAGGAGGAAAGTTATATATGAGACAGTTGGAGGAACAGCACCGGAATCGTCTAAGAGGGAATCTGCTTTATCAGTAGAAGAAACTGCTACAGAGTCATCAGAGCAGAAAAGAGGAGAGAAGGATGATAAAGTAAAGCTCTTAGAAAGGAATTTGGCGAGATGGTCGAAGGAGCCGGAAGAATTTGAGTTGGAGGGTTCTGAGATTTTAATATTATTTTTGGCAGTGCAAAGGTCAAACTTAGCACGATTCTGGATGAGATTCATGGGTGAGTTTGCTCCGGCACCTTTTGAAGACCCTTTCCTTGTTATGGACAGCATTAGAATAAGAGTGATGGAATGAGAATGAATATGAATAAGAGAATAATACACCAACATTGTTACTTTAAATCTCTAGAGAAATGTGTTGATTTCATCTGTTGTATAAATGAACTGTAGGTAGTGTAATGGAGGGTAATGAGATGATCATTTTGGAATGTGAAGCGACTGATCCGCAGACTGTGGTTGACAAATTCCACCATTATTTTTTACGTTACCTCCTACTAGACCATCTATAACCTACGAAAGAAGGCGACAGGTGAAAGACAGCAGTACGAGATTAACTTGTTCTTGTTGCCAAAACTTTGAACTGAACTTTATAGTACTCATTCCACTCATCCTAT
>NC_136959.1:21503601-21516101 GCF_032717465.1 Coenobita brevimanus | reverse complement strand
TGAACTTAATGTAATGTAAATTCGTGTTTTATTTCTCAACATTAAGCTTATTTCACTTATCGCTCCTAGTTTGCACAAACGCTTTGCATTATTCATAACTGGTACTTAAGTCAGTCCTTTTGTATTAACTGAAATCCGTTGTGCAACCAGGAGTTAATGCACCGATAAGAACCTGTTTATCATTAATAGCATTAGATATTGATTGTCAGGGGTGGAGTCACTTTCTCCAGAGGCTAACAGTACCAATAAACAGCACGTGTGAGTAATTAGTCTCTGCTGTGTACTGTTGAGAAAGTTTATAAATTCTCGTCCTTAGAGAATCAGCGAAGTGAGCTAGCATAAAGTAATCATTGCTTGACTTTCACAAGTCAGTTCTTTGTCCCTGTTCTCAAGTATTATTCAATATTATTCTTGAATATTGCATAATCCCCAAAACCCCGTGACATCTGGCGACCTCATTCCAGGATATTAACTCCTAGCTTTAAAGCTATTCACGAGATAATACTCACTCACTCATACTTAGGCATTTATCATTAAAGTCTATAGGCACTATCTTACTGGTGATTATTGATTCATTTCTATTAATTTTACATAATAGTTTTCATACTCACTTGTTTGTTTAATTTTCTTTCTTTACCAGTTTAACTATATAAAACTGGTCATCACTAACATATGCCTATATTCTTTATTCTTGATTATTGGCATCTTTCTTTGCAAAATAGCAGTCAGTACTTAGTACTTAGTTCACTCAGACTGAGTTAGCATCATGACTACCAACGTCTATGTACAGGAAGCTAAAGATATGGGGCTTACAGACCCGAAAGAAGTAAAGGATTATGTCCTCTCTCGGCTTAGTCACGAGCAGCAACGCGAGAATGATGCTCATGAAGAGCGTAGAATCCAACGCGAACACGAGCGAGAACAGCGCGAACACGAGTGAGAACAGCGCGAGGAACGAGAGAGAGAACGAAAACACGAACGTGCCGAGCGGGAAGCACGCAAAAAACATGAATTTGAAATGTTGAAGCTCAAGTGAGATTCCTTGACTTCAGAAACATCTGGTGCAGCTGGCCCAAGCTCCACGAGCGCTATCCCTGCACATATTATGGCGACCCCACACATCAAGCTTCCCCCATACAAGGAAGGCGAGCGAATCGAGCCATACATAGCTCGTTTTGAAGACATGGCTCAGCTTTACCAGCTGGATGAGGCAGCTAAGTGGCTCGAGTTCCTTAGCTTGTTTGAGGGCCCTGTTCACGATATTCTCCACAGAATTCGTGGAGACAATCTCACGTATGAGATGATGAAGGCCAAACTCGTCAAAGCGTACGGTCTCACAGTTGACGATGCTGAGAGTCAGTTCATGAGGGTGCGTTTACAGGAAAAAGAGACTGCCGATCAGTTTCTTGACCGGCTTACTGCTTACTTAGATGAGTGGATGGAGAAAGATGAAACTCCTTCCATGCGTGAGGGGATAATTGACCTTATGCTGTGCACGCAGCTAGAAAAGTTGTGGCCTAGTGAACTTATGGCTCAGCTTAAGATCTGCCAGGTAAGTGATGCCGGCCAAATAGTGAAGAAGGCCGATGCATTCTTCACACATATGGGTAATAAACTCGCAAGCAGCATACCTGGAACAGGAAACCTGATAAATCTGGGAAACCGTCTTAGACTGAACCCCAGCAACAAGGCTGTTCTCAGAATAATGGCCAAGGTCCAAAACCGCAGAAGAAGGACCAGGGGCAAAACACTCAAAAACCTGAGTGGAAGTGGTACAACAAGCAGAACCCTAACCAGCAGCAGTACCGGTATTTCAGCATCAGCCCCAGTGTATAGGAGGCAGGAGGCGAACGCAGCCTTCGTTCCTCAGCAGCAGCATGGTGGTGTCGTCCCTAGCAGTACGGGTACTTCCCCACAGTTCTCTAGTCCCCCAGCGACAGTGAACCCTCCGCCACAGGTGGTCAATGCTCCGTCTCCCCAGACAGTGAGTACAACCCCTCAAGCATCTAGTTCTCAGGCCACCATGTTTGCCACATCATTTATTCAGCATCCTAATCAGTGGCTAGCTGCTTCCTCCACAGGCCCTCTCACAGGTGACAGTGCCTTCCTTGTTCAGCCAGGGTTTGTGGGAGGCATTCCTGTGAGGGTCCTGAGAGACAATGGTTCCTCAGGTTGCTCTGTCAGGCAGAGTCTAGTTCGGCCTGAGGAGTACACAGGTCGACAGATCCAAGCTAACCTTATTGATGGATCAGTGAGATTGTTCCCTGAGGCACATATCCAGGTGGCATCTCCATTTTACACTGGTACGACAGTCGCAGTTGTCATGCCAGAACCCTTATTTGACCTTATCATAGGCAATATTTCCGGTGCCAAGTATGGTTGCTCTGAAGATGACGCTACTCAGACTTTGGCTGCAGTAACACGAGCCTTGCCTGAGGCTCCAAACTGTCACCCCAGTGACCATTGAGTCGCCACAAGAACTTACGTGTAGCCAAGTTGTTGTTCAAGAACAACATGCTGACCCGACACTTGCTGCCGTGCGAAAGAAGCAAAAGGGTAGAGTGATAAAGTATTCACAGGGAGGTCAAGCCAAGTTCATTCGCAAACAAGGACAGCTCTACCGTGAGTCATGAACACCCCAGGGCGAGGTTCAACTGCAGTTTGTTGTTCCGGCCAAGTACTGCCAAGCAGTGTTAGAATGGGGTCATTGTTCAGCCTCAGGAGGTCACATGGCCAAAAGGAAGACCCAGGGCCGTATCCGAGCTGACTTTTTCTAGCCAGGGATGGGACGAGAAAGATAGTTTTGTGCGTTCCTGCAATGTGTGTCCACGTACCACTAATCAGGGACATGTCCTTCCCGTGCCATATGAATCCACACCCATAATCTCAGAGTCAGTTGAGACAGGGCAGTGGCAGCGTGGGTGCAGACCTGACATCTCACCCATTGGCCCCACAAGACACAGTATGTCTAGGGCCTGTACATACATATGTACCATAAGTTAAGGGGGAAGTTTGAGAACCCCGCAGAGACAGTCCGAGGCTGTGTAGTAATTACCTTGTGGAACGTCTCGAGCTGTGGGCGTCTCTGAGGATTCCCGGAGAATGCACATTATCCACATGAGTGTTCACATTCACGGTGGGTGTTAAAATGTGACCTGCCGAGATTGCTTAGGGATTCTCAGCTTCCTGTCATTAATCATAAGTGTAGTGTTAGGTTAACCAGTAAACTGCTTGTTCCGAGAAATTTGTAAATTCAAGAACTGGCACGTTTCATGGTTAATAATGTTAGGTTAACTGGTAAACTGCCTGTTCTCAGAGATTTGTAAATTCAAGAACTGGCACGTTTACTGATTAATAAGCATTAACCAGTAAACTACGAGGGTTCTGAGAGATTTGTAAATCCAAAGACTACGTTTCCTGGTTAATAATAACATAAGTACTGATTGCTAGGAGGAGAGAGAGAGAGAGAGAGAGAAATGACGCTTTTGATGCTCCATCTTGATTCCTTTCGCAGGTGCAGGTGGCGGGTGCAGCATTGTCGTACAGATCAGCTGGTCGTCCCAGTCGCATGCTGCCGCCTCTTCTCTTCTGCCTCATTGTCTGTTTACTATTAATTTGTATTACATGATTTTACATGCAGGCACAGTTACACCACAACTGTCACACCTACACCGTGTATTACATATATCATGCTACATAACAATTAGTCGTTAATGTAAATGTAGCGAACTTTTTGCTCAGTTTGACCTGAGTACAGGATTATTCACCGTTGTCATTGAGTTTTTTCCTCTAGCTTGCTTCTATTAACGTAAATATGAGTTTTTTTTTTCTCTCACTGGCCACTGTGACTTTCTCCTGTAGCAGGATAGCACACACACACCACAGTGTGAATCTTGTGTGACTGAATAGGATTTATATGTATGTATACTGAATTTTTTTTTCTTTTCCTGAGAAAAAAAAAATCATTTTGATGGGGCATAATGTCACGATTTGGCGTAATCCTATATTTGAATAAACTCGTGACATTGAACTTTGGTGGGAAACCGCGAATTCTAGTGGAATCCCAGTATGTATCACTCAGTCAACCGCCACGTATTCACCCGATCGGGAGTGTTCTTAGAACAATTTTTCACTGTTTCATAAGTGATCGTCTTTGTGCGCGACATTAGCACCTCCACTGAGTGATTTATTATGGGCGTGTTTCGCTCACAATTATTTCGTTAGCCGTTAGCAATTACGGCCCGCTTTCGCCTCTCTCTCTCACAATTTGAAAGAAGTCAGGATTTGAGCGTCGTGGAAGCAGGTTCGATTGGGCCCAATGTGGAGCAGTGCTGCCATTGTCCAGCGAGCTCCTGAATTCCCACCTAGTGTGAACCAGCGAGAGGTTTAATGTGTCAGCGTCCTTCTTCAGCAACGACGTCTAGTCCATTCCGCTTAGCCCACTCTCTGACCAGTATTTCTTTTCGTATTTTCCTAGGTTTAAGAGTTTAGCTTTTGAGTGAGCGATTGAGTGTGTTCTCCTTATTTTAAATCATTTGAAACATGTAACGTAAATTTATTTCATTGTAATCAATAAAGTTACAGTTCTTTTCCTTTGAGCTTAACCCGCCCCATCCCGACGTTTGCTGGGCAGTGGTACGCCCCAGTCCCGACTTTTTTTGGACCTTTATTTTTTTGGCTCAAACATCCGCTTTTGAGGTGAAACATCGAAAATTCATAGAGAAATAGCTCACCTCAGGTTTAAAATACTCAATTCGGGTACGAGTACCTCCTTACCTGACTGGGTTTTCTAACAGGCTGGCACCAAAGAAAACGAGTTCTATGGGAGGGTAACTATTTTATCCACTCATAAACAGTATTTATTTATTTACTTGGTACGAATTTATATGTAGTACAAGAGTATATTGGTTTTCAAACAGTAATATAGGGATTATAAGCATTGTTTCACTCACTAACTCATCACCATTCATGACCTTTTTTTCCCACATTACCTGATCATCATTTCTGACTGTTTCTTCCTCTAATGCTATGTAAACTTTGTCCTCCACATTGTAATCGATTGGGGAATCACTCTGGCCCTGAATGTCTTTATTGGCCAGGTCACTGGTAACAAGTGAATTGCCGAGACAATGGCGTGCAGGGGGGGGAGAGGTTATGCGGTGTAAGGCATTGTCTCTGCTTGGCATCTTGTAGAGGAATAGAGGAAGGTGCCCCGTGTATACGTGCCAAAAATCACTTGCGAAATCACTCGCAAAAATTGAAAATTGTGCAAATTAGGGACCTTGCAATGTTGCTGCGTTAATTCACGTCGTCGGGACATGAATGCACATCATGTGCAGACGTTAATTCACGTCGCCGGGACGGCTTGGGTTAATGTAATGTAAACTTGTGTTTTATTTCTCCACATTAAGCTTATTTCACTTATCGCTCCTAGTTTGCATAAATGCTTTGCATTATTCATAACTGGTACTTAGGCCAGTCCTTTTGTATTAACTTAAATCCGTTGTGCAACCAGGAGTTAATGCACCGGCAAGAACCTGTTTATCATTAATAGCAGTAGATATTGATTGTCAGGGGTGGAGTCACTTTCTCCAGAGGCTAACAGTACCAATAAACAGCACGTGTGAGTAATTAGTCTCTGCTGTGTACTGTTGAAAAAGTTTAAAAATTCTCGTCCTTAGAGAATCAGTGAAGTGAGCCGCATAAAGTAATCATTGCTTGACTTTCACAAGTCAGTTCTTTGTCCCTGTTCTCAAGTATTATTGAATATTATTCTTTAATATTGCATAGTCTTAAAAACCCTGTGACAATTGATCTGGGTTATTTGTCAGGAAATGTCCAAGAGATGGGCACTACGGTCAGAATTATCTGGTATTCTGTTTGGTCGTTTTATCAGTTGCGTGAGATTAAACGATTCTTCAAACAGCTGGCATTCTAGACCAGTATCGTCAGTCCTGGCAGGATGCAATGCAATAACCATTCTACATTATGGACGTTAAAAACATCCAAAAAGGTAATTTCAGTAGTACAGATGAGGTTGAGGTTAGTCAGCTGTGTGGATATGGAGTCACATACACTGGGTTCGGAAGAAACATTGGGGAAGCAATAAACCATACATATATTTAGGTAATTTAGTTTGTATAATGAGTAATCTAATTAAGTAGAAGTGAAACTTAGAGTTTGTCAACTGCATATTCAGATTTGATGTAACAATGGGTGCCACCCTTGTTACGAAAGTTTGTGAGGAGATGGTAACTAAGAAAACTAAATGGGGATAAATCAGTAGAAAAAGAGATTTGGGTTTCTGTAAGGAATGGGGCTAGAGGGAATACAGATTGGAGGAAGAAGTGAGGAGAATTCAGACTGGCAGTAAGACCACGGATGTTAGTGATATATAAGGCCTAACCCACACTTCATCGTTGACAAGAATGGTCTGTGGTTGCAGTAACTCCTATCGACACAGTTGCTCAATGACAACGAGCAGAGCCCTGTGGCGCCAATACTACCCTCCTAGTGGTGGCAATTTGAGGTACCACCGAACTTGCTCTTAATACTGCAGTGACCATTGCTAGGGGGGGATGGAATAGAAAGTGCAGTGTCCAGTGTGAATGTAGTGTGGTACAGACAGGTGGAGGTAGAGGGTTATGAGAGTATGCTGGCCTGCTCTCTGTGTTAAACGCTGAAAATGTTCAGCAAAGGGAAATGGTCAGGAACGGGTCCAGAGAGATGGTGAAGCAGGAGCTCCAGCCCTCTATGTTACCAGCTGCCATCCACCTCGGAAGTACCGCCCTGTTCGACTGGTGCTACAGTCTACTCCCTGACTTGGAAAGGTCATATTACTTCTGTTGTAAAATCTGCTCCCAAGAGATTATGTGTGCTAAGCCTACTCCATGACTTTTTTACCCCTGCTTAGTTGCTGACTTTATATATGGGCTGTACTCGTCCCTGGGTAGAGTACAACTCTCTTGTGCAGGGAGGCTTCCCACATTCAGCTCCTCTCAACAAGGTGGAGTTAAAGGCTTCTCCCTTCATTAACTCTTCTCCTCTTACTGATTTCGTTTAACGTCCCTCTCCTCGCTGCACTGTTACATCTTTATTTCTTTTCTGTTGCTGCTCTGAACTGTTTACTTGCATCCCTCCACTACTATGGTAGGCTCGTAGCATCCATCAATAAACTCTCATCCCTTTTCTGCCAACCTCTCCTCTGAAGAGTTACCCGTTACTTCCAGTCCTTCGTGAATGCAGCAGGTCAACTCTGCAACTGTCTTCCTCTGTCTGCATTTCCTACCACCTACTGTATAACCTCCACGTTTTGAAACACAGTGTGTCCAGGCATCAGTAACGGATCTTGAATTTGGTTCTCTGTTATTTCGTTTTTATTTTTTCTTGGAGGGAAGAGTCTTGCGGGCTTCTGGGCTTTGGTTTCTTCTTCGTTGCATTAAAAAAAAAAAATCAATAACATGTTTATCTATCCGACACCAGGCGACGCGATGCGCCAGATACACGTAGCAATGGGATCCAGCCACTATATATATATATATATATATATATAATATCCTTATTTTGAATTACCATGAACATCTTTTCTGGCCTGTCTCTTTTTAGGAACTAAAAAAACAGAGGAGGGGGTCCCTAGTCCCCTCACCCCGCCCCTTTTAGTCGCCTTTTACGACACGCAAGGAATACGGTGGCAGCATTCTTCCTAAAACAACCTGGCCTCAGAGTAGTAGTACCACCCCATAGTGCGGCCAGATTGTGTCCTCCCTGCCACAGAGGGATAAAAGAGAGAAAAAGATAGAGCATCAGGAGAAATTTAAAGATGAGTGGAATGCAGTGAAAGATCGGGAAAATGGCAGTGTGGAGGAGGAATGGCAGTTATTGGAAGTGCTGTGGTGGGGCATGTAGAAGGGGTGTGTGGTGTGAGACGTGTGGGTGGTGTTGTAAGAAAAGGAAGTGAATGGTGGTGTGAGGAAGTAAGTATGGCTGTGGCTGAGAAGAGACGTGCATATGAAGTGTGGCTGCAGAGGAAGGGTGAAGTGTCAAATGAGAGGTATCAGGAAAAGAGGAATAGGGCGAGAAGGGCTATGCGTGATGCTAAAGTGGCAGCAGATGAGAGGTGGGGTAGGCGGCTGACTGAGATTTTTCAACAGAATAAGAAAATGTTCTGGAAGGAGGTTGAAAAGGGTGCGAAAGGGAGAGTCTGGGAAGGAAGAGCGAGTAAGAGCAGATGATGGAAGGATGTTAATTGAGATGGATGCAGTAAGGAAGAGATGGACAGAGTATTTTGAAAGATTGTTGAATGTAGAGGAGGAAAGGGTGGCTGAGATTCTGGCGGATAGAAGGGTGCAAGGAATAAATGTGCTGGGAGAGTTGAATGTTTCTTTGATCATGAAGGAGGAAGTGGAGAAGGCAGTAAAGGACATGAAAACAGGGAAAGCTGCAGGTATGGATGGGTGTTCTGTGGAATCCCTGAAGGGTGGTGGAGTGAATATTGTTGACTGGTTAGTAAGATTGTTGAATGTGTGCTTTGTGAAAGGTATGGTGCCTATTGACTGGACAGGTGCTTGTGTGATTCCGTTGTATAAAGGCAAGGGTGATAAGTATGAATGTACTAGCTTTAGGGGTATGAGTCTGTTGAGTGTTGTAGGTAAGGTTTATGGTAGTGTTAATTATGAGAGTTAGAGAGGGTACAGAGGGAGTGATTGGTAATGAACAGTGTGGCTTTAGGAAAGGGAGGGGATGCGTGGATCAGGTGTTTGCTGTGAGACAAGTGTGTGAAAAGTATTTAGCGAAAGGCAAGGATGTGTTTTGGGCATTCATGGATTTAGAGGAAGCGTATGATAGAATTGACAGGGAGGCTTTGTCGACTGTTTTAAGATTGTATGGACTTGATGGTAGGTTACTAAAAGGGGTGAAAAGTTTTTATGTAAATAGTAGAGCGTGTGTAAGAGTGGGAAATGCTGTGAGTGATTGGTTTCCCGTGAGAGTGGGGCTGCGACAGGGATGTGTGATGTCGCCTTGGTTGTTTAATATTTACATGGATGGTGTTGTAAGGGAGGTGAATGCAAAAGTTTTAGGTGGAGGTCTGAGTCTGGTGAATGTTGATGGTGGAGAGTGGAATCTGAAGCAGCTGCTGTTCGCAGATGATACTGCACTGGTGGCTGATTCAGAGGAGAGATTGAGGCACTTGGTAAAGGAGTTTGGAAGGGTGTGTGAAAGGAGGAAATTGAACGTAAATGAGAATAAGATTAAAGTGATGAAGTGTACGAGGTTGGTAGATGGTAGGGGGATGAATATAGTTTTGAATGGCGAGTTGCTTGAGGAGGTAGAGTGTTTTAAATATTTAGGGTCACATGTCGCTTTGGATGGAAGAATAGATGCAGAAGTGAAGTTTAGAATGAATGAAGTAGGAAAGGTGCTGGGAGGAATGAAAAAAGTGTTTAAATGTCGTTCGCTTAGAATGGATGTAAAGAGAAGGCTGTATGAGGGTGTTGTGGTACCGACTGCGTTATATGGGGCTGAAACATGGAATATGGGTGTAGCAGAGAGGAAAAGTTTGAATGTAATGGAGATGAGGTGTCTGAGGAGTATGTGTGGAGTGACGCGTATGGATCGAGTGCGGAATGATGAAGTGTGAAGGAGAACTGGAGTTGCTCGGGAGATGGCTGGTAGGGTTAAGCAGAGGGTGTTGCGATGGTTTGGGCATATGGAGAGAATGGATAATGAACGATTGGTGAAAAAAATAACTAGATCTGATGTGAGAGGTGTAAGGGTGAGAGGAAGACTACGAATAGGATGCATGGACAGTGTGAAGAGAGCGCTGGATGTGAAAGGGATACCTGTTGAGCAATGACGGCTGTGCGTGACAGAAATAAATGGAGAGAAATTGTGAATGAATAAATGATGACGCAGCCCTGAGGGGATATTCTCCCGCATTTGGTCTGATCAGCTAGTCAGGTCAGGTGCGGGTAAGGGGATGGGTCTATTATGATGTGGCAGAGGTAAACTAGCTCTGCTTTCGTGCCCTGCTGCGTACCGTACTGTTCCATCCACTACTGTCACTGAATTTTGTATAAATATTGCGCAATATCAGGCACGGCTGACTAAATCCAGTACGTGTGTGTGTGTGTGTGTGTGTGTGTGCGTGTGTACTTAGTAAAGCCTCCCCATTTGTGCTTGCCTGCCGGCAAATAGCAGGGTCCAGGAAAATAAATATTCACCCTTGCAGCTGCAAATGTTGCACGTTTTTATAACAAGTCAGTCATATGTTAAAACTTTCACGAATTCGTTTCTTTTTTATTATTCAACCCCAAATCGTACTGAAAATCACAGTCTCAGCCAACATCACCTTTTTTCATTGTATGTACAGTAGATTTTAGATCAACGTCATTCGTAAAACCAGAAAACTGAACCAGGCTGCCAGCATTCCCTTCATTACTAGCAGCACAGCATAATCTTCATTCATTTGACTTCAAATACTCCGCTCCTGAACATTCATCAGGCATACCTTTACCATAGTTATAGCTTTGTCCTCTCTCATAACCCATCCAACGATATAGTGTTAACCAAACTGGATGTCCATATTTGAAGGTAATATAAAAAAAGTCTTGTTGACACGAAGGGAACACGTATGGGTTGGTTATATGGTTACCACCCAGCGTTGTAAATGTTTTGGCTTACAGGAAACCATTAGGCTTGTCACTCAGTGTAAAGCCACCTGAAGAGGACAGGATATTAAAAAAAGCGACAGGAAAGATGGATGAAATAGGAAGAGGGGAGAGCAGACAGAGAAAGAGAAAAAGAAAGTGATGGAAGGCATTATGAAGTAGCAATATGTAGCACTACTCCATAAGTTTTTTTGTTAGTATCTAAGTTATATGTTTCTGTGTACTCCTTGAAGTGTTAAATTAAAATGATACTGGAGTTGTATAAGAGCTAACACCTTACGGCAGAATCAGTTATCCGCATTTTCGTGAGGATATTAGTCGTCTATATTCTCTTACTGCCCAGTGAATCTCTCTTGTTCTCTTGATAGTTCTCCGTATTTTGATAACTGTTTCGTACTTGACCAGTTAAACTCCTCTCCAGAGCTTTCAGAGTTTCGACCTGTGCAGCTTCGATAAACTCAGCACACCTATTCTTACTTCCATCCTAGGGACTACTGATACTAAGTCTGCACTCAGCAACTAGCCCTGCGATAGGAGGTCTGCTCTCCCCATGATCATGTGAATATAACGCTTTAGGGAATTCAGAGAAATGCATTATAATATATGAAGCATTACAGCACCTTAACCCTTTTATTGCAGTATCATTATGAAATGTTTTTTACACATATTTTGCCACCCTTTACAGCACTGTTTGTTAACTATGGGATTATCATGCATCCTTGTTTGAATCAGTCCATTTTCTCCTGTAATCTTAATCCACTCTCACGTTTTTACTGCTAATCGGTCCTTGCATCACCCTTTAAAGCAATCCACCTCCTCCATTACCTCACCAGCTCCCAACTGAGTGGACCCAAATCCTTCCAATCTCCATCATTTTCTCCCGACTTACTCTTATTCCTCGCTTCACAGATCTTCTCATCTCCTGGTAATTGCTCCCATCATTTCTTTACATCTACTCTCATCATATCCTCCCTTTATCTCCCAAAACTCTCATTCCATCCTGCCTTCCCTCTGAGCAATATCCTTCCCCCTTCCCCCCGTCCAGCCACTCACCACACTTAACATCCCTCATCTGTTAGCACCCCTTCTTCTCATTGTCCTTATCCACACATATGCCACCTCTTCACGGATTCTCGTTTCCTTTCACACTACCTTCACTGCCTTTTCATTCTCTGCACAAAGATTTCACCATCTTTCTATCCAGAATTAGCCTTTTCAATTTGTCATCTTTCACTAGCCTTCATCGCCCATCGCAAATGCATTTTCCCTCCTCAGTCTAACTTACAGACACTCACACTCACCCGTCACCTTGTTGTCTAAATATTTCATCTTCTTACAACTTCCCCTCACTCAGGAATTTCGCTTACCCAGTTTCCCACCTGCACCCGCCCCCCTTCTTACTGCCTTTACTGACTCTGAGTCTCTCCTCTCTCTCTACTCCGCCACCACCACTCTGCAGGTCTGGGTGGTGACAGCGTGAGGCTTTCATTAGCCTTTATATCAGACTGCGGCACCGTCACTCAGCCTGCCTCTGCCTTTCCTCCATTCTCTTTCTGGCCTGTGATATATATATTTTTTTATTTATTAATGTCAGACTACTTTGCTGGAATCGCGCACGAAGACAGAATCATATGTGTATAAAGAACTATGTATATAAACTCTCTCTCTCTCTCTCTCTCTCTCTCTCTCTCTCGCTCTCTCTCTCTCTCTCTCTCTCTCTCTCGTCAGTAATGTAATTCCACACTTGTTGCCATCACCGGAGCAATGAATCCTGTGGTCGCGGTGATCTATTAGCCCACAGTCTTGCACCACCAACTACTGTCACTGGATTGG